>NW_011888971.1:1708192-1715065 GCF_000151845.1 Pteropus vampyrus | reverse complement strand
TTTATTTATTTATTTATTTATTTATTTATTTATTTATTTATTTATTTATCTATTTTTTAGTAGTATTTATGGCTATTCAATTAAACAGCCACCAAACGACAGTGAACCAACCACTATTTCCAAATGCAGTATCTTGGTGTTTGTAGCTCACCATATGTTTGAAGTATGACATAATCCTTATGGAGCACATTCAATTTGTTGCTTTCCCAACTTCAATAGAAGCAGTTAAGTATGTCTCCTTTTAGACAAATTGTTAATGAAAAGGTAGCTGAACAATCATTTTCTTGTAATATGCAATTCCATCTCCTTAAATACAGAAACCTGACAGAGCCATTCAGCAGTTAGTACTTTCTCTATACAACTGAACTCTCTCTGACCCTCTGCAACGAACATCTGGAGCAAAAGGAGAGGCAGGGAGAGAAAGTCAGCTAAAAATAAGCATTCACCTGTAATGCATGTAATTCAGAAAGGTGAACGGAAGGTATGTTTTTCCTTATTGTTTTCAGTCGCCTGTGAGTAATTGCCTCTGCTGCCAAATCCACTTTTTATTGATTTTAAAGTATTTCATGATGTCGGTGCAATGTTTGGAAAATGGCAGGACTGTCTGAAAGATTCAGAATTTAGAGTCCGGAGCTGTCCTGTTTTTTAGCAATGAGTAGACATGGCTGAATATGGCACAGATGCTCAACGGCGTCCTTCCTTCTAGAGAGCCACGAAGGAGGAACAGAAAGCCTGACCATCTGTCCAAGCAAGCGTGTGCTTTCATTGTATGTATCGTATCGTATTTTATATATTTTAACAAATTCCCCAAGAATTTCTGGACTAGAATTGAGCCAAGACAGCCTGACATCCCATTTTAAATACAAATAAAATGTTCTCACAATGTCTTTAGGACAGAGTGTAGAATAGTGACGGTGGGTTTTGAGTGTTTACTCTGGGCCATCCCATACCCACATTATCTGTGTGCCCCGCCAGTGAAGGGTGGTTGGTCCATCATGATCATCTCCATTTGACAGATGCAGAAATGTGGGTCAGAGAAGTTAATTAACTTGTCTAAGGTCACCCAGAAATTTTACGGTAGGGCCGACTCTTCCACTCAAGAAGGCCATCCCTGAAGTCGAGACACTTCACTCCTGCAGGACGCTGCGTGACAGCTGAGGTGCACGACAGAGTCAGGCCTCACCCTCGCAGATGAATTTGGGGCTGTGGGGGAGGAGCCGTGTGAATCAACAGAATGTTTGACAAGCAGTGCCGTCTCACACTTCCAAGGAGACGTCTTTAAAATTAGGCGAGCCGTCTCATTTTACTGTAAAGTGTTTGGTTTTTGTAATAATAAAGTCTTATTTTAAGGCCTCGCTTTCATGATGCCAATCCATGTCTTTTCATGGTACAAATGTAAACTATTTGCTTGTCAATGAGACAGACATCTGCAGTGCAGACCATGTAAATGTTCTGGAAAGATGGAATCTTTGAGAGTGTAGACGTCAGGCTCAGGGCTGGATTCACCATTGCTTGCCCCATTGCTTGATAGCTGTTTGGCATTGGGCAAATGTCTTTATTCCTCAAGCCTCTGTTTTTCCATCTGTAAAATGGGTCCGATGATGGTACCAACTTCCTAGGGTGGAAGACTAGATGCACTAGACGAGGATTAGGTGGATGAATAGGTATTCAGACCTTAGCACAGCGTCTGGAGCGGAGAAGGTGCTCAGCTGATGCGAGCTGTCATCACAGGTACGCAGAAATGAGGACTCAGAGGGAGCCGGAGGCAGACGCAGCGTGCCTTCTGTAATGATGCCCGTGTATGTCGTGGTGCAGCAGGAGGTGGGTCTGGAAAGGCGGAGTGTAGCTGACCCCAGGTAGCCTCACGAAAGCGTTGGGGCTCCACTCTGTCGGTGTCAGAGAGCATGGAAGCTTGTCGAGGCTAGAAGTGATAGGGTGGGGTTTAGGGAGCGAGCAGTGGCAAGAGAACAGAGGCTTGTTCCCCTCGTCGGCAGGGGAGCGAAGGGAAAGGAGATGGCAGGGTGGATGCTCACCACGCCTTGCCAGTCATGCTCAGGTGGGACGGTGGGATGGCGGTGACCTGGAGGCTGTGGGCAGACCAGGCCGCAGGACTGTACCCGCGATGCAGGAGACCAAGCAGCTCGTGGGGGCGACTCCGCACTCGCCAGGAAATCTCTCCCCGCTTTACTCATAGGGAACACTGGCCACACTAAAAGGCGTCTTGACAGTTGTGTTTCTCATTGTCAACTGATGAGTCTGGGTCTCGTCTCACACCTCGTCGCTTTGTCAGCACGAGCCACACCCCAGCCCCACGCCCTCTGACGTGTGGCACAGATCCAGCCTCTGGGCTGCCCGGCCAGTGGCCAGCCCCAGTTCACCAAGCACCTGCCGTGCTTGGGCCCTCCTGGTGGCCAAGCTGCCCGCCCTCGGCGACACCCTGTTGTGTCGGCATGCCTTTTCTTCGGTTTCTGTGTGAAATCCTGGAGTCAGCCGTGCTCCTTTGACCTTTCTCCTGGGTTGGGGACCCTCTTGTTGCTATACCTTCAGTGACCTCATCCCACTCCCCCCATTCAACAAAACCAACCGCAGGTCCATCCCCCGACTCGTGACTGGCTCCAGCACCGCCTTCCTTCACCTGTGACCTTGTTTTTAGCCCCTCCGGGGAAAGCTCAGTTCCGTCAAGGCCCGTGACCCCTGACGCTTTCTCCTGGGTTTGGCCCGTGGCCAGCAGCACTTGACTTTCATGGGCCCACTCCTTAAGGTCTTTACCCCAGGCTCCCACTTTGGGGGGTCTCATCTCTGGCTTCTTTTGGCAAGACCACTGCCTCAGTGTCCTGCCTTCCCCGCTCCTTCCCTGGGACCCATGTGAATTCCACACCTGCAGCCTCATTTGCCTGAGTTTGACTTTGGACCCCTCCACGTGGATGTCCAAAAGTCATGGCCAAAGTTAAAACCATTCTGACCCTCAGTCAGTTTTTTCTTTGACATTCTTGAATTTTAAAGAATAGCACAAGCCACTCGTCTGTTTGCTCAAGGTAGGAACCTTGGGGCCATTCGTCACTACCTTCTTTTCCTCACATTCATGAGGACACTGAATCCTGGTGAATCCTCTTATTAAATATCACTCAAAGCCATCCACCGATCTCTGCCCTCCCCATCTTCCCTCTGAACTCGGGGTTCGTGCCCAAGTATGGCGATCGCTTTTTAGCGAGTCTCCTCGCCTCTGTTTGCTCTCTCTCCCACCGGATCACAATCCTCCTCCTCACTGCTGCTCTGTCGGACACACTCGTTATAATCTCTTCCTCCTCCACAAAGAAGCAACAGCAACAGCAGCAGCACTAACCAACCAGGCAACAAAGCGGACCACCCTTCTGAGGCCCTCACTTGCCGGTAGGAAGGACCCTTGCTTAGTGTTGAAGGATGCTCGTCATCTGGCCTTCACTGTCCAGCCCCTTCTCCTGTCTTCCTGTCTTATGGTTCAGCCACACCACCTGCCACTGTGCCCCTACTTCTGGAGAAAGCTGTGCATTTGACTATTTGTTTGTTTTTAAATGTACCTCTATTTTTACACCTGTTGGAGGCACCATTTCTCACACCCCATCCTGTCGTGTGCTTGTCGAACTCACATTCACAAAGGCTTGGCTCAAATGGCCAGTGGCAGATGTTCCTTTCTATGGATTTTCATAGAGATTGGAATGCACCAATATTCACATCGTATTGCACTTACTTGCCTTCCAGTTGGCCTAAGGAGACTCTGAGCTGCTGGAGGGCAGGGCCTGTGTGTTCCTGTACCCGCACCAGTGTTCAGTGCTGTGCATGGCCCTGCAGCCATTTATAAGTGTGAGGGCAAGGAGCGGGGCTGGACGGAAAGAACAGAGTCAAGGCTTGGGAAATGGAATGGGTGGCAGTACACAGTGGATGGGGACATTAGAAAACTTCAAGAACAACCGCAGTCAATGAGCCGTAACAGCTCAGAACTTTGTGATTGACTTTTATGTGCCATAGAACTTTGCCATGTTGCCAACAATTTTTGGAAGAGCCACAGCCCTAATGTTTAAGCACATTACTGTAATTTGACTCGCCATAAAGTGGTCTTTAAATTGTGTTTTGAGGCTGGGAAGTGCACATCAGTGACATGCTTAACTGTACAGCCTCAGCAAAATGGGAATCTAGACCTATCTGTATGCAAATAGGACGCTTCAAGTTCATTATTGTTATTAGGAAATGGAAAAGCATCCAGAGCAGAAATAACAGTATATTTCCCTCCGCCTGTGTTGTATTTTTGTCAATGGGGCTTCTGAAAAACTATGCATTTACTAACCCATTAGAATGAGTGATTTTATATTCTAATGTAAAATTAAAGAAATTTAAGGATCTGCCTGGGCGATACACTTGTTTAAACCGCTATTAATGTCTCTAAGGATTATGTTGGCAAAGTTAGTGGTATATTACTGGAAAAGAAAATGTCCCAGCCATGTGTATACTTTCTAAATCTCAATGTATTTATTTTCCAACAAGGTAGAGAACTGATTTTTTTTTCTCTCTTATCCAAAATATAAGACACAGAGATGACATAATTACTCTTAAATGCAAAGCATCCCGTCAGTTCTTTATTGATCTATTTTTTTACTCTCTCATTCCTGTTATCTCATTTTCCCTTTTCCTTCTGATGTCCACTCTCGGCTTCTCCCAGCTCTCATGTCTGAGCCCATCAGTTCCTTTCCCTTCTCCCCGCTCAGCGGTGTTTACTGTGGTACCTACCAGGGCCTGCCCTTGGTTGTGCCCTGAGATCATTGGCGAATATTCTTTTGTGAGGTCTCTGTGTTCTAAAATGTACGGGACCATTGAGACACATTAACTTAGCAATGAAGATTTACGATGATGGGTGCCGAAGAGATACTTATGGATTTATTTATTCTCTGACCAATGCAAGTGAAGGGTCTTCCTTCTCTCCAGGCACCATCTCTTCTTGATCAGGTCTAGAAACTGTTTGTTGTTTTTATTGCCAAAGGCACCATTCTGGATAATTCCACATCTCCCATCTTGTTGTCACTCATAACACCATAGCTTTTTGGAACCTGTTTGTACTGAAACAATATACTCACCTTGCCTCTGCAGTTCCCCAGTCCGTTTACTGAAGGCTGGCAACACCATTACTCACGATGCTGCACCATCCATGCATCCATCCATGCATCCATGCATCCATCCATGCATCCATGCATCCATCCATGCATCCATGCATCCATGCATCCATGCATCCATGCATCCATCCATGCATCCGTCCATCCGTCCATCCGTCCATCCATCCATCCATCTATCCATCCAGCCAGCCATCCAGCCAGCAGCCAGCCAGCCAGCCATCCATCCATCCATCCATCCATCCATCCATCCATCCATCCATCCATCCATCCAGGATCTCTCTCCAAGTTCCAAGATCCTGGAAGATCTCTCTTCCAGGGTCTCTCTCAAAGGTGATTTCTGTGCTTCCTCAATGATGTCCACGAACACAAGTCTTACCCAGAGAAGGCAGTAACATGTGGATGATCACTTGTTTCTGGCCATGTTAAGCATACTGATTTGATAGCATGCAGGCAGAACGGCACATCTCCCAGCTCTGTCTTGAACCCTTTAGACGCTCATCACCGCATTCTTAGGATGTGAACTCTCAGTGCTGAGCACACCTGTGCACACCACAACCCAGGGGGTTCGTTGCTGCAGGGAGTACCCATCCTCGTCCTGCAGGGCTTACGACTGTAAAGGATTCCCACTATATTTACTGCTACTTCTGAAGCTTCGCAGACAGCCTCCTTGTGTTATCCCAGAGACAATCCATTAGGTATTCTCAGATAGCTGGGAGCCTCGACAGATCCTGAATTGTCCAAGAACTGAATAGTTTGTAAAAATAGCATTCTGTAGCCCCAGAATGCCACTACGCACTCATGTGTGTACATGTGATTATTCTAAGTGCTTAGTTGTTCTCATAATTTTCTGCACCTATTTGTGAAGTGTGTCTTGATGTAGAATTTATTTTTCCTTTGTGAAGGAAATATAAGTAACAACATTAAAAAACTAAAAAACGAGATGTTGATAGTGGGGGAGGCTGTGAGTGTCTAGGGGTAGGGTGTTTAGGGGAATTATCTATACTTTCTGTTCAAGTTTGCTATAAATCTAAAATGGGTCAAAGAATTATTTAACGGGAATAAAACTTAAAAAAAGAATACTGGCCTGGACGAGTGCCATGTCACCATGTTGGTTGGAGGTGGGAGAGGACATCTAAAAAGCTCCGTGGGGTTATGGGACGATGGTCTGGAAAGTCCTAGGAGGAGATGGGAACAGCCATCTCCTAGGACTGCCTGACACATGGCATGACGCCCACAGGGGAGTTGGGGTGACCCTAGTGCACACCAGGGTTCAGGGCATCTGCCACCATGCTGGCTGTCCCTGCACGAAGCACTGTGGTTGGCACATGGATGGATGGATGAGAGCTGATGCACAGATCCTGTCCTGTGTCTGAAGTGAGTGAGAATCTCCCCGAATCAGCATGTCAGCACCATTCCAGCTGCCTGGTGTCGTGAAAACCCTAGAAACCGATAGAGAACCACCTGGCGGCTGTGATCCACTAGTGTGGCTGCCCAGCCAGGGCCCAGGATGACCCCATGGGCCTGAGCGCCTCAGGCATCTTATCAGCCCCATTTGAAGGCAGATGCTGTTCTGCCTGCATGCTATAGAATCGGTACGTTTAACATGACCAGAAACAAATGATCATCCACACGTTACTGCCTTCTCTGGGTAAGACTTGTGTTCGTGGTCATCATTGAGGAAGCACAGACATCACCTCTGAGAGAGACCCTGGAAGAGATGATGGAGGTAGAT
>NW_011888971.1:1706076-1708142 GCF_000151845.1 Pteropus vampyrus | reverse complement strand
CTGGAAAGTCCTAGGAGGAGATGAGAACAGCCACCTCCTAGGACTGCCTGACACATGGCATGACGCCCACAGGGGAGTTGGGGTGACCCTAGTGCACACCAGGGTTCAGGGCATCTGCCACCATGCTGGCTGTCCCTGCACGAAGCACTGTGGTTGGCACATGGATGGATGGATGAGAGCTGATGCACAGATCCTGTCCTGTGTCTGAAGTGAGTGAGAATCTCCCCAAATCAGCATGTCAGCACCATTCCAGCTGCCTGGTGTCGTGAAAACCCTAGAAACCGATAGAGAACCACCTGGCGGCTGTGATCCACTAGTGTGGCTGCCAGCCAGGGCCCAGGATGACCCCATGGGCCTGAGCGCCTCAGGCATCTTATCAGCCCCATGTGAAGGCAGATGCCGTTCTGCCTGCACGCTATAGAATCGGTACGTTTAACATGACCAGAAACAAATGATCATCCACACGTTACTGCCTTCTCTGGGTAAGACTTGTGTTCGTGGTCATCATTGAGGAAGCACAGACATCACCTCTGAGAGAGACCCTGGAAGAGATGATGGAGGTAGATGGAGAAATGGGGAATGAGGGGAGAAATCTTCACTGGGGCAAAGGTGGGTCTAGGCTCTGGCGCCCAGATGGCACTGCCAGTCTTGGCCAGGCTCAGGCCCGAGAGAGGAACAGAATACAGTGAGGTAGGCGCTCCAAAGCGCAAGCCCTGGAGGCTTGAGGCTTGGGGCAGGGTCCCGCTTGTCCGGGTCTATGGGTGGCGCTGGTAGTTGTACTCAGGGCTCAGTGATGACAAAGGTATAATGTGCACATGGATCCTGCTCTCAGGCTGTTCACAGCCTATGCCTGTCAGCAGGACGGATAACCTTGGAGCTTCTGCTTTCTTTATGACTCAGCTGCACTTGACGCTGAGACTCGGATGGGTGGGCGCTGCTCCAGCAGGGGCAGGGGCAGGCACACTGCCTGGCACTTTCTCCCAGAGAGGGATCTTTCAGACTGCGGGGTGTCTGCCCCTCCTGGTGGTGGAAGAAATGCCTGTGTTTCCACGTCACACCCCATATCTTTTCTCTGCCAGCAGGAAGTGCTGGGGGCCGATGCCAGCACCATGAGATCCACCCAGAGGCCCCCTCACATCTTCGGGCTCAGAACCCAGCTATACAGTTGCACGGGTTGTGCACTGCACAATGGCGCCCGTTCCCAGGGGGCGCCATCACAGATGTTGCAGATTCGTATATTTTTTTACTACAGTTTTCCAGAAGATGGCAGTAAACTGTCTTGTTCTAACAGAGATTGATTGGTAATGATAATATTTTGATAGATGGAAGTCTTGAAACCGGGGCACCTTTTAATAATTTTCGGGAAAGTGCCACACGTGCCGGCAGAGCTTTGCACTACACCTGTGCACCATCTCTGCTGACTAACCTGTGGCGGCACCTTCATTTTTCCCTAGTTAACTTTGGGGACAACAGTGGTCCGTACCTCGTAAGGTGAGATTGCAGAATGAGAACAGCGCCTGGCACAGAGGAACCAGTCGTGTAGTGGGCTGAGTTGCGGCCCCATGCTCAGCCCTGCCAATCTGAGAATGTGACCTTATTGGGGATAAGGGTCACTGCGGACGTAGTTGTGTTGAAGATCTCCAGATGAGGTCGTCCTGCATTGTCTGGATGGGCCCTAAATCCATTGACAGGTACCCTCGTAAGAGACAGTAGAGGAAAAACAGACACGTGGAGGGGAAGGCAGTGAGCTGACCGAGGCCGAGGTCAGAGCGATGCAGCCGGAAGGAATGCGGGGCGCCCCCAGAGGCTGGGAGGGGCAGGCAGGGTCCTCCCTAGAGCCGTGGGAGGGAGTGCGGCCCAGCTGACACCTCGACTTCAGACTTCTAGCTTCCGGAACTGTGAGAGAATTTAAGTTGTTTGAAGCCCCGCAGTCTATAGTAATTAGTGATGGCAGCCGTAGCAGACTAATACAGTCAGTGAATGTCATCTTGTCATTGTTGATGTAATTTTAGTCAGTGAATGTCATCTTGTCATTGTTGATGTAATTTTATCACCGTTAATGAAGA
>NW_011888971.1:1699001-1706026 GCF_000151845.1 Pteropus vampyrus | reverse complement strand
TGGGCCCTAAATCCATTGACAGGTACCCTCGTAAGAGACAGTAGAGGAAAAACAGACACGTGGAGGGGAAGGCAGTGAGCTGACCGAGGCCGAGGTCAGAGCGATGCAGCCGGAAGCCAAGGAATGCGGGGCGCCCCCAGAGGCTGGGAGGGGCAGGCAGGGTCCTCCCTAGAGCCGTGGGAGGGAGTGCGGCCCAGCTGACACCTCGACTTCAGACTTCTAGCTTCCGGAACTGTGAGAGAATTTAAGTTGTTTGAAGCCCCGCAGTCTATAGTAATTAGTGATGGCAGCCGTAGCAGACTAATACAGTCAGTGAATGTCATCTTGTCATTGTTGATGTAATTTTAGTCAGTGAATGTCATCTTGTCATTGTTGATGTAATTTTATCACCGTTAATGAAGAGGGAGGTGAGCACCCATGGCTTTGAGAAGACAGAGGTGTGAGATGGACAGACAGTGTCCCTGAAATAGTCTAGGGCAGTGTGGACAGGGCCAGCTAGGAAATGCTTGTTTCAGCCACTAACTCTGCTTCTGGTCCATGAGGGCAGCCACGGACAGCATGTAAAACAGTAGCCAGGTGGTCCGGGGACACCCAGCCCCTCCGGCAGCCGAGGATGTGGGAAAGGACATTCTCAGCAGTGTTTCCAGCCCGGGGACCTGGGGTGCCGAGTTTGGACTGGACATAGAGGCCACATTCACAGACACTAGCCAAAGAAATGGCCATGTCACACCACAGGGTGCGTATTGTTTGAATCCACCAAGCGAAGCAGGGCGGAGGGCTGCCAGCCAGCCAGCCTGGGGCACCTCGAACTCAATGGGGTGGGGACTAGCCATGCGTGGGGGAGTCTTGGGTCTCCTCCTTGGCTGTAGTCCCTGTCCCAGCCTTTGCCTACCCTGTGAGAGGCTCTGATGAAACGCCTGCCTCTTGTGCAGTAGTTGTCTTCCCCAGTGACAGCGGCTCCCGAGGGCAGGGCTGGGGCCCCTGTGCTCTGCCTGGCTCGCTGCAGGAGGGCTGGACAAACATCTTTCAAATAACGCGCCCTGCGCGGTGCCTAGGGCATCAGGTCCTGTGAGCAGGGAGGGAGGGAGCCCTTGAACATGGAGACTAGGGGTCTGCCCCAGGGAGCAGGGAGGGTTCTGGAGGCACCACACATCCGTCGCCTTCGTGTTTGCCGGGGTTCGGATGTGTCCTCTCGCTTGGAGCCACCTGCCCTTCCGTGCGCGGTCTTTCTGCTGTGCTTGTTGCTTTCCTTAGATTCTTAGGGCAGCTTAAGCTCATGCAGCAACTAAAACCCTGCATTTCAGTGACTGGACCTAATGGACCTTGTTTCCTAAAAGTCCAGTGAAGGCTTCCGGGCTGGAGGGCGAGGGCCACGCGGGGATTCAGGAACCCAGGCTCCTTCCTTCCTGGGCCGCGGCCGCCTCTGCGTCCAGACTGGAGGCAGGACGGGGCTTCCGGACACCCGAGCGGTGAGGAGAACGAGGCGCCCGCTCTCAGCCCCCCGGAGCGCCGGGCTCTCGCGCGGGGAGGGGCGCACCTGCGCCCACCTGCGCCCACCTGCGCCCGCGCTCGCGGTCTCACCACGGCTGCACGCGGGCGGCGGCGAGGGGGAGGCGGTTCCTCAGAAGGAGACCCGGGTCCTGTTAGAAAGGGAGCGATGCTTGGCCGGTCCAAATGACAGATGACAAATGTCCATCACAGGGGCCCAGGACGATCAGTCCCCACGGAAGGAGGCGGATGGTAAGGGCGGGAGGCAAGGATGAGGGCGTGGCTTCGCCGGCCAGGCGGAGCCACAGGGGCACCACGGAGGAGACACGCGGGGGTCCTGACTTCCTGGGCGGCAGTTAGGGAGGGGGAGGGTTGAACATGTAGAAAGCATTGAAGACACCGGAGACACCTCGTCTCCCATAGAAGCTTGGAGAATGTGTCGGAAGGAGCTATACAGAATGCCATGTGGCTTTAGCTCCTTGCCCTGTTAAAGACAGAGGCAGCCGGAAGCCCTCACCCAGCTCTTCTTCTGTCTCCTGCTCAGGGTTGCAGGGGTCCCATGGACAGTCCGTTGCAAGAAGTACCTGCTCTGCTTTCTGGTGCGTGGATGACACAGGTGGCCTTGGTCTAGCAGATGGGATACTGGTCCCGAGAAAGGTCCTGCCCAGGCTATTCAGGGTGGCGAGGTGACAGGCGGGGACCAGAACCTCACTCTCCTTCTACCCCCAACCCCAGGGTCCTGTCCTCTGCCCTGTAGCTGTAGTCATCCTTACCCTCCTCCCCATCCCAGCAGAGGTGCAGGTGAGCCCAGGCTCTGGGCGAGGGACCCTGCCTTCCCACGCACCACTTCCTGTGGCCGCTCTGTCTAATCAGCTCACAGGTTTGTCGTCTTAGCTGTCCTGAATTCCTGGATGCCCAGTTACGTGTTTACAGATGTGGAAACTGGTCCACACTGCGATCTAAACCCAGGCCTGACGGTGTGTTCTGGGGAAGTGGGGCAAGGATGTCTCTCTGGTTTGTAACTTCCCTGCCGGGCGGAGGGAGCTGCCTCTGCCCACATTTTGTAGCCAGCGCTCATGCGGGGTCAGGCCGAGCCCCCTTCGGAGCCATAGCAGAGTGAAGGCAGTCCCTGCTCTCTGTGTCTGCTGGATCTTTACCTGCTTGCCTGGGTACACCGGTCATAAGCAAGACTCCAGTAAATAAATAGTCTGCTTCCCCCTGAAATTGCCTATGCTGGAATTTGTGCCTTCAAAAAAAAAAAGAAAAAGAAAAAGGAAAACACATGAATAATGACTGGGACAGAGCATTCTTTTATTTGAACCCAAGTGATTTTAACGCAGATCATAGAAATGGTAGAAAGCCCAGCTAAGTGTATTCTCTGAGTCATAAATTCCCCCTCTCTCTAACGACTCTGCCTTATCTGGAGATCCTCTTGGCCAAGCTCTCTTCTTTCATGTCTGTCTTTTTTGCTCACTGTGTTCCTTCTTTTCTCGGGTTTTACTAGCTCAGCAGCTGCAGCTGAATTGAGCCAAGAATAATGCTCTGGGTGGCGAGAAAACGCACTCACTCTGCCTCCAGGGTCCTGCTCTCTCAGAGCACACTGGTCCCCTTATGTAACTGTCCTTTTCAGAATCGACTCCGCCACAGCTTGGTTAAAAAAGAAGTCAGCGGATGACAAAACAATTTTAAATGGCAGGGTTTATTCGGCTTTCTTTGCTGCCCTTAAAACTGAGCACCTTTCTCAGCTGACTTTCAGTGTGTGTTCCTTGGCCGTGTCCACAGGTTATTTTGAAACTTATTATTTTTCAACAAAAGAACAGTGTGACCAGATGAATTTTAAAATAGTTCACTCGAAATACCTTATCGAGCAAGAAGTTTCTTCGCTGGGGCCGGAAGTGATGGCGGTGCTGGCAGAATGAAACGCACAGCTCTCAGAGCTCAGGCTCGGAAGAAACGTGATGTGGGCATTTGGGGGAGAGTTATGGCATACTTCTTATGACCTCGGAACACCCTGTACTTTGTAATTGAACTTGAAAACACCTGAGGCTGTGGTTTCAGCTCTGCAGAAGAGTAAATACAAGTCACATTTGGGGAAATAGAGTTGAGAGGAAACTAGAGAACGCAGGGCAAAGAGAAAAAATACGTTGCCAGGACAGAGACGAGCCCACACGCATCAGTCGTGATGATATAAACATGAAATAAAATCAGGTTGGAACAAAATGACTCTGAAAGTTTTAAAATTCATTTAAAAAGATCATGTAGTGATAGTGATATAGACAAATTAGAACTCAAGGTGAAAAGTGTTAAGGACGGAGATATTTATATTAATAAGAGAGAAAATGCACTAAGGATCTATAATCTGGACTGGAATCTCTCCCGGGGTCTCAGGAGGGAGTGAGGATCTGCTGCCACCTCGGTTTTGGACATCTGGCCTCTAGAACTCTGAGAGACTAAATTTCTGTTGTTTTAGGCCACTAAGTTTGTGGTAATTTGTTATGACAGCCACAGGAAACACATGCAATTCTCAAAAATGGATAGACCGACTCAAAGAATAATTAATAAGGATATCAAGGATTCGAAGAAGTTAATCGACTTAATCCAACTGACTATAGTCACTCTTTTTAAATACACAAAAAAAATGTGTAAAAATGAACCATGTCCGAGGCAACAAAGAAAAATTTGCAATTTCCCACGGCTGACGTCATCGCATCCTTATTCTTCTGGGGCGATGCCGTAAAAATAGTCACCACCAACAAAAAGATAGGCAGACAATCTCCCATGCACGTCGGGAGATTGAAGATGCCTTCTGAATAATTTACGTCTTAACGAGAAAATAAAAATGGAGCTTACGGTACTTAAAACCAAATGGCTGTAAAAGTTGGACAGATAAAGTTGTAAGATGAAGAGCAAGCGGAGCCTCACAGGAGAAGTTAGAGCCAGAAGTGCATTCGTTAGAGAACAAGAAAGACTGAAAAGAAATTAGATAAGTTTTCAACTTAAGAAACTATAAAAAAGAACAAAACATTCAAAGAAAGTATAAGGTAGGAAGTAAGAGCAGAAATGAGTGAATAAGGAAGCCAGAAAATCCAGCAGAGTTAATCAACAAAACTAAAAGCGAGTTCTTTGAAACGATTAATAAAATGGACAAGCTTTTGGCAGGTGTAATCAAGAAAAGAAGAAAAGTAAGCATAAATAAATATCATGAGGAAACAAAAAAGGGTCTATATCGTTCTGGACACATTTGACCTTTAAAAATTATAAAAAAAAATTGAATATCTCTACTAATACATTAAGAAAGTAGCCGAGACTGAAAACCTCCTAAGATAATATAATCAAGATTGACCCAAGAACAAGTACAAAACTTAAAAAGGGAAACAGTCATAGAATAAATAAAAATAGTAGACAAAGATCAATGTGCAAGAAGCACCAAATCCATACAGTTTAATAGTTCGAGAGATGAGATTTACAGAATATTCAAGGAACAAATAAAGCAGATCTGAAGAAACTGTTCCAGAGTGAGGACAAAGAGAGAAAGCTAACCAGTCCATTTTATGAAGTTAGTAAAAAGCTGTCTATCAGAGCACACGAGGAAAGAATAAGAAAAAGACCAAAAGCTTATTATGAGTATGAATGTACGTACAAAAACCATAAAGATATTAGCAGATTGACTCCCGCGGTTTATTAATAGAATAATACATCTTGAGATTGTGCCGTTTGTTCAGCAAAGAATATTGTCAGTGTGGTTAATTGCCTTAAATGAAAAAAAAATCCATGATTTTCATAATAGATGCCACCTACGTTCATTCGTCATGTAAACACCTAGAACACTGACTAGGAAGAAACTCCCTGCACTGGTAAAAAGTATTTACCAGAAAACCGGAGGAACCGCCATTATGAATGGTATGAGATTAAACTCAATTCACTGATCCTATGTTACATGTCTTGGCCAAAATTCAAGAAAAGAAATAAAAATTGGAAAGAAAGAAACAAAATTGTTATGCTCCGATGCAATAATTGTTCAATCTGAAAAACCGAAGGGATCACCTGACGAAGGACTAGAATCAATCGATTTATTTAGCAGGAGTGCTGAATGTAAAGCAGCCATATGAAGATCGGTAATTTTTCTTATGTTGGCGATAACTAATTAAAAATTACAATAGGAAAAATGATCTTGTTCATAAAAGCAACAAAATCTGTTAAATACCTGAGAATTGATCTGTGGCCATCATAATAAGGGCAGAGCTGTTCTCCTTTGTTCTTTTCTTAAAAAAAACTCAGATTTTGTTAGGGTTGGCAATATACTCACCTAAAATTACTTGATCTCCCAGCATCCTTTGCCATGCGATGGTCACATGCTCAAAGAAATGTAGGTGGGATTCCAATGGGAGGGCATTTCTTACCAGGTAAGAGAATAGCTTCTTCCTGCCTGGGATACAGACAAAGTGTCAGGAGGTCCAGCAGCCTTGTCGAAAGCTTCCTGTTAGGGGGTTGGTGGAGGAAAAACAGAAGATGCCGTGTTCCTTGACAGTCTCCTGGGGCGAAGCACTGGCCCAGGACTGCCTTACCTTGGGCTTCTGGGAAAGAGAAAGAGATGGTGCAGAGAGGAAGGGAAGGAGGGGAGAGTAGGCGAGCGAGAGAGAGAGAGAGAGAGAGAGAGAAAGAGAGAGAGAGAGAGAGAGAGAAGAAAGGGGAGAGAAGGGAGAACCTTGCTGGTTATAGTCACTGGTGTTTAGATTTTCTATAACTCAGAAAAGATCACAACTTTGATATAAAATTTAACAATGAAGGATTAAAACCTAAATTTAAATGGTAATCTTATTTAAAAATTCTTCATAGAAACATCGAGAATAATGTTTGACCAAATATTTAGGTACCATGGCCTACTTAAGTTGACACACAAAATTAACTATCATAACCATTTATATGAAATGTCTAGAACTGGCAAGTTTTAAGTGGTTGCCCTGAGCTGAGGAGAGAGGAGATGGAAGTGACGGCTAACGGGGTACAGGTTCTTTTTGGGGTGATGAAACTGTTGTACATTTAGATTATGGTGACGGCTGAGCAACTCTGTAAATATACTAAAAAGCATGGACTTGTACATTATGAATGATCAACTTTATGGTATGTAAATTATATCTCAGTAAAGCTGTTTTTATAAAATCATGTAAAGTATGAAGCCGAGAGCCTGCGACATAGTAAGTGTCCAATATAGCTTATTCATGTATCATCAAGGTATAGTTATTTCTCAACAAGATTTAGTGAAGCTAGTCTCCAAATATTTTTGATCAAGTACCCCATAAGTAAAAAATATTTTGAGCCTACACTTCCAATATATGTATATTTATTTTTTATAACTACCAATGTGAACTACTAACATACAGTATGGTTACATAATATACCAGGAAAGCGAAAAGAGCAGCTGTGACATCAAGTGGCCAGGTCCCCACAGCCAGGCGTGCTGGATGTGACCTTACAGAACACCAGCCTCAGACAAAGTTACTCCGAGAGCGTGACAACGTGATGCCAGGCAAGGCCTC
>NW_011888971.1:1694988-1697086 GCF_000151845.1 Pteropus vampyrus | reverse complement strand
CTGTGTAACTGGGCAGGTGTAACTGCAATGCACCTCCAGTCCGTGACCACGAGCCCTGGCGTGGGGACACCACCACGACCTCCCTGACGAGGCCGCTCCCCTCTAGGTGACCTTGCGACTGGTCTTCGTGGGTGCGCTGTTGTTTGCCTGTATTTCACACCTTAGGTGTGTGGTCTTGAGTGAGTCACCCACCCTCTGGTCCCCGTTCTGTGAGACAGGGACATCGTGGGTGCGGTGCCTCGTGGGCGAAGGGGCCGAGGCCAGAGGAAAACGCATGTAGTGAGTGCGTCCCTAATGTTGGGCCTTTGCGATTCTTCAGAGACGGGAGACTGTCATAAGTAGCAGAGCCGGTACGCAGGACCGGGGCGCACAGAGGAGGTGACACGAATGCCGGGCTGGGTGATGGGGACCCTTTCGTTTCTCATAGGATGTGGCGTTTGAGTGGGTCCTAAAGGGTGGGCTCGATTTAGTAGACGGGAGTCGAGGAGAGATGCATTCCTGGTGGACAAGGCAAAGCCCACCAAGGAATCAGGGCAGAGAATGCAGGCTGCCCTGGGTGATGGGGGAGGCTGTCCAGACTGAGGGTGGCCACAGAGTCAGAGAGGGTGGATGGGACCATGGTCTCTCAGCAGAGGCTGGGATCCCCCGGGGGTCATGGTCCCCATGCAACACCAGTCCCTTTCCTTCTCCCGCAGCATCTCTGGGCCTCGTGAGTTCTGGTCGGTTAGGCTCACCCCCCTTCCTCCCTCCCCTTGTACCTGCCCTTTGGCTGTGCCCTTGAACTTGTCTCATTTGTCTGTTAGGACTTAGCAGACATGGTTACTTAGAAAGGGATGCTGAACGATGACCTTTAAATTATTAATGATTTCAGTGTTTTGTAATTAAAACACTCATTTTCTCTATGAATTTTAAGCACACATATATCACAAATACAGACAGAATCTATTTTAATGAATAACATTAAAACACTCAGTTCCAAGTAATGAGGTTATTTCCATGTCTCAGCTGATAGTCTATATTTGATTGATTCATTTATTTATCCATTTACTCACTAAATATTTTTGCCCCCCCCCCCCACTATGCTTAGAGTATTAATACAGCTTTGCAGATGTGGCTTCCATAAATTATGATGATACAAATTCTCCGTGCCTGAGTAGCACACAATTGATCTTAGGGAAGATCCTCTTTTGACTAGGAATTTCACGATAATACCTAGACGTGAGCACCTGCACGCTGTGCAGTGTGCCGGCTGTTAGGGACAGCGCCCTGATGTGGAAGGACGAGCCTGGCCGGGAGGGACCAACGGGGCCGTGAGTCGCTCGGTGCGATCAGATAGGCTGGGGAGGGTGGAGAAGACGACGTGGACGCGTGAGGAGGCCTTAGGACAGATGGCGTTTTCCTAAGCGGAGCCCGTAGCATCTCCCACCACACAGGCTCGCGGAGGGGCGCAGAGTCCGCATCCCGTTCTCCCTCCCTCCTTTCTCCCTCCTCTCCCCGCTCTCCCCCGTCCTCCTTCCTCTCTTGCATATGAAAAAGGATTTCATGCATAGGATTAGGAAACCAAATAGTGCCAAGGGGCGCGTCATGAAACCTAACGGCCCTTTGCTGGGCCCTCCTCACCCCAGCTCAGTTCTCCCGTCAAAACTGCGCCGAGGCGTTTCCGGCCATTATGGCCATTATCTCCAAGTCTCTCAACGAAGCATCAACTCCGCTCTCTCTTGATTTATCAACTCCAGACACCAGCTCCTGGCTTCCCGCTGCGAGAGACAGGGGTTCGGGCCCCCACTCCCCTCGCTCGTTAGCTCCTCTTCTCTTTAGCTCTGGGACTCTAGATAACACATTTAAACATCTAACTCCCGTAAACAAGCTTGCGAGAGCCTCGCGCTTCCTCTCCCTCCCTCCCTCCCTCCCTCCCTCTCTCACCGCAGATGGTTCATTATCTGGACTGAAAGGAAGATGAAAACGTACGAAACAGTTTATGTACGAAGCCCACTGCAAAGGACTGTGCCAAGTGTCTGTCGCTCCTTCAGCTAAGACTTATGACGGCCGCCAGATGCGAGGCAGCCTCTGCTTTCCTGGGTTTTCCTCCTAGTTTGGT
>NW_011888971.1:1689420-1693063 GCF_000151845.1 Pteropus vampyrus | reverse complement strand
TAGAAAACAAGTAAACATCCTTGGCACCCTCACGTCACTGTGAGGAGAGCAAGGGGCAGATGGGCCTCCAGGTCTGACTGTCTCTTCAACTTCCCCTTTGCTTCCTTCAGAGTCCCCGACTTCCAGCTCCCACGGGATAATGTCACATGATGAGGAGCCCCATGTGACACCGCCTTACCTGTCTGCCCTCCCTGTGCATGCATGCCCCTCTGAGACCAGGCTCAGATTCACCAGGGAGGCGTTAGGTTTGCCCGTTCTGGGCTAGGCGCCCACCGCAGGCCAGTCAGCAGGGACAGGAGGTGGGGTCGTAGGCAGGTGACACCCCCCACTGGAAGCACGTGGTGGGAGGGAGGGGGAACACATCCCGGAATAAGGGAAGAACTTTCTCAGCAGAAGCGTGGAGGAGTGACGGAACGAGTATCTACCACGCGGGGTGCGTGTGTCTCTAACTGCAGCCCCAGCCCCTGGGCGGTCGGAGGCGGTTTTCTTCCTGGCCTGCTCAGGAGGAAAACAGGAAAACCGATTGCAGATGGGGAATGTCCCAAGATGTGACGATTCGATAAAGACATTTCTGTCTTCTATCAAATTGGCACGATAATTTCCTCGGCTTAAGTTACACGATGGCAGTGCTTTATAACCTTTTATCATATCGTGACACGTGCAGAAAATGACAACATTTGTATGGTCAGTGAAGTAAATGGAGGTGCCGCCATGGCTAGGGATGGGTGAGGGAGGGGTCAGGGCTCTGGATGTTCTGAGACTGGGGATCAAACCCTACAACTTACCTTTAACCCGTTTGCCAAATACCACTGGGCCATGGCACCCAGCTTGGGAAGCTCTCTTCTCGAAGGCTGTTTCAGGTTCAAAATCATTACCTCTATTAAGAAAATCTGCACCCTGATATCAAAAATGATCTATTAGTAAGGCAGTAACGCATGCAGTCAAATCATAAGGAAACCGCTAAGTTGCTTCTCAAAGAAGTGTGATGACTACACACAACTCTCCATGTTCACTTTTTGGATTTGTCATGGATCCAAACGCAAAAGACCCCAGTGCTTTATTTCCATCGAGTCTAGTTCATCTCAGCAAGAGTTAACCTTCAGTGCACAGTGCCTCCTGCTTGCTTCTGCCGCTTACTGCATCCCAATGGCCTATTAAATGAAGAATGTTGCTCTGCTCCCCTCACCACGGACGAGGAGATGATTCCTGTGGTGAGATGTAATATCTATTCATTGGTTTATAGATCCAGAACACTGCAGAGAGTTCCACAGAACCACGTGGTATGGGAGCCCGGAGTTCGTGTAATCAATCACAACTAACTGGAAAAGGTTTCAGAGTGCCCCCTGGACAGCTGTCTATGCTTCAGAGACCATTTCTTCTTTGGAAAGTGCGTAATAGATCTCGTAAATGATCTCTTTTGTTTTCCCTGGAGGTAAAGGTAGAAAAGGATGAGTACTCGGGGGCCGGCGTCCTGGACCCCAGTTCTACAGAGGGAAGTTCATTCCCATCATGGGAGCAGGGCAGGCTTGGATCTCTGCAGGTTCTGGGTGAAAGTGGCTTTTTGGGACCACGAGAGAACTAATGGAAAGTCACTAAGTGTCAAAATTATCGGTCATCCCAAACCAAAGAGCAGGAATTGTCAGCTGGTGGTCAATGGTGTGGTGGCCATAGGGTGGATGAAGCGAATAATTAAACTATAAAGACTTGGGGGAAAGGCTATGTAGCTTGAAATAAAATAAAGCAAAATAAAAAAGTAACGGGAAATTCCTTGCCTTCCTCTCCTAATATCCCCAGCGCTGGAAAGAGTGCCTGGAACACAGCAGGGGCTCAAGAAACGCTTACTGAAGAAATGAATGAACTCAAGTGTTCCTCTCCAGTCCCTGTCCGTATCCTGGAAAAACGGCTCCCCAAACAGAGGGTAAAAATCTAACCGCAGTCAAATCCGAGCACAAAAATAGAGAGTTAGAAATAGAGAGTGAAACATTTTAAAAATTGAGAAAAAGACAATGTCTAAAACAAAAGTAATTTAAAAACTACTTGGTGGTGTAAAGGAATGATCGCTTGGATGCTCTGCTACGTATTTTTCAATGGGACCCGTGCCTGCAGGAGGCACTTTAAATCAGTGAGAACGGAAGGAACAGTCAATGAACAATGGCTAAGGTAATAGGAAGTTGAACCATCGCATATAACTATATAAATTCAGTCGTGTTAAAAAGTTAAATGAGACAGTGAAGAAAGCGGTAAGCTGTAAGCAAATAAAATTGTGTACTTGTTGAGCTCCTGGTGGGAGAAAACTTATTCCAACTTTTTTTGGAGTAGTGAGGAAATTGTACTTAATAAGGTCAATGGAAAAATACGCAGGGAATACACAGACTAATGCACACCTTGCCCAGGCCCCCACAATTCCAGCGCCCCTCCCCTGCCCCTCGCTTCTTTTGGTATAAAAGGTATCACGCCTTATAAATTACTCTGAGACTGGTAGTTTTTATTTAACCTTGTGCCTTAAGAGATCCATCCATTTTAGTACATATCGATCCGCTGCTTCCTTTTAAGTACTCAGTGCAAGATATGAAGACAAATAGGGCAGCAGACCTTGAAAATCCTGGGGGAAAGTGACTTCACACCAGAACTACGCTAGAATTTTACGCCAAAGATATCCATCGAGGTTGAGGGACACTTGGAGACATCTGCAGACATGCAGGAACAGCTTACTTTCCTGCGTTAGGGAGTTACTAAAGGGTGTGCTCCAACAGTAGGGAGCAAGCAGGCGACAAAGTGGGTGCACGATGTAGGTGATGGCGGAGCCACCCCGGGGCTTAACCTACCCCAGCCTTCCATTACGTCTTTATCGCTCTGTCCGTCTCTGTCTCCATCTCTTTCCGTCTCTCTCTCTATTTCTCCCTGTCTCTTTCTAGCCGTCTCTCTGTCTCTGTCCCTCTATCTCCACTCCTCTCATTTCCTGCTTTCTCTCCTCAGCAGACTCCTCACTCCTCGTGTCGGGTGTCCACAAAGATCCGTCACTTTATTATCCAAAGCAAATCGTTCCCCTCTTTGTCTCCCTAGGCTTCTCTGGGAAAGACTTATATTTTCTCAGACGTCATGGGCCTCTTTCTATGGAACAGCATGGCCATTAACATCGTGTGGGCCTTTCGACCCAGCCACTACCATCGAGAGTCACTCGGCCAAACCCAGCTTTCAGATTGATTTTTCTACTATTTTCCTTCTTTGAACTTATTCACTTCTGCTTTTTTCTTTAATGATTCTTCATGTAGCTTTTCTTGGGTTTACGTTTGTGTTCGCTCACTTTTTTTGAGTTGGTTGCCTAATTCATTTACTTCCATTTATTCTTTGTTTTTCTTCTCTTTTTAATCAATACAATTGAAGCATTTTCTGCTGAGCTTTGCTTAGCTTTTCCTATGGATGCTTGCTTGTGATCGTTTCGTTATTGTTTTCTAGACGTTATGTATTTCTGTTTTCTATTCTCTTTGACTCAAGGATAATTTAAGGGCATTTTCCTCCTCCCAGGTGGAAGGGTCTTGTGTTTTGCTTATTTCATTTTCGGTTTCTGGTTTTATTGTATTGTGGTCATGGAAAACTTTCTGCCCTGTTTTTACTTTCTGGAAATTTTCTTTTCTGGCCTAAC
>NW_011888971.1:1689002-1689370 GCF_000151845.1 Pteropus vampyrus | reverse complement strand
TCCTTCCTTCCCTCCCTCCTTCCTTTCTTCCCTCCTTCCCTCCCTCCTTCCTTCCTTCCTTCCTCCCTCCCTTCCTGCCTTTTATCAGATGAGTTAAACTCATTTACCTCTATTAATGGTAAAGGAGTTTGTTCTTAGTTTTTCATATTATCTTACATTATGTTTTCAGTTTTTATGCATTTATATAAAGTCATCCATCAGGTGGTCTATTTCTTTGAAAACCTTCCCGAAGCTTAGGAAGGTTTGTATTTTTATTCTATTTTATGATTTTTAAAAAAAATTAACACTTGTGAAAAAGGCGATGGGATTAAGAACTACAAATTATTAGTCACAAAATAGTCACAGGAATGTAAAGTACAACATAGGGG
>NW_011888971.1:1688595-1688952 GCF_000151845.1 Pteropus vampyrus | reverse complement strand
TATTTTCTTAATTTTCAGGGTGTCCGAAATGCATATATAAACTGACCTGCTTTATTAATTATGTTATGTAGGTCTCCCGTAATTTATTTTTTGTCCACTTTACAAATCGAGGACAGAGAGAGGTGCACAGAGATTCAGAGCTGTTATGTCTTACCAAAGTGCCCATTTTTGTCTTTTTTTTCTTAATGATTTGTGGTCTGCAGTCTGTCTTCAATGATATTAAGATCACGACCCCTGACTTTTTGTTTGTTTGTTTCTTTATACTTGAGTTTTGAAAATCTTTTATTCATAGAGACTGAAAAGTCTCTATGAAATATTTTGTTTTTGGAATAGCTTTTCTGTGCAGCTTACGGTTCA
>NW_011888971.1:1664960-1687419 GCF_000151845.1 Pteropus vampyrus | reverse complement strand
TCCCTCCCTGACACTCAGTTTTAGTCAATACCCATTGTCTTAGTATTTATCCTTGTAAGGTAGAAACGTTTATACTCTACCACTTGGTGTGTCAGCTGTAATGACTTTTGTTGTCTTTTGGTTCTTATAAATGAGACAGATGACAAGCTCACTCTGCCTTTTATCTTCCCTTCTCTTTCTTCTGCTGAGTTTTGTTTGTATATCATTTCTACATTGTCATGGCACATGGCATTTACTTCTGCTTTGTGACCCTAGTCCACACATTTGTTTTGTCCTTATTTTACATTAAATATATCTGATGCTCACCACTATGGATTTTGCCTGTGGTTTTCCTAATTGTCTTTTGGTTGGCTGAAATTTCTCCTTTACTAGCTTTCTCAAGAAAGACTCACGATAACAATATACCCTCATTTCTTGCCATTAAAAAACAAATGAACCCTTTTTATTTGAAGGACCGGTCAAATTTCTTCCCATGAGAACTTAATAAATGCTGTTCCAGTATGTTTTGGTGTTTAATGGTGAATAAATCTGAAAAACCGGATTGATTTCTTTGACTAGAAATTTTCTTTTTTTAAAGTCCAGAAACTTTACTCTGATTAAAGCTTGATGTTAACCATTCTAGATTAACTTTTTTCTCTTGTACAGCGTACCTTTCAATTGTGCAGATTACATTTTTTTTTTTTTATTTCATGAACATTTTCATGAATTATGTCATTAAATATTTGCTTGTTAGAGTGCTTTGGGTTTCTTCAGAAATTCCAGTTGCATATATGTTGAATCTCTTTTACCTGTCTTCAAGGTCTATTATTTTCTCTCTAATTAAAAAAAACCCTTTCTTTAATTTTGTTGTATAATGTCGATGTTTTTCATTATTATTCTTTATGTTTCTTGGTGAGTTTCCAGAGTTTTCAGGCTCATTTTTTGCTCCTTCCGATATTTATTCATTTATTCCTCCTTGGAGTAGACCAGCTCATGTTTTCTTTCTTTCTGTTGAATGATCACTTCTTCCCTAGGTTCCTGTGTTTCTGATCTTCTTTTATAGACATAATGGCTCCCACTGAATCTTCTAAAATGCATGATGAAATATTTAGTTAAAATTTTTACCTGCTCTGCGTCAGCATTTTTCTGGTAAAAACTGTTTTTTAAAATACCTTTTTATTTTTCAGTTATAGTTGACACACAATATTATATTAGTTCCAGGTGTACAACGCAGTGATCAGACATTTATGTAATTTACAAAGTGACTTCCTTTCCCCCTCCCAAATAAATCTAGCACCCATCTGACACCATACATAGTTATCACAATATTATGGGCTATATTTCCTACTCTATGCTTTATATCCCCATTCTATTTTGTAAGGACCAATTTGTACTTCTTAATCCCTTGCCCCTTTTCATGTCCCCCCCCCCCAACTTCTCTCCTGTCTGGCAACCGTCAAAATGTTCTTCATATTGATGAGTTCGTTTCTCTTTTGTTTGTTCATTTATTTATTTATTGTGTAGATTCCCCACATAAGTGAAATCATATGGTATTTGTCTTTCCATCTGAAGTGAGTCTCTGTAGATAGCATATGAAAGGGTCTTGTTTTCTTATCCATTCGGCCACCTTATGTCTTTTGATTGGGATATATAATCCATTTACATTTATAATAATTGTTGAAGATATATATTTTTTGTATTTTTTCTTTCTCTTCTTAAAGAAGTCCCTTTAGCATTTTTTGTAATACTGGTTTTGCGGCGATAAATTCTTTTAGTTTTTTCTTGTCTAGGAAGCTCTTGGTCCTTTGATTCTAAGCGATAGCTTTGCTGGGTGGAGTCCTCTTGGTTGTAGGTCCTTGCTTTTCATCACTTGGACTATTTCATGCCAGTCTCCTCCGGCCTGCAAAGTTTCTGTTGAGAAATCAGCTGACGGCCTTAGAGGAGCTCCCTTGTATCGAACTAACTGTTTTTCTCTTGCTGCTTTTAAGATTCTCTTTTTCTTTAACCTTTGGCATTTTAGTTGTGATGTGTCTTGGTGTGAGCCTCTTTGGGTTCATCTTGTTTGGGACTCTCTGAGCTTTCTGGGCATGTATGTCTGTTTCCTTCACCAGGTTAGGGAAGTTTTCCATCATTATTTCTTCAAATAGGGTTTCAATTCCTTGTCTTCTCCTTCTGGTCCCCCCACGCTGCGAATGTTTTACACTTGATGTTCTCTCAGAGGTCCCTTAAACTATCCTTATTTTTTTGAATTCTTTTTTTCTTGTTGTTCTGATTGGATGTTTTCTGCTACCTTATCTTCCGCATCACTGATTTGATTCTTTGCTTCATCTAATCTACTGTTGAGTCCCTCTAATGTATTCTTCATTTCAATCTTCATTTCTGACTGTTTATTTTTTAGTGTTTTCTATTTCCATTTTTCTGTTTCCTATCTCCTTGTTGAAGTTCTCATTGAGATCATTGGGCATCCTTATAACCAGTGTTTTGAACTCGGCAGCTGGTAGATTGCTGGTCTCATTTTGTTTAGTTCTTTTTCCAGAGCTTTATTCAGTTCCTTCCTCTGGGACATGTTTTTTTGTCTTCTCATTTCGGCTGCCTCCCTATATTTGTTTCTCTATATTAGGTAGAGTTGATATGTCTCCTGGTCTTAGTGGAGTGGCCTTATTTGGTACGTGTTCTGTGGCCCAGTGGCCCAGTCTCCCTGGCCACTGAGAAAGGTGCTCCAATGTGTTCCTTGTGTAGGTCGTGTGTGCCCTCCTGTTGTAGTTGAGCCTTGGTTGCTATTGGCACGTCAGTGGGAGGGATTGACCCCTTAGGCTGATTGGTTGTGACGACTGGCCGTGACTATAGTGGAGGAGCTATTGTGCAGGGGCTGACCCTACAGAGCAGGATTCGCTTTAGCAGGGCGCTGGTGCCTGCCCAGTTTGCCATTTGGGTGTGTCATTTGTGGAGGTGGTTGGGCGGTGCTCTGGTGTGGTCTGAAGGTGGTTGGTTGCCAGGTGTGTTGGTTCTGAGGCCTTTTGGGAAGGGTTCTTTTGCAGGCCAAGGTAAGCCGCTGCCTGTGCTCTGCCTAGGGTCACAGGAATGTTCCACAAAGTGATCTGCAGATGGTTGCCAGCTGTGCTGGGTTTAGAGATGCCTCGGAGAGGCTAAGCTAGTGCTGGCCTTGGGACGCCTCTGCAAGAAGTATAGGTCACGCCGAGGCCAGGTGCTGCTTGTTGGTTTGCGAACCTTTGAGAGATTTTAGGAAAGTCTACAGCAAGAACCGAGGCAGGCTGTTTGTATGGAAAAGCCACTGGAAGTGGCGGGCCCACACTTTGGTGGGGGCGGGGTCTCAGGGAATCATGTGGGCGGGGCGAGCAGCGTCAGCCTGGTCGTTGGAGACTCAGATATGGCGGCCACCTGTGTCTGCACGCCGAGAGCGGGGAGGGCTCTACAGAGGAACAAAGGCCTCTGCCAGCACTTCTGTCTGGGAGAAAGCTGCCCCTCGAGCCCTCTCCCTGAAGCCAGACAACTCAGCTCTTCCCCGTGTGTCCATGACACCTTCTGAGCCTCTGCCCCAGCGCTGGAGCCCAGAACGAGTGAGTCCGTCAGTGGCGAGTCTGCATGTGGGCTCCTAAAGAGGAAAGTCTGCGACTTCCTCGGCCCACTGTCTCACTCAGCCACGATCCCTGCTGGTTTTCACAGCCGGAGGTTGTGGGGACTTCTCTTCCTGGCACTGGAACCCTGGGCTGGAGAGCCTGATATGGGGCTGGGACCCCTCGCTCCTTCAGGGGGGACCTCCGCAGCCGAGATATCCCTCCCAATTTTTTAACCAACACATGCAGTGTGGGACCAGCTTGTTTTGTGTCTTTTCCCCTCCTACCAGTCTTGAAGTGGCCTCTTCTGTATGTAGGACTTCTGTTCAGCTAGATTTCAGGCAATTCTCACCGAAGATTGTTCTGTACTTTAGTTGTAATTTTGATGTAGGAGGCGAGCACAGTGGCTACCCACTCCGCCATCTTGACTGGGAGCCTCTGGTGAGCATCTTTCATCTATAATAACATTGTGTTGGTTTTTTTTCCCCTCATCTATGTCGTCTCTAATTCCTCTGCTAATTCCTCTTCCTTTCATTATTTTATATTAGTTTCAGGTGTACAGTACAATGGTTAGACATTTATATAGTTTATGAAGTGATCCCCCCCCCGATTATTTTAGCACCCATCTGGCACAACTACACACAGCCCTTACACTAAGATTGACTATATTCTCCATGCTGTACTCTATATGTCCCTGTGACTTTTTTTATAACTACTAATTTGTACTTCTTCATCCCTTCACCTATTTCACCCAGTCCCCCAAACTCCCTCCCCTCTGGTAATCACCAGTTTGTTCTCTGTATCCGTGAGTCTGTTTTCATTTTGTTTGTTTATTTCTTTTGTTCCTTAGATTATGCATATAAGTGAGTAATTCCTTTCTCATTACCCATCAATGAATGATCATATTTACCTTGATATGCTGGGAAGTGGTTTTTCTTTGGGGACGGAGTACGTTGGGGCTAAGTTAGCTTTTCAGAGACAGACTGCTTCTTGCAAATATGGCTTTTTGTGTGATTAGTAATGCCAGCCCTTCTCTGCTTCTTTCAGCCAAATAGGATCAAAGAGGGCTTTTGTCACTGGCTATGTCCCTGTCCCACCTCTCACAACTACGGCTGTAGACAAGAGACCTGCCTGGTATAATAAAGTGTCTGTCCTTCATCTACGGGAAGTGCATCTTGACATTTTCTGCGTTCTGGCAACACTGTATCCTCGCCCCCTCTATCTTTTCTTTTTACTTCCTTCCATGTGTCTTCGACTCAGTTTCAGCTGCACTTGTCAGTCTTTACATGTATTTTAAAGTCTATCAATTACACTTTTCTCCAGATTTCACTGAGAATGGAGTTTCTGTGTTGTATTGATAACGCTTCTCGTTGCTTTTATAATTTCTAGAAGGAAAAGGTGAGAGACACAGACTTACGTAGCCATGTTTACACTTGAAGTCCATCTATGTTTCCTTAAACAATCTTTATGATTTTATTTTTGACGTAAAAATAAGCCATCAGGCATTTACTGTTTTGTTTTTTTTTTTGTAAAATATGAGGCTGATGTCTGATACATATTTTTCTAATTGTCGGAATATCTTTTATTGAATAACCCGATCTCCGTTATTTGTTTTGAAATGGAATATTTATCATATGCTAAAATCTTATATTATTCTTTTTGGAATGCTTTCTTATGTCTGTTACTTCAGTTATTGTTACCACTATATTTTAATACCGAATATTTATAATCTGCTTTTTATATCTACTTTTTCAGAATTTACTTGCTATTTTTGCTATTCTAGATTTAATCCAGTACGGAATATTTTGAATCTCCAAAATGGGGATACAGCATGTATTATTTTCTATGTCTGTTGCAATATGGGATTCTTTCAATAGTAGAATAAAAATTTCTCTTTTGAAGCTGATATTCTATAATCGTTCTCAGCATAGTTTGAGAAATGCTGCTTTTGTATTTTAACAGTAAATATCATGCTGACTGTTGGTTTAAAAGATGACATCTAAAATGTTAAAGAAGTATTGCTCTCTTCCTAATTTTCTAAATTAAAAAAAGAATCAGAAAAGAACTTACATTTAGCATCTATTGAGAAGAATCATTTTCATCCCTTGACCTGTTAATATAATATATTTATGTCCAGATTTTAATTATCACTATGAAGCATCTATAAATTCCTATTATAAACTATATGTGTTCAGAGAATGTTATTTTACTGTATTTCTAGGTGTGATATAATAGGACTTTTACATCTATATTAATGTGCAGTTATCTTTATTATGTCTTGATTTTAGGTGGTTCAAGCTTCTTAAAATAAAATGGAACGCTTTCTTTTTTCTTTTCTGAAACAGTTTAATTCGATAGGATTTGACGTAGCTCACTGGGGAAATCATGTTGCTCCCTGTCCCCTAGGGGCTGATCTTTGATACAATAATGAATTTCTTCTGCAGGGCAAGGGTAACGGGGCTGGCCATTGGATGGCCTGGGTCAGACTGTGTCTGTCCCTGTTACTAGCATGTGGGAAGCTTCTTAATCATTCTCAGCTTCTCTGTCTTCATCTGAACAAACAGGCGTAGTAACAGGACCTAAGTCACAAGGTTGTTGAAACAATACAAGTAAAGCTCTTAGCCAGAGCTTTACTTCTGATACTAGCAAAGGCTGCATAGATGTTAATCATTTTCTTATTCTTGATCTATTCAGATTTGCCCCGTTTTCAAAAGCCAACTTTAGTAAATAGAATATTGTCTAGACAATTAACCTTTTCATCGAGAGTTGACCATTTATTACCATACAGTCAGTCATTCACAGTATTTGCTTATGATTTCGAAAAGCATTTTCTACATCTGTGGTTGCAGCTCCTTTCTAATTCTTAATAATGTGTGTTTCTGTTTTCTCCCTTGTTTTTCTTAATTAGCTTTGTTTGGGGTTTATTTTATTTCTCTTTTCAAATATTGGATTTATTTATCAATGCCGTTGGTTTTTTTGGTCTTTTTATTTCATTAAATTTTGTTTTTAGCATCATTTTAAAAGTCCCGCTTTCTCTGTTTTGTTGTTGTTAGTGTTTTTCTAGCTTCTAGAGTGCATTGCGTAGTTTATCGATTTCTATTCTTTCTTGTTTAGCAATAAAGTCGTGTAAAGTTAGGAATTCTAACTGCTTAACATTTAATTAACATTAAATAGGGGTCAGCGAAGTAGGGTTATGGCCAAACCAGCCTGATGCCTGTTTTTGTAAATAAAGTTTTGTTGGAACACATCTTTGCTACATCCATTCATTTATATGTTGTGTGTGGCTGCAATCACATGGCAGAACTGACTTGCAACAGAGACATAGGGCCCATAAAGCATAAACTATTTGCTATGTGGCCCTTTACAAAAACGCTTTACAGAAACATCCATAGTTTTTGATGTATAATTTTGTCAATTATTTTTATTTTTTAATTATAGACCCCAAAATTATCTAGGCAACTGTCTTAATTTCCGCATGGTTTAAACTTGTTTATAGTTTTGTTAATTTCTAGTTCTATTGCCTTTGGCCAGAGAATATTGCCTATACAACTGCTTTTTCTTTTCTTTCTTTTTTTAAGGCTTACTGATTTTTTTCTTTTTTGGCTCAAGAGTACGACCAGTTTTTATAAATGTTCCAGAGACGTTGAAAAATGATACGTATTCTCAATAGAAAACACATTTGATATTCATTGACCTTACTCATTATATTATTTGAATCATAATTCTTTATTTGCTTATTGTCTATTTAAAGGTTGAGAATTCAAGGTGAAGTTGATTGTGGCGTTCGTTTCTTCTATTTCTGACAGCTCCGGTGTGGCTTATTTTGATGCTACATTACTTATAAACATTCATGGGTACAAACATGGCAGAAACACACCTCCTCACTGGTGCTAATTCTCTTGCTGCTCCGAGGACACCTGCCATCACTGCCACATACACCAGCCCTTACTAACTGCCGCATGAGGAGATACACACGGCTCGATTCCTCCTGTTGACCCTGTCACCGGCCCGTCGCAGAACCATGGCAGCTGGTCACAGATAAAGAGAGAGCAAAGCTGAGATCCTCAGAAAAACTGCCCCGTGGAGCCCACCCCAATAGAGTAGTGAGCTAAATAAGTGGTTATTGATTAGGGCTACTAAGTCCTGTGTGGCTGGCTACATAGCAAAGACTACTGAGTTCACTGGGAGTTTTACCTGTCATGAGTGTAACTCTCTTTGTCCAGTGAAAAATCCTCCCATGCATCTATCTTAACTATTCTTTTAAAAATTTACATCTATTTGTGTCTATTTAAGGTGCGCAACATGATGATTTGATATATAGTGAAATAATTGCTACAGTCAAGCTAATTAACAAATCATCTCCTCACATAGTTGCCCTTTTTTTGCGATGAGTGTGCCTGTGCTCTACAGTGGGTCTGGGAGCTGATGGTCTCAGTCCTACAACCACAAATAACTGAATTTTGACAGCAACCATTGAGTTTGGAAGACGACCCCAGCTCTCAGATGAGACCACAGTCCTGGCTGACACCTTGATTTAGCCTGATGTGACCCTGAGCAGAGGACCCAGTTGACCTCGTGCCGGGACACCTGACCCATGGAAATTGTGACATAATAAGTCTGTGTGGTTTTAGGCAACTAAGTATGTAGTATTTATAACAGCAATAGAAAACAATGACACCTCCACGTTTCTAAATAATATACTTATGTTGCCATTTATGGAATTATTAATTTTAGGCATTATATATTACTGCTTTCTCTGATGTGTGAAGAGTCCATTCACTTATAATACTAGATCTCGTCTCATCGTTTCTACCCCGTTAGAGTTTTAACAATGGGCTGGGAAGGCTACTTGATTTCATCTTGGCCCCAAGAATGAGTCTTAAATGGACTTTGTAGCTCAAGGCCTTTTCAGTTTAATCTTTCACCGGTTGGTGATGAGAAACAGTTCTATTTTCTAACCTACAAATCCTGGAATTTATGGCCTCTACAAACTCTCTTTCGACTCTGCTTGCAAAATGGCCATATCTTCTGTGAGCTCATTTCTTTCTTATTGTACCCTGTCAAAAACAGCCATTATCAAATACAGTGTTACCAACCTTTGCTCTCCCACTTTGCTAAAACCACAAGTTCATTGGTTGCACGCTCTTCCTTTCTATGTTATCACAGGTGATAGTTTCATCAAATACTCCACGGTTGCATAAAAACCTTTAATGCCAGTTTTCTTGCCACCTGCCACTCTGCCCTAAGGCCCATGAACATATTTTGTGTTCTATTATGATGGTACCTCACTTCTGGCATCAGTCTTCGAATTGTTCAGCTCATCTACCACGAAAACCAACACCAAAATCGAATAACCAAACCTGTGGCTTACAGTGACCAAGGTTTCTTTCTGCTGAGGTGACTGTGGGCTGGCTGCAGGTCTGCTCCATGGTTCCTCATTCCAGGGTCCAGGCCCAAAAGGCAGCTCCTAACCGAGAGTCAAGTGCATGATGGTTTCGAGCAATGAATCTTAAGACTTTTGCTCGAAAAGGTCACATATCACTTCTGCTCCCGTTTTATTGGCCAAAAGAAGTCATGTGGCCAAGCTTATTATCACTGCGTCAGGCACGTGTGTCACACACCCTCAGGGTGGGAGATGGAGAGCAGCAGGTCTATACCTGTATACCCTAGCTAGCATTAATAGCCTGGGAGAAGATATTTGTAAGACATACAAACAACAGTTTTTAGAGTATTTCAGGAGCACCTGTAAGTCAATAAGAAAAAGGCAGACAACCAGAGAAACATGGTGAAGGGCATGAACAGGAATTCACAAAGCATAAGGAGAGATGCTCAATCTCATTAGCAGTCAGAGAAATGCATTGAATCAATATATACATCCAAATGTCAAAAACTATAGCGTTGGAAAATATCAAGTGTCGAATGTGGAGAACTCTGCGAGAGAGTGGGCTGGGGCGGCTGTTCTGGAGAGTAATTTGGGAAGAATAAGTAAAATGGCATAGACCGAGTGAAATGATCGCTGGTTCTGGATTCGAAAGATCTGGCTTTCTGGGAAGATCATCACATCATCTTTCCAGTTCCACCCCTTTCTCCTCAGTTAGTACTTGGGCGGCGAGCAGAGTCCCATTCCACCAGACCGTAAGGTCTGAGACGGTGGGACCACACTTGGATCGCTCCCCATTGCTTCCCTGTACCTTGTACAGTGCTTGGCACAGATGGATGCTTAGTGTTTGGTAGATAAATGGAACCCAGTGACTTGCCTCCTGTAGGCCAGGGAGGGGTGGATCTGCCAGGGTATACTTGCGTTGTCTGAGCATTCCTTTGGAATCCGTTTGGACTGAATTGTGACCCTTCTCTCTACTCTCTCAACTCCTGTGTTGCAGCCCTGATCCTCCAGTGTGACTGTATTTGAAGAGGGGGCCTTCGGGGAAGAATGAAGGATAAATGGATTGTCCATAGCCCGGGGGTTAGAGATCCCTGGTTTAAGCCACCCAGCCTGGCGCGTTTTGTCATGGCAGACCCAACCAACTAATATAGGATCCAATTTAGCATCTGATATAAACCTGTTCAGGTCCTGCCTATTGATCATAACACAAAGTCTGCCAAGCAGCCTTAAGCAATAGTTTGAATTATTGGTTGAATAATTTTAAGGCATGTAGTTCTGTCTCTGCTGATAGATAGTTTTCAGATCACTCACTTCCTGTTGCTTTGAGGTATGGTATAGAAATTGGGTCACCAGGGTAGAAAAATAGAGGTTCAGAATGGAGGGCCCACCTGGACAGACTGCCCAGGATGTGAGAAGGGCGGGTGATCCAACCCATGGCTGGGAGTTTTTCAAGTGCTTTTATAGAAATAATTTTAATAGATCTTCCCAACATCCTACTAAGGTAGCTGGGGCAGGTGATTTTGTCCCTGTACTAGATGGCTTTTGCTGTGTAACAATCCACTCCGAGTCATTTATTCTCATGGCTGGCTCAGCTGGTCGGCTTTTCTCATCTCAGTTGCATTTACTAGTGTGGAATGGAAGTTGGTTTGACTTGGCTAGAGAGACTTGGCTCTGCTCACATGTCTCTCATTTTCTTCAGGGGACTTGTCCTTCTCATCGTGACGGCAATAGGTCACGAAAGCAGGTGGAAATGTACCAGGCCTCTTGGCCTAGGTTTAGAACTGACGTGTCCTTATCTCTGTTGGACTCTATTGCCCGGTCACATGGCTGAGTCTAGAGTCGGAATGGGAGAGAATGACCAAGTTCCTTGGCAAAATGTGAGGCTACAAGAGGGGTGAAGTCCTGGGCCATCAGTGCATCAGGAGCGCCCCATTTGACAAGGTCGGAAGCAAAGGCTTAGAGACGAAGTGACTTTCTCAAGGTCTACAGCTCCATGGTGGTCAAGCTGGGATAAAAACCGATGTCACCCGTCTATCTAACGTGTTCTTAAATGACAAATATCACCCATGTGGGAACAGTCAGTTGGTTATAGCTCTGTTACGATGCCTGGAAGCAGCGAGCACTTGAATAAATTCTCTGGAAAGTAGATTCATTTTTTTAAAAAGCCTTGGCTGTCAAAATCTGATTTCCTGGTTGAATGAAATGACTTTGTTGTTCAGGTCTTTTGGGTCTAAATCCATTTTACATGAATTTATTTAAGAAATTGATTAAAATTCCCTCTCTGTTTGGTGCTATGGGTGGTATAATTGGAAGCTTAGAGAGATATGGCTTTAAATGATTCACGCTCAATTTTAACTTGCAGAAGGGCAAAAAATACAGGAGATTTTAGGTAAAATAGTCTGACTTAGATTCTTTTTTTTTTTTTTTAAAGGTTTAACTCTCTTCCGTCTTTTCTAACATCAATGCCCATTGGGTTTTTTGTCTGTTTATTTTGAAAAACAAGCCCAAGGGGCTTTGGCTGCTTGTTCTCCCCGCCTTTACAATTTATGGCACACCTGTCCAGGAGAACTGTCAGGCCATACGCTGTCTTTGCCATATGTCATTCAAGATGAATCCCGCCTGTCTCTCTTTGTGTCTCTCGTTGCCAGCAATGGAGATATTGATATGGGCAAGTTTCAGGTTGTGCTCAGATGTTTTTCACTCACTCAAAACCTGTTAGGATCCCTACTACAGAGGAATGTCTTCGAGGATTTGGATCAAATCTTTGGCACCAAAACATCCTGAGCACACAGGATCTTCCTTGGGGCAAGCAATCCGTTTACAGCTAACAGACATAAGAAAAACTTTTGGAAATTTTTGACTTAAAAGTGAATCTTAACCTTCTTGGGGATGGAGTAACCTGGTGGAAATGACTGGTGATAAGGACATCTGTGACATTCAGGTGTTTTGGGTTGGGGCCCTGGGAAGAGGTGGCTTTTTTACCCAGGGCAATCCCAGGACAGCAATGGCAATTTGTTGGCTTCTGGACTCGTGGGTGCCCAGGTCACACTGGAGGATGAGTTTTTTTACTGGTCGAAGTTCTTTAGTTCCCACCATGCCCAGTCATCACCATTTGGATCCAGGGGACTGGGATTGTGCTTGTCCATTTTTATGTGGGCTTTATATTGCCACCACCACTCAAGTAACACTCACCAGGGATATAAATGCACTGGGGGCGGGGAGGTGGCACAGTTGTAGCACAAGTTGACATTTGCCTCTTGAGTTCTGAGCTTTTTTCTTATGTCGTCCCCACTTCTGCCTTTCCATTGCCCGGCAGGGGAGCTTTCTGTCTTGTTTCTATACTTTCCCATTGGTTTGATGGTTGGCCTGTTTTTCTGACCATGACCTCGCCTCTCCCTGATGATGGCTCTGACTACTGATCCTTGTCTTTGCTGCCTTTGGCTGCCCTGGGTACCTATTGCCACTTGACCAGCAGGGGACCCTCCTGGCCTTAGGGAGGTGTTCCCACTTGATCCTAATGTGGCCAGGTCTGGTGAGGGGCAAGGGGACATCTTTGATCTTTCTTGTGTCCAAAAAGCATGTTCATTCAAGAATTTGTAACTCCAGCATTTTTTCTTAGCTGTCAGAATCCCTTTTGCTTCTTTGCTTTGTATACATATCCTGTTATGTGCATTCATGGTACCCCGAGCATCTGTTCCATGGACCTGATCACACTGTGTTGTAGTTATGTGTCTTTACCGCCAGGTGTAAGCTACTTCGAGTCAGCAATAGTAGTTTAATAATAACAGCTTTTATTTACTGAATGCTGTTAGTGGACTGTGATGTTTAATTTAATGTTAACTTGGGTATGATGACCATATAGTTGGTCAAATATGTCTGGATGTTGCTGGAAAGCTATTTTTTAAATAAGATTAAAGTTTAAATCAGTAGACTTTGAGTAAAGCAGATTACTCTCCACAATGTGGGTGGGCCTCATCTAATCAGTTGAAGGCTTTAAGAATAAAAAGACTGACCTTCTCTGAGGATGAGGGAATTGTGCCTCCAGACTGACCTGAGCTGCAACATCAGCTCTTCTCTGGGCCTCCATCCTGCCAGCCTCCCCTGCAGATTTTTGACTTGCCAGCCCCCACAGCCGTGAGCCGATTCTTTGAGATCAATGTCTGTCTGTCTCTCTCTCTCCCACTCTCCCCCTATACACACATCCTATTGGTTATGTTCCTCTGGGGAACTCTGACTAATATATGGACCAAGCATTATACATAGGACGATACTTGTATTATCTCATTTAACCCTCATAACGGCCTCTTGAGGTGGGTATTATTATTCCCATTTGATGAGTGAATAAAGCGAGTCACAGAAAACGTGAAGAACTTGCCCAAGGTCACATAGCTAGTAAGTGCCAGAGACAAGAATCAAGCTGGATCTCACTTTATGCTAAAGCCAATGATCTTAGTGCCATGACTGCCGCTCCCTTGTCGTGGCGTCTTCATGGCTCGCCTGGTGAAGACACCTAGCAGGAGCCTGGTAAATACTTAAGTGAGCGAATGAAGCCCCAGACTTCATTCCGTGTTGTTATTTCTTCCACTTATGAAAAATAATTTTAAAAAATTACAGGTAGTATATAAGACCTAAGATTTTATAATATCTTGTATATACAAACCTATAAAATCTTGATCTCCAAAACATGTCTTTTTTATTAAATTTATTGAGGTGACATTGGTTAATAAAATTATATAGGTTTCAAGTGTACAATTCTATGACATGTCATCTGTATATCGCATTGTGAGTTCACCACCCAAAGTCAAATCTCCTTCTGTCGCCATATATTTGACCCCCTTTACCCTTTTCTACTTCCCCCGCACCCCTTTCCCTCTGGTAACCACCATACTGTTGTCTGTGTCCATGAGTTTTTGTTCGTTTGTCTTGTTCGTTTGTCGCTTTCAGTCTTCCCCTAGATAAACACGTGATAAGAAATCAAACTGGAGCAGTCACGTGCGGGATTCAGCTGGGAGCTGTTAGACAGGATGCTTTAGTGCTGTCTTTAGGACCCCGTGGGGGTTTTATCAGTGTGTTCCATCACACCTGTGGGGACATGGTGGCACTTAACATCTATTCCAGCTTCTTTCTGCCTGTCTTCCTGTGCCGTGGAGTCCAGACGGCTTAAAGCTGTGCTGCCCGCCAGCCCTGCGGCTCTGGTTGGAGTATGAGTTGGGTTGCTGCCCTTGGAGGGCAGAGGGCCCCTTCCTGCAGCTTTGGCTATTGCTGCTGTTAAGGAAGGTCACGGCCAGGACCGGGCTTCACGGCAGGAATGTCTCTGGAGCTACACTGGCCTCCCAGAGATGGCGTGAACAATTGCGCAGTGTTGGCAGCCAGCTCTGTGTTCCAGCTTTGCTTGTTTTGAAGGTGAGGGAACTCAGCAGCACATGAGTGACCCTCGCTTAGAGCAAGGAGAGCCAACACTCCGTGTCATGACGTGTGCCGAGGTGGACTCTCGATCCCACCTAGCCGTGGCCGAGGTAGCGTCGCCCCTGGGGCCCGGTTTGACTTAACGTTCTGCGAGTTACTCCTGGAGGCCCTGCTCCATCTTCCAACCCTTCTGACAATTTTATGGGTACCTCGTCCCCTATCTGAAGTTGCATTCGCTGAAAAGAGCCACAGAGGTTTCTGTTGGCTGTAAACAAGCCCGGCCTGATGTGGCAGCTGACCTGTTGCTTGGCTCATTAGCGGATTTTCCACTTTTTGCTGACATGTAGAGCTGAACTTGATCTGTGGTCACCTGGCATGCGCACTGGAGAGAGCCAGGAATGGGGGGAACTCGAAGAGAAGTTTTACCACAATGGCCTGAACTTGAGACGTCTATATCGGAGAGAATGGCAGAGATTGGGCTGAGCCCTTCCTGGGGTGTTTTCTCTGAATCTCATTGTCGTTGATTCCTTCCCTCTTGAAATCTTCCCTCCTCTCTTTTGCCCTCTTTAACCCTGAATGCCTGCACATTTTCTCGTAAGCCAGTTCATCTGGAGCCGTCTGCCACATGAATATTTCTGCGTAAGCCTCTCACTGCTTACTTCTGAATGCAGGAAAATTGTCCTGGGCCAAAAGGTATTTCTCTCTCGTGCCATTTCATTCCCTGGCAGTGTAAATGCTATTTTTTTTTAACAATTTTACTCTTGTCACTTGTCAATTAAAAAAGGATGAGGATGATCATTTTTGGATTAAAGAATAGTGTCATAGGATACACTCAAAACTGTGAAATTTTAGCTCCTGAAGAGACCTCGGCCATCACGTGGAATCTATCATTCTCCCCATTTTAAAGATGAGTAAACTGAGGCCCAGAGGGATGTACAGGAAAGTGGTACCATGCTCACAAGGTGACTGTTGGCAGAACAGGAGGTTCCAACTTTGAGGGGTACACCTCCCACCATACCTGTGGCTGGACTTGTAGAAAACTGTTTGACCTACCCGCTCATTGTAAGTTTGGCGTGAGTGGGTAAGAAGAGACAGATGCATATTTTTTTCACTGTCTATTTAGGACACATATTAATTGAGGTGATTTTCTAAATAGAAAAATGTTTTCCAATCATAGGAAGTGGCATGATGTGGTTATTTTTAAGCAGGACTGCTACAATGCCAAAATCACATTTAGTACATAATGTTTGCTAAATATTTAATTTAAATAATTAAATTTTAACTGTCTGTTTTTTGGCTGATATTAATTATCGTCATCATTAAAGAGTATTAGTGACATCTAGGATTTAAGAGAAGTCCAATACTGTCTTAGAGAGTCAAGGGCAAGTTGGCTCCATGTGCTCTGGGCGTGTTCCGAGTGTGCCAGGAGGTCCGCAGAGCGGAGCTATCCGAGAAAGCAGCATTCCAAGGGGTAACCACGGAGCCTGCAGCAAGCTGCACGTGGTTCGGCTGGCTTTGTTGAATTTTTAGAAAATGAAAGTTTAATGAATTCCAGATGGGGAGATTATTAGCTCTGGAATGTTTTAAATCTTCTTTACAGAGCATGTAGAACAGCGCTGTATTAGCCGGGGTTCTCCAGAGAAGCAGAACCAACAGGAGGTATGTATATATAGGAGGAGATTTATTGTAAGGAACTGGCTCGCGTGATTCTGAAGGCTGACAATTTCTACGATCCGCAGTTGGCAAACTGGAGACCCAGGAGAGCCAATGGTGTAGTTCTAGTTGAAGGGCCAGCATGCTCGAGATGCAGGGAGAGCAGATGTTTCAGTCTGAACCTGAAGGCAGGAGCAGACCGATGTCCCAGCTTGAAGACGTCGAGGCAGGAGGCGTGTCTCTTATTTGAAGGAAGGTCAGAGTTTTAGCTCTATTTGGACCTTCAACTGTTTGGGTGAGACCCCCCCTCCATTAGGGAGGACAATCTGCTTTAGTCAGTCTACCAATTCAGATGTTAATCTCATTCAGTGACACCCTCACAGACACATCCCGAATAATGTGTGACAAATGTCTGGTTACTCTATGGCCCAGTCAAGCTGACACATAAAATTAACCATCACAAGCACTGTATACCGTTAAGACTTCAATAAAGGCTTTCCGATGATGCTGAATTTTCCCATGTTGACATGTTCAGGCAGGTAGAATAACGTTGGTGTGGAGAGCTGGCGTTCTGTTTGCCAGTGAAGATGGCGAGCCTGGCCTTGTCCTCCTTTCCACCGATGGACACAGATGCTGATTCTAGTTTTCACATTCAGCCCTCGATAAAGTGCTCTGGAGAACACTAGAGAACAGGGCCCTGCTTTCAAGTAGTTTTCAGTCCTTTTGAGTCGACAAGACTAATACACACGACTCAGAGAACAATGAAGTGATAACGAGTGGCAGCGAAGACGTTTCGAGAGGGGAGAGAGGCCAAGGGAGGCTAGTGGTTCTCACGTCTCATGTCTCGATGTCTGGAGACATTTTTGATTGTCACAAAAGGGCAGGGGCGCGACTGGTGTTTAAAGATGCTGTCAAACATTCTGCGTTGCACAGAGTAACCCTCCGTGACAAAGACTCGTCCGCCTCAAAATGTCCATAATGGTGTGTTGGAGAAACGCTGGTGTGGGCTTCATGGGCATGGGGAGACTGAACCTCCTTTTTCATTCACTCATTCATTCTCATATTTGTTCGATATTCATTTAGTGCCTGCTATTCTTCAATGTTGGTTTTGTCCTGGGGATGCAGTAGGCGGTAACCGAAGTAGTTCCGTGGGTATGGGTCTTTACGGTTTAAAGGGAAAAAAAAGAAAAAAATAAAAGTAAACTATGATGATCATCATGCCGGGGAGTACAGAGTGACAAGGGAACACATCGCAAGTGCACTGTCCTAGCCAAAAGGTCAGGAAAATTCCCCCCAAGGGATGCGTCTTTTACAATACCACTCAAAGGGTAAGCGGGAGCTGGTCGCGTGAGTGAGGTGCGAGTGGGCGTGTATCAGGAGATGGTAAGTAGGGAGAGGCCAGGCCGAGCAGCTCGTGCGAACGTTTGGAGGTGGGCGAGAGGGTGACGTGTGTGGTCCTGCATGTCAGGGGTCTGGAGAGGAGAGCGGAGAAATGAAGTTAGAGATGGAACAGAACCTGCATCGAGGAGCACTTTGAGTGGAGCCAGAGTTCAGGATTCATCTTAAGGACGATGGATAATAGTTAAGACTTTTAAAGTCTTAAGGCAATGGAGTGACGGGATCAGACTGAAGTTTAGGAAGGTTCCCTCGCACTGTGGTGTGGAGGTGAGCGGAGGAGGTCACCGTCAAGGCCGCCGGGCTGGGTGGGGCAAGGGAGGATGTCGGATCATAGGAGGGAGATGATGGGGATGGCAGACAGGGACAGGCTTGAGAGATACCGAGGAAGGGGAATAAGGGGCACTTGGTGGAAGGTGAGAGCGAGGAATCAAGGAAGACACTGTGTTTCTGGCTGGAAGAGGCGGGTATGTTGGGGTGCCATTCCCAGGGTGCTCTCTCCTTCGGTAGTAGTTGGAATCATGCGAATCATAACATGGGATGGTGTGGAGTTCAGTTTTGGATCCACAGGGTCGGAGCTTCCCCAGAGACATTCATGTCGCTTGGCCCAGAGAGATCCGGGCTGGAGGGAGTCATTCAAAAGTCATATGGTCGATGAGACTGTGTGGTGTGAGGTCAGAAGAAAAAAGAGAGCTAGGAAATGGCGACATTTAAGGACAAGTGAAGGGTGTGGAGCTTCCGAAGGCGCCCAAAGAAAGAACCAGAAGGGTGGACGCCCAGCCGGGGGAGGGTGCGGTTCCAGACAATTACGGTAACTTGGACACAGGAGTGGCGTGTGCTGTCCCATTGTGACTACTGCTCGAGGCGGTGACCCAAACCCTCCATGCCTGTGGGGCTACGGGGGTCCCTGGTGGTCTTGAAAGAGCATTCCAAACGGAGCATTGCAGACAGAAGCCAGGCCGACGTGGAGCAAGAAGAGGGGGCAGAGAGCCCCTACAGAAATGGATGACGGATCAGCCGTGGCCGGGGCGTATTCAAGTTATTCACCAACTGGTCCAGCGTGGACACTGGCCCATCAGCATGGCTGCAGGCTGGTATGGTGGCAACGTGTTTGACTGGTATCAGACCTGGATGTAGCTCTGATGGACATATTTTCCAAATAAAACGTTAGGATAGCTTGTTTGGACCTATAGTCTGGAAAAAAACTATAGAAAATCTGGGACATGTGTTGTTAAGGATTGGCCCATCCCTAGAAGGATGGCAGGTCATCGACTCACTTGGTACAATGTATGAAGGAGTGACAGTCTAAGATGATGTCAAGGGCATTTGAAGATGACCTCAAGTAAGGTTTCTCAATGGTCACACCTCTAGGTGCAGATATTTATACCTGTAACCTAATTTGTAGCATGGCTGCAAAAAATTATTAGCTAAAGAGAATAAAATACACTGAAAAAGATGAAGCTTTCTATACATTTTGAGTAACATATAAGTCTTATCTAGCAAGACACTTCCATTAGCACAAAAAATAATGGCCTTTTTCAACAAGATGACTATCACAAAGAAAAAAATGTAGACAGTCAAATGATTTATTTCCCCATCCATACTGAGTTTATTCATGGAGAGATTCACCTTGTGAACCAATAATTTTCTGGGCCAAGAAAAAGCAGCAGGCATTTTTCTTTTTAGGAAATGCCTTTTTTTTTTTAATAGTGGATTTTTTTTTTTTTTTTTGGCCTAAAAAATCATCTAAGTGTATGGCTTTGATATCAAGGAAAAGGCTTCTTTCAATCGCTTTAACCTTTTTCAGAAAGTGACCTGTTGGGATAAATGTTCTCCTGCTGAGAATCAAGGCTTTATTCAATATCTATAGTAAAGCAGGCAGAACAGGAAGTGGACCACTTTCCTGAAGAGGTTTAAGAAAAACACGGGATCTCAGATTGAGGAAAGGAACTCTTTTGAAAGGTCAAGTTTAAGAACCATGCTCGAGGCAATTATGTAGAGAAAGATAAGTCTCACTCTCATGTCAGGTCAGGGAGGACACCAGGACTGGGGACCGGGACAGCCCTGGGAACCCAGGAGTCAGCTAAGAGGAAGGGTTCTGGGAGATTCCGTCTTTCCTTTTGGGCAAACAAAGGGCCAGACTCACGGAGGCCCGTCCAGGCGGGGAGGTGGGCAGGCACAGGAGCAGTCTGGCTGGCAGAGCCCAGTGAGCTGGAGGGAGGAGTTGGAGCCGACCTCACATAATCGGGGCCGCTGGATTTCCAGCTCGGGACACGAGGAAGGCCCCTCCACGTCGGGTCTTCAGCAGCGATGCTTCAGGGCCATCTTCTCTGTGCCTCCAGCCCCTTCCTGCTTCTTCACCAACTCCGCTGGCCCCGCACTCACTCGGCCTCTTGCCGTCTGTCCCCGCCCGGGTCTAGCAGCTCATTCTCCATCCTGACCTCGATGTGGGCTCGTATTCATTTTCTGTTCTCATCCTGCCTCTTCTTGGCGTTCGTTATACCTGTGCCTCCTGGACCTCAACCGTGGCCAGGAACGATTTCTAAATTTTTATAATTGCTTCTTGCAGGACCTTGAAACGATATTAATGATAGAATCATGTTTCATCCCTTCCAGGTGACACATATATTGAGAAGGAGTATCATAAATTCCAAAACATCTGCAACCCTACAAAGATGGAATCTCCGTGGGGGTTCAGGTGTGTGAGTGGGGGCGGGGAGCGGGGAGGAGGGCTGGAGGCCTGGGCTTCGTGATGGGCCCTGCCCACATCGCATCCAGAGCTGCTCACGTCCCGGGGCAGAGTGCTCCCCACTCACCCAGGCTGCCCTGCAGGCAGTCGGGCCTTGGGGATGGGAAGAGGTGTGGGCAAAGTCAGTGACACCATCCCACGCGACCCCGTTGTCCTCTCCCCTGGCTGTGGCCACCTTGCTGGACACGTCCTGGATGGCACATGCAGCTGCGAGACCGAGGAGCACCCCGACCCGCACCGGACTCCACGAGCAGGGAAAACTCTGTGACGCTGGCCACCCCAGAGGGTCCGCGTTTTCTTGTGTGACGTTGGGCGTCACGCGGCCCTGACGGAGCTCTTCAGTTTCCAGGATATTTTCCAGGGAAGTGCATTTTCCCAGGGAGAGAGAGGCTGACACGCACGGTCGGCCACGGCTCAGAGTTTGGGATGGGAACTCTGCGTGCGTGACTGTGACGTCCTCACCTGTGTCCCCCCGGGGCAGTGCTGGGCGCTTGATAGACTCTGAGCAGAAAGGCGGTTCATGTGCCCTGTAAGCACCTTAGGCTTCCGGCAGGCAGTGGCCAGTGTTGCTCAGGCCAGCGTTCTTTGGTGGCCGCACACTGGGGGAACCCTCGTTTGGTGACATGTGCCATTTTCCTTTCTCCTGATATGCTATGTTTACATACACTTTTCCCTGTATAATGAACGCAGGCGAGTGGAGCCCAGGGCGGGTCCTTCTCCACGAGTGGCCGCCCCGGGGACTTGGCTTTGGGAGCCTCCTGAAAGTGCAGGAAACCGCGGAGCAGGACCCTGTCACCACCCGCGCTTCTCCTCCCCAGGGAGGGACCCGGAATTCAGAGACTGCCATTCGCCTCTAACAGGGGTTTTGGGTTGGGCTCGCCTGGGGGAGAGGAAAACAGCTTCGTATTTGGGGTCGGCTGCTCAGCGCAGAAGGACGACCAGGGAGAAGCGTGTCCTTGCTGACAGTCCATCTGCTCATGGTGTGACCTTGAATGTGATCTCCGGGCTTCAGTGGGTTTCCCCTAATGACCCCATCGGTGGCCACAGCTGTCCTTGGCTTGAGTGGCTCCTCTGGAGCTGAGGACATGTGCCTGTATTCATCACCGTGAAGTGCGTCGGCGCAGGCTGGGCGCAGAGGTTTCTGTGGTAAATGGGCGTAGGCTGATTCGGTCGCACACGCCTTTTGGGTTCTTTTTTGGCCGATTTAAGTAGCAGCTAAAGTTTGAGGCAGGTAAGGGCCAGCTCGTCCCTTGACTTATTACTCTTTGGTTCTTGTGACAGCAACTCTCAAGCCAGCTTTGGCCACACATAGGATGTTTACTAAAGACACATTAATTCGTCAGCAGGCCCCAGAAGGGCCCATCAGCCCATTCTGTGAGATTAATGAAGTCCCAGCTCCCTGTCCCATAAATCCCCTTAAGTGTTTTGTCTGCTACCTTGGCAGAAAGAGCCTCGAGGCAAACCCTGAGACTCTCAAAGCAAATGCCAGTCACCCTGCTTGCTGGTGTCGGGCAGACAGCAAAGGCTGCTTCCAGGCCGTTGTTACACATTCCCCCACCCCTGTACTCAACCCCCGGGGAAAGGGTCCAGGCATCACTGGATTGCTGCGCCCTCTCCTGCAAGGGCGTGGATGGTTTCTTAAATATTGTAGCTCATTTATATGTCTTGAGTGTATATAAATGACATGGCGATTAACAGGTCCCTGAGGCGCTTGTGAGAACTGTTTCTGATATTCCACGAGTCACACTTGACGACGACAGCTGTGCGTGCAGCCACCTCCCTGGGGTCTGGGCTTCCCCCCTGGAACACAGCAGCCACCTCCGGTCTCTGCTTCCTGACAGGGCTGCTGGCAGCGCGCTTCATGTCACACGGACTATCTGGAGACATGGCGACGGACACCACGTGACGCAGGGTAAGCGGGACCTGCGCCGCCAGCTCCCTTTGCCACTGTTGGTGACGCCGAGAGTGAGAGCTGCAGCTGACGTGCGTGGGTGCGGGCACTGCCCTTTGTACCTCGTGTCCCTTATCTGTTTACTCCTCGTGATAACCCGGTGGAGTTGTCTTATTAGTCTCATCTTTCAGATCAGGAAACTGAGGCTCCAGGAAGTTCTAAATTGTCCCGAGGTCTATAACTCGTATGTGCAGAGCTATCGACCCCCGCGCCTGAGCTCAGAACATCTCTGCTGCCCGCCGCACTGGACAGAGCAAATGGCAGCCTGGCCAGTGAGAGCTGTGTCCAGCATGGCAGCCCCCAAGAGCTGGCTGAGGGTGTTCTCACTGTGGTGGCAGCAGGGCATCATTAGACACTCCCAGACCCAA
>NW_011888971.1:1660012-1662640 GCF_000151845.1 Pteropus vampyrus | reverse complement strand
TCACCTCAGAAATTCAGGGTGTTTACTATTTGAATCACGGATATGAAGAAAGATACGGTGATGACGGCTTATGAACTCACGGGAGGGCCCTTAGGTGCCCAGGCAGCTGCGCCCCCTGCTCTTTCTTCCCCGAGAGATGCCTCACTTCAAAGCCTGAGCTCGGGGTTGGCTTCAGACCCCTTCCCAGCACAGCACTGTGGGGAGTCACCCTCAAAGGCAATTTGCAGTCGGGTGGGACCAACTTGCCTCGGGCTTCGAGTGTGCGAGGGGTCCCACATTTTAGTGGGCTTCAGAAGCACCTGGAGAGCTTCTTCCGACCCAGGAGCTGGGCCCTGGGGCCTGAGAATTCGCTGGGACCCACTGTGAGAGCCGCCATCTTGCATTTTAGGACAACCATTAACGGACGGTACTCAAATTTTTCACGGTAATGAGGATGAGCGCTTTTGGAGTTGCCTTACGTTTCCCTCATTTCCTTGTTCTCTGCATTTCTTCCTTTTGATTTCTTAATCACAGTGCTTTACGAACCTATGACCTGAACTCAAGAAAATGTCATAGTCCAAGATCGTTTGTTTCTTTTTTTGACATTCCAGTGACTATAGTATCTTAGCTGTTTTAGAATATGAAATCAGCAATTTCAGAATATAAGAAGAGCTTGGGGGTTGACAGACTAGACCAAAGAAGAAGGTGCTGGAAATTTATGAAGTATACCAGTTTTCATACCAGGTCAAGGGGTGGTTATTATTTGCAGGAATGAGAAACAGTGACTATTTGTTTCTGAGCTGCCGTAACAAAGTACCACAAATCAGGGGCTCTAACAACAGAAATGTGTCATCTCACAGTTCTGGAGACCAGAAGGCTGAGATCCAGGTGTCGCCAGAGCCTGGATCTGAGGCTGTGAGGGACACCCTGTTCCACACTCCGCACCCCAACCCCCGCTTCCCCCCGCCCCGTCCAAACTTCTGGTGCTTTGCTTGAAATCTTTGGTGTCCTCAGCTTGTAGAACCCTCACCTCATCCTCCGCCTTAGTTTTTTATTTTTTAATTTTCAACTGTGTATTTTTTTTTGCAGTTTTATTGGCGTATAATTGGCAAAATTGTAAAATAATTAAAGTGTACAATGTGTTGATCTGATATACGTATACACTGCGAGAGAATTTCTCCCAGTGAGTTAATTGACACATCTGTCATCTCCATGTTTACCTTTTTTTTTAAATTTATTTTTTTATGAGGATGTTTAACTTCTTGGCGAATTTCAAGTATACAGTATTACCAAGTATGGCCACCGCGTTATACATTAGATCCTCAGGTCTTATTGATCTTATAACTGAAGGTGTGTGCCCTTTAACCAGCCTCTCCCTGGCTCCAGGCCCCACCCTCAGGCCCAGCCTCTAGAAACCACATTTCTATTCTCTGTTTCTATGAGTTTGACTTTTTTTTGGATTCAACACATAAGTGATACCATGAAGTATTTGTCGTCCTCTGCCTGTCTGCCCTCCTCTTCACGTGGTGCTCTCCGTGTGCGCACATCTCTGTGTCCAAATCCCCCTATTTTATACGGGTACCAGTCGTGTTGGATTAGGGCCCACTCTAAAGATCTCTTCTTGACTATTTACATCTGCAATAACACAAATAAGATCACATTCTGAGGCATTGGAACCTCAACTTACAAAGTTTTGAGAAACCCAGTTCAACCCCTAATAGCGACTCTGAGCTTAGTTAGTGCTCAGCCGTCCGCGAGACCCGGCCACCCCGAGGAGCCTGCGGGGGCCTCAGGAGAGACACCCAGGGGATCCGGCACCCACCTCTCCTCTCATCAGCTGTGGTGACCAGCCAAAGATGCCACAGAGAGTGTCTGGGGACACGTCTACAACTCTAAGTAGCCCACTGCATGGGAAATCTACTTTGCTCTGTTCTAGCTCTGTACCTCGAACTATTGAACTGTGAGATTATACCATCCCAAACGAGAAGGTTGGTGACGGAGCCTGAAGAAGACATTGCTTTTGAAAAGGTGACCTCGCACTAACTGATAGTGCAATTAAGGGATCCTATTAACTCTCGACTCCAAGACGAAAGCTTGAATCTTCTGAGACGAGACGTCTGCCAAGTGTCTGCCAGGGACAATAAAAACAGTAAATATGTCAGTGCCGGCGAGGTGTCTGGAGGGGCCACGGGCACCCGAAGGGCCCGCCTGCCAAGGCCACTTACACGGCTCGTGTTTTGATCTGAGGGCTTTCTCGGCTTCGCATGATGAATCTTCGCTGTGTCTGTCAAGAGTATTACCTTGTTCATTAATGTGTCACTAAAATTTAAAATGCCACCTTTCTGCTTCTCAAGTAATGATTGCAGACAGGGTTGAGGCCTGTCGTGACAAGCAGGCTTCTTGGCAGAACCGGGTCCCACAGAATATTGGCAGGACGCGTGCCTGGCTTTCTTTTATAAAATTTTCATTGTGTCGCTTGGAAGCGTGTTGGAAAAGTACTCTTGTTTCGATCGTAAGATCTACCGTGGAAATAGTGCTTTCCAAACTGACTCATAAAGCGTCCAGGTGCAGGATGTATTCGGACCCAAGGCGGTCTCCAGACAAGGTGACAGAAAAGAGCCTCGACACTAGACTCCTATGACTAGGTAG
>NW_011888971.1:1644307-1659197 GCF_000151845.1 Pteropus vampyrus | reverse complement strand
TACTCTTTAACAGTAAAATTAGTCCTGTCCGTGGAATTCGTAATGTTAAAGGAATATATATCAGTTTAAAGTGTAATTATCGTTCTTAGAAATGGATTCTCTTTAAGGGAAAAGTAGCTTAGTTACTAATATACAGATAATTTTGGAATGACAGTTCAGTCTTAAATGAATTTCAACACCCCTTTTACTCTTAGGTATTAATTTAAATGCCGCTTAATTAGTGTTCTCGACATAAATGAATAAACAAAACAGAAACAGACTCACAGATACAGAAAACAAACTAAGGCTTGCCAGATGGGAAGGGGCTTGGGAGGGCTGGGTGAAGGAGGGATTAAGAAGTACAAATTGACAGTTGCAAAATAGTCACGGGAATGTAAAATACGACATAGAAAATGTAGTCAATGATATTGTAATAATTATGTAGAGTGTCAGATGGGTACTAGGCTAATCAGGAGGATTACTTCGTTAATTACATAAATGTCTAACCGCTACGCCATACACCTAAAACTAATATAAAATAATATTGAACGTTAACTGTAATTGAAAAATAAAAAAATAAAAATTAATATTCTCCTCAGGCCCTTTGGTTTTAGGAAGAGCAACCTACCCATGTCACTTTAAATATTTAGGGTTTTCTTGCAGGATGCGCACACACGGGTCTAGGAAAGGCAACCTGAACCCTGACAGTACGCATGCTCTTCCTCCTTCCCTCTCTCTTCTGCTCATTAGGCCCTTGTCACTCTCTCTGGGGGGTTATTCAGTATTCGACCTTCGAAATCTCTCCTGATAGCTCCCGTGCATCTTCACGGGCCCAGAAAATCTTGTCAAACATTACATTCTGTAGTGAGTATTGTAAAAACAGCAGGTGTTACTTTTTGAGCCACACATTTCCAACTGTAAATTGCATCTTCCTATCCTTTTCCGAACCATACATGCTTCCCAAGTCCTCTGTCACTGACAAGTCCCCTGCCTCAGGTCACTTGCCAGCCTGCTGATTGGCTGTCTTTGAGCCAGGTGTTCGCCGGCCTGATGGATTTATTCACAGTGGAGAAGAGCGGGAGAGTACTTTCAAGGTAATTTCCTGCCTAACTTTTTTTCTCCAAAGGAGATAAATAGATCGAGAGACTTCTGCTAGAATCTGCAACTCAGAAGGGGTGGGCACTGTGCCATCCCGAAGAACGCGTGCTCCAGGAAGAAGAGAAGTAAGGATGTGTTTCAGTTGCAGGATATAAGCAGTGAAGATTCAGGCTCTGTGCTTGACAAGAGCTGGAAGCTGGCGAAGGAAGGAAAGCTAATGTCCTTCTGTGCCATCGTTCCCATTCTCTGTAAGGTCATCAAAGGAAACGAGACAGGGAGAGAATTCTGGATTCTTACAAACAGGACAGAAGCGCACATGGGCATATGCATGAAATAGTAAAGAACTTTTAAAAGGGAGATTGCCAGCCTTTTATTGTAAATTAAGGGGCATTGGGAACAATTTTTTTTTTCCATTTACACAAAGCGTTTATTAGATAAATAAGTAGATGTTACCAAGGAGAACAAAAACAGTATGTGGATCTAGAAAACTGGATAAAATGAAGGGGTTTATATCATAAGTCAAACCTCAAATGAAACAGTTAATATTCAAAATGCCATTTTCTACCACCTTCTCCCTGCCCCTATTTTTTAAATTTATTTTTTAAAATAATTTCAATATTTTAATTATAGTCGAGATACAATATTATATTAGTTTTAGATATACAACATCGTGATTAGACATTTATGTAACTTACAAAGTGATTATTACCCCATCTAATACCCATCCGACACTAGACATAGTTATTATAATATTATTGACTCAATTCCTTAGGCTATACTGTACATCTCCACGACTGTTTTGTAACTATCAATTTGTACTTTTTAATCTCGTCCTCTTTTTTACCCAACCCTCTAACCGCCTTCCCATCTGGTGACCATCAAAATGTTCTCTATTTGTATGAGTTTGTTTCTGTTTTGTTCGTTCATTTATTTTGTTCTCTAGATTTCACATAAAAGTGAAATCATATAGTATTTGTCTTTCTCTGTCTGACTTACTCCATTTTATTTAGTTCTTTTTTTCTGGAACTTTATTAAGTTATTTCATTTGGAGCACATTTCTTTGTCTCATGTTGGCTGACTCTTTGTTTTTGTTTCTAAATATTAGGTTGAGCTGATATGTCTCTCAGTCTTGGTTGAGTAGCTTTATGTAGTAGGTGTCCTGTGGGGCCCAGTGGTGCTCCAGATGTGTCCCTTGTATGGGTTGTGTGTGCACTCCTGTTGTAGTTGAGCCTTGGTTGCTCTTGGCACATTAATGGTAGGGATTGACCCTCAGGACTGGCCATGACTATAGTGGAGGAGCTGTTGTGCGGGGGCTGACTCTATGGAGCAGGTTCACTTTGGTGGGGTTCTGGTACCTGCCCAGTCTGTCCTTTGGGTGTGTTATTTGTGGAGGTGGTTGGGTGGTACTCTGGTGTGTTCTGAAGCTGGTTACCAGGTGTGTTGGTCTGAGGCCTGTTGGCACTCGGTATGTTCTACAAAGTGATCTGCAGATGGTTGCCACTTGTGCTGGGTTTGGCGGTGCCCGGGAGAGGCTAAGCTGTGAACTGAGGCTGGCTGCTGCTAGTGCTGGGCTTTGGGCTGCTCGGCAAGAGGTATTGGGCACACCGAGGCCAAGTGCTGCTTGTTTGGGGTTTGCGAACCTTTGAGAGATTTTAGGAAAGTCTGCAGCATGAGCCGAGATAAGCCATTTGTATGGAAAAGCCACTGGAAATGGCTTGGGTGGGCCCACAAGTTGGGTGGGGTAGGGGCTCAGGTAATCACCAGGGCTGGGTGGAAGGTGTTAGCGAGGTTGATGGAGATTCAGATATAGGGCCCACCTGTGCATGCAGACTGGGTGAGGGGAAAGTTCAACAAAGAAACAATGGATTCTGCTAGCACTTCTGTCTGAGAGAAAGCTGTCCCTCCGGCCCTTGCCCTGAAGCCAGACCACTCAGTTTATCCCTGTTTATCCCTGGTGCCTCTCAAGTTGCTGTCTCAGCACTGGAATTCAGAACGAGTTAGTTGTATGCGGGCCTTTTAAGAGGAAGGCCAGGACTCTGGCCACTCTGTCTCACTCAGTCCCAATCTCTGCTGATTTTCAGAGCCAGAAGTTGTGGAACGTCTCTTCTTGGCACTAAAACACTGGCTGGGGAGCCTGGTGTGTGGCTGGGACCCCTCACTTCTAAGGGGCAACTACCCAGTGGAGATAAGCGTCCCGATTTTTAACTGCCACACATGGGTGTGGGACCATCCTGTTTTGTCTTTGCCCCTCCTACCAGTCTCCACATGGCTTCTTCTGTATGTCCTCAGTTATGGGACTTCTGTTCAGCTAGACATCGGGCAATTCTCAATGACGGTTGTTTTGTAGTTTGGTTGTAATTTTGATGTGGTCATGTAGCGTTTACCTCTTCTGCCATCTTGACTGGAAGCCAGGGCATTTGGAACTTTAAGGAATGGAAATTAGAGTTGAGTGGCATTTCTCCATTTTTATGGATGATGACAGACCTTAGACTTGGGTTTGCTGGGTTCTATGTAGAAGCCTTGTTTATGGAGAATTATTTTTTACATTCATATCTGGTTTGTTCTTTAAACCATTCCATCAGGGCAGAGCTTGTCCAGGTTTCAAAGGATATGATACCTTGTCATACTTCAGTTCTAGTTCATTTGTGGCACCCTGTCATGGTTGAGATACTGCAAAAGAATAGCGACACCTATGTTTTTCAGACAACTCATTTATGTTTAAATCCCTTGGCATAAGCCTCTCTTTGGTCATCGTAATACACAATTTAAATTTAAATCCTAATGTTTTTAACTGTTCAGCCTCCTCTAACATCTGTAGGATAACTGGTTGCAGGCTATCTCCTCCTTACTTTTGGCAAATTAAGAGAATACCTTAGAACCAGCCGTAGGTGAGCACAGACATTCTCAGACAGAGTTAATAAGCTGTTCTCATCATGTGTGTTCTTCCTCCCCTATTTGAATTGTGCTGCTGGTGGCACCGGTGTTGGCAGAAAGAAATATGATGTTCAGCTAATGGCTTGAGAAGGGGAGGGAAGGACTCGGGGTCACCTGTGGCACATCTTATTTTGAGCTGAGCCAAAGGAGATTAATGCTGTCACTTGCTTGATTAGCATTGCCACTTGCCTGGCTCTCGACTTCGAAATATATTAATTCTGAGACTACAGCTAGCATTGGAGTTGTCTTGTCCACGTTTGCAACTCACCTTGTAAAATCTCATAGCAGCGGGTCGACTGGAAGAGGGGGCTGAGATGCTGCAAACCCTTGCTTGTTTTTTGTTTGCTTTCCTGACAAGGGTTTTCAAAATGATGCTAAATTGCTTAAGCTTGAGATTGCAAAGTAATTGGTGTTTTGTGTCTCAAGTTAAAGCTCTTTTTAGAAAAGAGTTCTAGAGTGAGCATCCTCAAATCTATTCAGATGTCTACATGCATTTATTCATGTGAGTGTCAGGAAATTCTTGTTAAGATAACCTTCCTAAGTACATCATTGTGATGAGAATCAGTAATATGTTCCTACAGTTGGAAGTCATTTGTGCTTGGGTTTTTAAATGCTCAGTGTACTGCCTCACCTGGCTGGGAATTATCTGGGTTCAGGTGTTCTGCAGTAAAAGCATCATTTTCACTATTTACAGAGAAAAGATTTTTCATCTCGTTTGCCCATAGACTGAAAGTTCCACATCTGAAGTCTCTATTTCTAGTTCTGTGGACCCACTTTCTTTCTTGCGAGAGGTTGAGAACCTGATAGGTCTCTGATCTCCGGAGCTGAGAGACCCGAGTTCTAATCCCAGCTCTGGCACTTATCAGGAGCAATTATCTTTTATGTACAGAACGCTTGTGGAAGAATTGGAGTAAATTGTAAGTGCTGTCATTGAGTAATAAAATAGGAATTTTAAAAACCTTTGGATATATAATACCAACTTTAGAAAGTTTATGCCAATTTTACATTCCTACCATACTTGTTATGAAATTCATTGGATATTATCATTTAGATAATCTTACCCAGCATATGGGCAAATTGTTTTGTTATTATTCTAAAGTGTGTTTCTCTGATGACTTGTGAGGTTAAACATATTTTTTCATATGCTCATCGGTTTTTTACTCTTTCTTTTTTGAACTGCCTAATCATGTATATTGCAAGTTCTCTTGTTCACTCTGTCTTCCCCAATGTAATAAATAATAACATAAATGATAAAAAAATCATACTTCCTTTGGAAGATATAACAATATCGCCATAACTTTTTTTTTCTTTAATGCTAGGTCCAAAATATATTGTACGAGCTTGATCTCTGTGAGCCCCACAGTAGTCAAACCTGTTCTTTTACACACAGGTTTTTGTTCTCTGATCTCATTATTTTTCTCTTTCTCTGTCACTGATGTTTTCATGGGTGATTCCCTTTTCCCCTTTCTTCTTATTTGGCTGCCTCGTCAAACTCTTCAGTGTTTCCCCTTAAAACCACTCTTTCTTGGCCTTTGAGTGGATTAGGATGGTCAAGGCAACAGCTCTCTTTCCTGTATTAAGATCTGGCACCACGCCTCTCAGGCGGTCCCCACCACCAGGGTCAGGCTCTGCGCTGGCATCGTGGCACTGATGGGGGTTTGTTCCTTTGGGTCTGAGCAGGAGGTCATGTGTGTTGAGACACGTTCACTCCTTCAACTGTTTGGTACATATTAATTGAGGGACTGCCATGCTCAGCCCCTGCGAAGTGCTGTGAATGTGGCAGTGAACAAAGCAGATAAAATTCTCCTTTCTTCTTAACTGTCAATACCCAGTGTGGGGAGTGACCCAGCAAACTCATTCTGATATTGAGGAGATTAATATCGAGGCCACACGTGGGAAGCTTGACCATAGGGCCCCAAATGTACAGCTGTTTCAAAGGCGTCTGAAATTCAGCATCCAAAGCCCATTTCCTCATCTTTCTGCTGAAATCCACTTTTCCCACTGATTTCCCATCTCAGTAAGTGGCGACTCCATTCTCCCAGCTTATCGACCTGGAAGTCAGACTGAACCTTGATTTATCTCATTTCCTCTCATCTTGTTATGGACTGAATTGTCTCTCTCCAAAAAACGTATGTTGAATTACTAACCCCACTCAGAATGTGATCTTACTTAAGGATAGGGTCACAGCAGATGTCATTGGTTCAATTCACACGAAGTCATGCTGGGGTGGGGTGGGCTCCCAATCTGATAAGACTGACATGCTTATACTTGGGAGAAACTTGGACACAGACGGGTGTGCAGGGAGAGGGCCAGGTGAAGATGAAGGCAGAGGCTCTGGCCAAAGAACACCCACGATTGTCAGCACATGAGATGCCGACAGAGAGGCATGGAACAATGCTGTCACACAGCCCTCGGAAGGAACTAACCCCGCCAGCACTTGACTTTGCACTTTTAGCCTCCAGAACTGTGAGACAATACATTAAGGCACCCAGTCTGTGGTACTTTATTGTGGCCACCCCAGCAAACCAATACACGTGCCTCATTCTACCCAACAGCAAACCCCCTGGGCACCACCAGGCAGAGTCTGACTGCTGCCCCCAACGCATGGCTTTCCCTGGCTACCAGGTTGCATCGTCCGCCCCCATCTCCCCGCCACCCCCCTGGATTAGTCAGCAGCCTCCTAACTGGTCTCCCTGCTCCCACCAGTCCATTCCTCTTCCCCCAAAACCCACTCTCAGCAGAGCAGTCCAAGTCATCCCTTTAAAAAACAAGCAAAATCATGTCATCGTTTCTGCTCATCCTCCATTGATGTCCCGTCTCACCCAAAGCAAAGGCCAAAGGCCATCCAATGGCCGGCAAGGCCTCCATGATCTGGCTCCCTGATATTGCGTAAAGCTCACAGGCTTTCGCTCTCATCGCTCACTCCTTTGTCTTCCTTGGCTGTCCCCTGTCCCCTGCGTACGCTCCACTCAGAGTTTTGGCACCTGTCGCTCCCTCTTTCTTGAACATTCTTTCCCCAGATACTTACATGGCTGCCTCCCTCATCTCCTTCAAGGCCCCTCTTCCCATGGGCCCTTCCCTGACTGTTCCATGCAAAGCCACACACTCCTCCCCACCCTGACACCGTTGCCCGGCCTTCTCCATGGCACAAGTCTTCTCCTACATCCACTCATTCTGAGTTTGAAGATATCAGTACTGAGGCCACAGTTCACCCCATAACAGGATGTGAGGACATAAGACGAATCGAGGTTCAGTCTAAGACTTCCAAGTCGATTAGCTGGGAGAACGGAGTAGCCACTTGCCGAGATGGGAAATCAGTGGGAAAAAGCAGGTTTCGGCAGGAAGATGAAAAAATGAGCTTTGGATGTCGAGTTTGAGACGCTTTTGAAACAGCTGTACATTGGGGCCCCATGGTCAAGCTTCTCACTGTGTGGCCTGGACACTGATCTCCTCAGGACCGGGCTGGTCCAGGTGGTCAGCAGCCTCCCGCTGCGTGCCGAGAAAGAAGAATTATCCTCGGTGTACTGCGTTGGAAAGCACTGCCTCAAGACTGACTCCTCCCCTGCTTTTGCTCATGAGCTAAGTAGCTCAGATAAGGCCAGAAGCAAACAGACTTTCCAGCCTTAATTATCCACCCAGTCACTTGCAGTCTAGTTCTAGCAACGAGCCGCACGGGTACAGCTGCACTCGAAATCACTTCGAAATTCACTGTCCCTTTCCATTCCCTTTGCCGTCACCTCATCGCCCCTTCTCTGACGCTCATCTTCCTTTTCTTCAATGTTCTCCCATAAAGTCTTTTAACAATTGCCTGGGATTCTGATCTCCATTTTCACCAGAAGATGAAACTGCTGTAGGCAAGCGAGGTCTCTGAGTTCCCCGTTCGCCCTACAGTCTTGGATAAATCAACAGAGACAGACCTAAGACCCACACCGTGTCCAGGGTGACGACGCACAGGACCCCGAGATCACTTCCGCACTCAGGCGTGGTGGAGTTCTCGCATGCCTGCCAATTACATTCACACTCGCCTTTCCTGGGCCCTAGAACATCTCCCCCCAAAAGGCAGAGAGAACTTCATACCTTATCAAACGTAAAATTACCGCAGAGCAGTTCCTCAGCTTTTATCAATGAGTTCCATTGTAGTTTGGCGAAATTCCCCCGTTAGCATGGTGTAGACGTGCAATGTCCACGTGCCCGACTGTGTTTTCTGGTGCTAGTACTTAACGCTCGATCCTGAGGATGTAAAATACAAAAGAAACCTAAATTTAGTGATTTTTTTTTTTTTTTTTTGCCTATCCTAATAAAGACCCAACTCACAAGGGTGTTTTTAAAATCCAGCTGTCCGGAGTACTTTATCTCGCTAGACTGTGGGAAGGAACATTTTGGCTCAGGAATAACACAAGGGCTGAACCAGAAAACCCTGTGAATTGTTTCAGAACAAATGATTTCCCACATTCCAAAGCAGAACAGATCCAGTGAAGTCCAAATTAACCCCTTATGCACAGATGCAGACATTAATTTTGTCACTGGACAATTGGTGGCAAATCACTCATATTCGTCTGTTAGGATCCTTCTGCCAGGCACATTATTTTGCTATAACCAAATTTATCGTAACTTCATGCTTATACAGATAAAACATTTTTTCTTATCTCTGTTGCTTTCTAACAGTTGAATAGTGGTCCATATAGTCCAAATCCTTTAACATATGTTCAAATTTGCTTTGCAGCCCAATATTTTGTTAGTTTGTAAGTGCTTCGTGTATGCTTGAGAAGAATTTGTATTTCCATTTTTGGGGTGTGGTATTCTTTATAGGTACCTTAATAAATCTTATTGATTATAGTTTTCAAATCTGTTACAGCCTTAGTTATATATATCCACTTGGTCTATCCAGTTGCTAAAAGGGGCGATGATTGCTAATTTGAGTCTTTCTTCTGTAGTTCTGTCATTTTGGTTTTGTCTATTTTGAGTCTATCTTATGAGTTGTATACGAGTTTCAAATTATTATATCTTTCTGGTAAATTAAAGCTATTTTAATTCCATGTTTAGAAATGCTTTTTGCCTTAAGGCTTACATATCCAATGTATAAATTCATGTGTGTGTGTGTGTGTGTGTGTGTGTGTGTGTGTGTGTGTCTGTCTGTCTGTCTGTCCGTGTCTGTGTGTATTTACCTACCTGTGCATCATTCTATCTAACCATCTATCTACCCATCCATCCATTTATCCATCCATTTATCTATCTAAGCATGTATTAATCTGCCTAAGCTATAAAATGCATCCTAGAATGACACAAGCTTTCTTTTTATTAATATTTTCCCGATCTATCTTCTCTCCTTTTCCTTCGAACCTTCCTGTATCCTCTCATTATATAGGAGCTTTTTGTAAACTGTACACAATTGAACGTTTCAATCCAATTTGATCATCTTTGTCTTTAAACTGGAAAATGTAGCCATTTACATATTGTCATAACCTATATTTGGGTTAATATCTACCATATACTTTGTATTTGTTTCTCCTCCCATCCTCATTCCATTTTCCCTCAGTATTAGTTTAGAAGATGTACACTCTTTTTAAAAATTCTTTTAGTGTCTACTTTTGGAATTTTAACACACACAGTTAAATTAATTCTCTGGCTCCCTCTCTTCCTGTTTTCTTTGGCTTTGGAGAAGTCTTTTTTTTTTTTTTTTCTATTTCATTAATACAGTTAAAGATGTTTTTATTTTTATCCAGCATTTTCCGTTGTGTCAATGGGAGAACTGGCCAGGGTATCTAGTCTTTCATACCAGCCAAAATGGAAGTCCCGAATGGATTTTATTTTCTATTTTAAAATATAGTTGTTATGATCGCAAATGCAGTAAAGGAACATCCTAGGAAGTTAGAAAATACAGATAAATAAGAATAAGAAAATAAAAATGCATTATTCCTATCATTCAGAGATGATATCACTTTTAACATCTTAGAGTATATTGCTTTATTTGTGTACATGTGTATGTGTGTGTGATATATGATATATATCTATATGTGCTTTTTAAAGCCAAAGCGTCATCACGCTACCCATGCTGGGTAGTCAGGTGCTATTTTTCTGTTAGCAGTTGCCACCTTTACATATTCATACATTTTTATTTTCTGTTGTACGCGGTCCCTATTCGGATTTCTCCAGCAGTCTCCCAAATGTTCAGTGTAGTTGGTTTGTTCAAACTAAGCCCCAACTCAGGACCACACACCAAATCTGGTGGTTGGATCCCTGTTCCCTCTTTGTTTTCATGGCCTTGACTTGCTGAGCTGGCCAGGCCAGCTTTCCTGCAAGACGTCCACTTTCTGGATTTGTCAGATTTGTCTCTTTTTGTGTCACAGATTTGTGTCATTTAACTTGATCCTCCCTCCCTTCTATTTCCTATAAACTACAAGTTAGTTTTATAGGGTTAATGGATCTAATTCACACATTTGTTTAAAATTAGAAGTCGTCATAACGGATGTCGAGTACCGCACATTGCATCGGGGCACAGAATATCTTATACCACCACAGGTGGATTTGGCCCCTAGTTATGAAGATAAGAGCTTTGATGTTCCTTCATGATAAAATTATTGCCCTTGACATCAGCAAATAATTTGTGTGGTGCTACTTTGGCATTATATGAATACCTAATTTCCATCAATCATATGCCCAGTGGTTTTAATATCATTTGAACATCCTCGCTTGGACCAATGATCTCATAAGGGTTTTCAGAATGCTGACTTCCCAATCCCATTATTCCTCCTCAGTATTGTCTAGCATTTCTTCTGTACAGCAGAGCCTTCCTTTATTAACCAGATGATTGATTTCTCTGAAATACCATTTCCTACTGGCAAGGTTTGATAAAGGCTTAATTTTTAAAATTTTAATTGCCAATTTTCAAAGTAAGTTGCAGCAGCTTGTGACATAAGGAATTTTTGTTGATCTCATTTTTAGTATCATTATGAAGTCATCTATTTTCATTGATTCATTGTGTTTCAATCCATTAGAATCAATATCCTTTCTTGTTGCTCAAATTGTCACAAATTTGGGTAGTGGGGGCTTCTGGGCCATGTCAGTGCTCAAGACTAGAAAGTATATTCTATATTTTATTAAAACTAAGACACTCATTCATTGGATGATGCATCATTATTTTATGTTCCATTGGAAAAATAGATCACTACCAATTTACATATGAATTGTCATTAATTATTAGACAGATCCTGTTTCAGAGATGTTAAAATGTAACAAAAAGATGACTCTTAGATTCAGTGCAACACCTTATTTTAAAAACCCGTGAGTTCACAGTGACAGCTTCAATCTAATTTAGTAACAGTGTGTACACTTAGTTCCCTTGAGTTTATACTCACACATCTTCCCTGCTGCCCTGGAAATACTGATCCCCAATATCATTGTATACGTTTCTGGTGGCTGCCGTAACAAATCACCGCAAGCTGGTAGGTAACTTAAAACAACAGAAATGTCTTCTTTCACAAGTTCTGGAAGTCAGAGGCCTGAAATCAGCATCCCTGGACCAAAATCAAGGTTATCTTTTGGGGGGGCCACAACTTAACCCATGGAACCTGTGAATGTTGCCTTAAATGAAAAAAAAAATTACTTTGCCGAGGTGATCAATGAAGGATCTTGAGATATGAGGTTGGCCTGTGTTCTCCACATGGACCCTACGCACTCACGTGTGTCCTTACGAGAGTGAAGCAGAGGAAGATCTGACACAGACACACAGAGAAGGCGAAGTGACCACGGAGACGGAGAGTGGACTGATCCAGCCACTATTCAGCATATGACATTCATTACCGTAATTACTCATGTTAGCAAAACAAAACCTGAAAAAATTACTTGATCATATAAGGACAGCCTTAAGATAATTATATGCATATTATTATAAACTGTAAAAATGCTAAGTGAAATTTAACGTTAATACGTCATTCATTTTTTTGTTCTTAAAATTAAATCTTTAAGGATGTGGCTTCAAAGTGCTGTGTTGCAAACTTGGTTGAGATAAATCCTTTCTCTGTGTATTGGTTCTGTCTCAGTTTGCTTTCAATTACAGGGATTAAAAAAAAAATGTTATTTTTAAATTAGGTAACATATTCATGGTTCCAAGTGTCCTCCATTGGTTGATTAACTAGGGGGCAAAGTCATATTTAAGGCATTGGGCCTGTGATATAAGACAGAGTCTTCCCCTCCTGGACTCGGGGTGCTCCACCTCTGCACAGCTGTGAGGATTTCTTCTTTGACCACCACGATGCTGAGCACTGTGTGTTATCTCACCTTTACTTCTTTTCCATGACTTTCCATTTCTTCGAAACCTCGCTCTCCATTCTCCAGAATGTGTTTTTCCCCAGTGTCTCTTCCAGCTTCTGTTACACTGTTACACTGTTACTGCCTTTAAATATGAATTGTTTCCTGACAGAATGAGCTAAAGAATTAAAGCAATTCTAAAGCACGTGGAGGGGAAACTAAGTTCTCAAGAAAAGAAAATTGCTGGAAGGGCAAATACCCAGTTCGACAGCCTGCACACATTACACTGTTATCAATGCTTCAGACTTTGTAGCGTGCACACATGACACTGTTATCAATGCTTCAGACTTTGTAGCGTGCACTCATGACATTGTTATCAATGCTTCAGACTTTGTAGCATCAAACTGTAGGATATGTTTTGACAGAGTGTAGTAGTTTCAAAGACATGACAAATGATTAATGTAGTACTTACTGGGATAGTTTCTAAGAAATGAATTCGATTGCTTGGATCTGGAAGTGGTTGAAGCTGTGTATGAGCTGTTTTGGTTCACTAGGGTAGCATTTGTTACATCGAAGCCGTCATGAGGTAGGAGTCATTCTAGTGAGTTTAGAGAATGAAAATTCTAAGATCAGTTTATCTGATTGGGATTCAGTTAAACAGATTATTAGATATGTGTGATAGAAACATTGGGACAGCTGTGCAACTTACAGTACCGTTTCAGTGGTTATTTCTAAGCCACCCCTCTTTTACTTTTTTGCATTTTAATGATCGTTTCCCTTGTTTAACTATAACAGAAATTTCTGCTTTTGACAGATTATAAATATATGTGTTCTATAGTAGAAAAAATTAAAATTCAGGGTAAGATAAAGAAGTAAATGGAAGTTACCCAGCATCCTACCATCCGGAGATAACTACTGTTTAACATTTTCTCTTATTTTTCTTCAGTTTTTCTTCTTTCCTTTTTTAAAAAAGATGTTTATTAAAATACAGTTAACATACACAGTTGTATTAGTTTCAGGTGTATACCTTAGTTATTCAACATTATATATCTAGAGAAGTGATCACCCTGAGTCCCACAACCGTCTGACACCAAACAACGCTATTACAATGTTATTGACAAAATTCACTATGCTGTATTCCACAGCCCCATGCCTTATTTGTTTTATACCTGGAAATGTGAACTTATTTCCTTTACCTATCCTGCCCCATCCATTTTTTATTTTTCAATTACAGTTGACAGTCAATATTATTTTATATTAGTTTCAGGTGTACAGTGTAGTGGTTAGATATTTATGTAATTTAGGAAGTGATCCCCCTGACTAGTCTAGTACCCACCGGGCATGACACATGGTTATTACCATGTTGTTGACTATATTCCTATGCTGTACTTTACATCCCCATGACTGTTCCATAACTAATCAATTTGTACTTCCTAATCCCTTCCCCCTTTGCACCCCGCCCCCAACCCCCTCCCATCTGGCAGCCATCAGCTTGTTCCCTGCATCTGTGAGTCTGTTTCTGTTTTGTTTATTTTGTTCTTTAGATTTCACATATAGCGAGATCATAGGGTATTTTTCTTTCTCGTCTGTTATTTCATTTAGCATAATATCTTCCAGGTCCATCCATGTTTTCGCAAATGGTAAGATTTTATTCTTTTTGATGGCCGAGTAATATTCCATTGTATATATGTAGCTCATCTTTATCTAATCGTGTATTAATGGGTACTTAGGTCGCTTCTATATCTTGGCTATTGTAAATAATGTTGCAATAAACATATGGGTGCATATATCTTTTCAAATTAGTGTTTTTGTTTTCTTCAAATAAATATCCAGAAGTGGAATTGCTGGGTCATATGGTAGTTCTATTTTTAATCTTTTGAGGAAACGCTGTACTGTTTTCCATAGTGGTTGCACCAGCTCGAGGTTTCACCAGCAGTGCACGAAGATTCCCTTTTCTCTGCATCCTCGCCAACACTCGTTTATCGATTTGATTATGGCTATTCTGACAGGTTTGAGGTGATACCTGATCGTGGTTTTAATTTGCGTTTCTCTGATGACTAGTGACATTGAGCATCTTTTCATATGTCTATTAGTCATGTGTATGTCCTCTTTGAAGAAATGTCTATTCAGATCCTCTTCCCATTTTTTAATTGATTGGATTGTTAGATTTTTTGGAGTTAAGTTGCATGAGTTCTTATACATTTTGGATATTAACCTCTTATTGGATGTATCATTGGCAAATATCTTCCCCCATTCAGTAATGTGTCTTTCCATTTTGTTGATGGTTTCCTTCGCTGTGAGGTCCCATTTGTTTTTTTTCTTTTGTTTTCCTTGCAAGCAAAAGGAGATATATCAGAAATAAAACATTACTAAGAGCAATGTCAGAGAGTTAACTGCCTATGTTTTCTTCTAGGAGTTTTATGGTTTCAGGTTTTACATTTAAGTCTTTAATTCATCTGGAGTTGATTTTTGTTTATGGTGTAAGAAGGTGACCTAGTTTCACTTTTTTTTGCATGTATCTGTCCAGTTTTCCCAACACCATTTATTGAATAGACTGTCTTTACACTATTGTATATTCTTTCCTCCTTTGACATAGATTAATGACTCTATAGGTGTGAGTTTATTTCTGGGC
>NW_011888971.1:1643257-1644257 GCF_000151845.1 Pteropus vampyrus | reverse complement strand
ACCATTTATTGAATAGACTGTCTTTACACTATTGTATATTCTTTCCTCCTTTGACATAGATTAATGACTCTATAGGTGTGAGTTTATTTCTGGGCTCTCTTTTCTGTTCCACTGATCTGTGTGTCTGTTTTTATGCCAGTACCATTGTGTTTTGATTACTATAGCCTTGTAGTATAGTTTGATATCAGATATTGTGATACTTCCAACTTTGTTCTTCTTAAGATTGCTGTGGTTATTTGGGGTCCTTGGTGGCTCCATATAAATTTTAGAATAAAAATTTCTAGCTCTCTGAAAAATGCGTTTGATATTTCAATAGGGATTGCATTGAATCTATAGATTGCTTTGGGCAGTATGGACATTTTAATGATGTTAATTATTTCTATCCATGAGCATGGCATATGCTTCCATTAATTTTTATCTTCTTAAATTTCTTTCTTCAGTGTCTTTTAGTTTTCTGAGTACAAGCCTTTTACTTGGTTAAATGTATCCTAGGTATTTTATTTTATTTTTTTGATGCAATTGTAAATAGGATGGTTTTTTGAAATTTCTCTTTCTGATAATTCATTATTGGTGTGTAGAAATGCAACAAATTTCTGAATATTAATTTTGTATTCTGCTACTTTACTGAGTTCATTTATCAGTTCTAATAGTTTTTTGGTGGAATCTTGAGAGTTCTCTATTTATAGTATCATGTCATATAAAACTTCTTCCTTTCTAATCTGGATGCATTTTATTTATTTTTCTTCTCTGATTGCTGTGGCTTGGACTTCCAATACATATTGAATAGAAGTAGTAAAAGTGGACATTTTTGTCTTGTTCCTTATTATAAGAAAAATGCTTTTAGCTTTTCACCGTTGAGTATGATGTTAGCTGTGGGTTTGTCATATATGGCCTTTATCATTGAAGTATGTTCCTTCTATTCCCACTTTGCTGAGAGTTTTTATCATAAACCAATGCTGGATTTTGTCACATGCTTTTTCTGCATCTATCGATATAATCA
>NW_011888971.1:1634525-1643207 GCF_000151845.1 Pteropus vampyrus | reverse complement strand
GTATGTTCCTTCTATTCCCACTTTGCTGAGAGTTTTTATCATAAACCAATGCTGGATTTTGTCACATGCTTTTTCTGCATCTATCGATATAATCATATGATTTTTATCCTTCATTTTGTTTATGTGGTGTATCATGTTAATTGATTTCAGGCTATTGAACCAGCCTTCCATCCCAGGAATAAATCTCACTTGGTCATGGTATATGATCTTTTTACTATGTTGATGAATTTGGTATGCTAATATTTTGCTGAAGATTTTTGAATCTATATTCATTACGGATATCAGCGTATAATTTTTTTCATAATGTCTTTGTCTCGCTTTGAAATCAGGGTAATAGTGTAAGCCATTTTTTCTTGATGGAAGCCAGTCTTTCCCTTCATCCCACCATCAGGTCTGCACGGGTCCTGTGTGGGTCCCAGCTTCCTGGCACAGTGATTCATTAAAGGGTAGGCACTTGAGTTAGATTAGAGTGTTAGTAACTCACCTCACTAGCTATAATAACTGGTCTGAAGGTGGCGTTTAACTAGGGTTATACCTGTCCTGGTTTGTGCGGACTTTTCCAGGTTCAAAATTGAAAGTCTCACTCCCGGGAACCTCCTCAGGTCCAGGCAAACTGGGACAACTGGTCATTCAACATTTAACCTCAGCTGGCTAATCGAAGTTCTTCCCTGGGAGGTTTGGACTAGAAATGGAGTCTTTCTTTTTCTGGCCACAAAACTGTGAAGAAGTCAGTCCACTGCAGCTGGCAGCTCTGCTTTCGGCCTCAGGACTCAGCTCCTCTGAGGTAGAAAAGTCCACTTGTGGGACAAGACAGAAGAGAGTCCCCAAACCACCTGAACCCCTGGTTCCATCCCTCCCCACCTTTGGCAAGGACAATGTGCTTAATGTGAGCCAATGCGCCTCTGCTTTTGCCCAGACTTCTCTAACTGGGTTTCTGTCAATTGCAACCAAAGAATCCTAATATAATATGTTTGCCGCTACACGAGGTCAGGTCTGGAGTTTCTAACTTTTAATCCTTTTGTTCTAATTTTTCCCAGTTTTATAGAACTTACAAAATAAGAAGTAGAAACATTTTTAGTAGTATTTAAAGTTCAGGTTGAAAAGGATCTTAGAGGGCTTGAAGGCTAATCTTGCGGATGGTGCAGAATGTCTTTGTACAAAACATCTTGAACGAGTTGGTTTATAGTGGGCCCTTGAAGAATGTCGTTGTTTTGTTCAATGTCATTTTGTTATAACATTGAGAATGAAAATTAGATCCTGGATGGGGGCTACTGCCTGTGTGGAGCTTGTACATTCTCCCTGTGTCTGTATTCTCGGGGGACCCTGGTTTCCTCCCACATCCCAAAGATGCGCAAGTGGGGCTAGTGGTGTGTCTGCATCATCTCAGTCTGCGTGAGTGGGTGTGTGTGAGTCGCCCTGCAATGGGAAGGTGTCCTGTCCAGGGTGAGTCCTGCCTTGTGCCCTGAGCTGGAGGGGTGGATTCCAGCCACCTGCGACCCTGAACTGAAATGAATAAGTTGGAAAATCATGATCTTGTTTTTATTATCTTTCTTAAATGTGTTTATAGCTTATATTTATTTCAGTGTTCAATATTAGAAGTGTTTGGGTCTCTATTTAGAAGTTTGATGATTTTTTTTTTTTTTTTGGTGACCAGAAATACGCTGTAGAAACGTAACTCTAGTTTATAGCAATCAGCCTGTGAGAAAATTGGTTTTGTGATACATCATTTCGCTTAAAGCCACAGTTTCCAAGAACTGATGGATGACATTAAGTGAGGACTTGTGGCATTTCTCTCTTCTGCTTTTGTTACTGAGCCCAGTTTCATCATAGCTTATACGGCATCTAATGTCCGGTACGTGGATCTAGGGCCCGTGAGTGTTGGGTTGGTGAGGCGCTGCCCCCATTGATTGATGCATGTTTAACTGAGCTTAACCCAATCATAATGATTCCTTCATCTTCATTTCATACTTGGGTTTTGGAAGAGAATCTTAGAAAATTATAGAATCAGATGATTAAGGGTCAGGGGAGCATTTTCTAACCACATTGAAGCATACATGTTGTGTTATATATTTTGGCCACTTATAATTTATAATTTCTCTTTTAGATATTTAATAAAATAGCTTTAGTTCGACATATGTAGGGTATATGGCAATCATGTCCACATTGCTCTTTGGAAAAAAATTTGTAACTTATATTTTTTCTGCTTTGAAAAAAGACGATCTATTCACTTAGTCAATAAAAACTGACCAAGCACCTGCGTTTAGACGTCAGTGGGGTCAGGAGCCTGCAGTCGCCTTACGGTGTGTCTGGGAGCTGGAAGAGGTGTTAACTGGACTCTCGTGGCTGCAAGTAATAAATGATGCTCCTCTAAGTGGCTGAAACAAAAATAGGCAGCTTTTCGTTCATGTCATGGGAAAAGTGAACTGGGCTCCCGGCTGCCCTCTCAGGTAGAGCTCTACCTTCTCTGTGTGAATTCTGTCCCAGAAAGGCCCTGCCCAGCAAGGTGGTGAGAGGCTGCGCAGCCCGTCTCCATCCATCCTGGGTTGGGGTGACGGTGGGAACCAGGGAGGAGAGCCATCCCAGCCAAAGGCACCTCGCTCCCAATTAGCGCTGCTTTTCCTTGTGGATGTCAAGCCCCCAAACCAAGCGCTCGAGCTCGAGGATTGCAGGTGGCTGACGATCGCCTTCGGCTTATCCTCTCGCTGCAGGGATGCGGAAGGAAGTGGAGGGGAGTGTCGTGCCAAAGACGGGCCCTTCCCGCCCAGCTCTTCCGAGTCGGACTCTGGGAGGACAAGTGCAGGGAATCTGAATCAAGGGCCAGGTGCTGTGAAGGGCGGGCAGGCTGCGCGTGCCATCTCCTGTCGTCCAGAGGGTCACTGCTCCTCCTCGTTGCCTGGCATCACCCACCGGCCTTCACCAGCCTCTCCCGGGAAGACCCGTTGGTTAGCTGTCTCCTCCGTAACGCCACCTCGTTGGCTCACCTGTGTGTGCTTACACTTGCCATCCTCTGCTACACCAACATGTTTGTGTATCAGTTTCCTCACCGGATTTTGAGGGCCGGGAGGGCAGGAATCCTATCTTCTGAGCACTGGATTCTGTGACAGTGGAGAAATTCTGAGAGGGGAGAAATTGGTGAGGACCTGTCTCCTCCTGTCCAAGGGGACGGGTCGTCTACACCCAGGGTTGTCCGAATGGACACAGGCAGAAAGCATGAGAATTAACGTTTCTGTTTATTTTTCCATGAAATCTTGTATTATGATTTCTGAGTATGTATATAAGGTACATCATATACAGTGTGCTAGTACATGTATAGAATAAATATAATAATTGATATGTTTATAGACATACTACATTTACCGACAGTTCAATTTTTAAAAATTTTTTAAAAGGGCAGAGTGTGAAATCGAAAATGCTTGGAGACTATTGGATTAGAGCATTGTTTTCCAGTTTTTCGTAACAACAGCCCGCTCGAAAGCTGACTTTTCACATTGGGATCCTACAAGTGTGTGGGTGGGCGCGTCCCAACTGGTGAAAGCTTGAGGAAGTGGCACTTACTAAGGGTCCCGCAGGGGTCTCTGGTGCTTCCACTTCCACTCTGATTCATTAAAAATGCTCATCTCACTCTTAACTCCCTAAATTGGTTTCAGCCCCCGCCCTCGTGGGCCACCTTCTGCAGCTGGGGACATCCTGGCGTGGACAACGATGGAGCTTCTTGGAGGAGGGTAGTTGCTTTGGAGCCTTGAGCTGCGTCTTCCCATGAAGAGCTTTCGAAATGCAGCTCACAGGCCTTGGTCCTGGTAGACCTGAGGACCGAGGTAGGGGAGGGGGAGACGGTTTGACTGTGGAGGTGGCGGGGGCTGGGCCCCTAGGAAAAGGGAGCGGGAAAGAGAGAGGACCTTGGTGGGAGGACAGCTGGGGATCGGTGTTTACTAGAAGTAAAGTGAACTAGGGAGGCCTGGGCCACGTCACACAGCACCTTGAAGGTCGGGTGAAGGACGTTCGGACAAGGTGGGAGGCACAGAGTCACATCAGCCTTACCGCAGTCACTCGCCTGAAAAGTTTTAGCCCAAATTCCTGGGGGCTGAATCTGTTGGCTTAAATTAACCGGGGTCCCAAGCACACTCTGGGGAGGCGTGTGCATCTTGCTTTGTCCCTGTGACGGTTGGGGATGAATCTGATACTGCCCAGGCCCTACGGGACAGTCATTCCACAGGGGCGGGTCTTCCATCAGGACTCACCTGGGGGTGCTGCGGGCCCCCCGCTATCTGGGCCTTGACCTTTCTCCATCAGCCAGGGTTAGCGGCGACCGATTTCTTGAAATTAACGCCGGGGCGTGACCTGCTTCCCCCCCCTCCCTTTCTCTTACCTGGCGATTGCACAAGATGGCAGAAAGAGAAGCTTCCTCCCACGCTCTCGGCAGCCACCAAACGCCTGCCCGGCTCTCAGGTCGCCCTGCGCTGGCCACTCTTTTGTTGGGTGGGGCTACCTCGGTGCCACGCGACTTTCCCCCAGAGCAGTAATGTGAAGATCGTATTCCAGTTTAGACTTAACCAGGGCTATACCTTTTAAGCAGTCTCAAAATCATTTCGTAGTAGTAATTCTTGCATGACAAGCAACGTGTGATCTTGAGGCTTTCCAAAATGAAAGACTTGACCTGTGAAATTGGCTATCGATAACCAGCCCCGCAAGGCTGGCAGGGGGTGTTTGAATGGGGTCTTACCGCTCTAGTTTTCATGAACTAGTCACCATGGCAGGAGTTTATTAAAGAGCAAATCGGAAACTCTTGATTAAAAAGGTTGGCTGTGATCCAATTGATATATTCATTTTTAATAGTGGGGCCCCAGGCTAAGAAAAGGCACTAAGTCAGAAATGCGTGTGTGAATGCTGTCTGGGTCCTAGCTACCTCTTTTCGAAGTGAACCTGGACCCATGTTGACCGGGCTTGGCCGGTGCCCCGGGCTCAACTTCTCAGGGGAGGCAGGGAAGGCAGCATGGGATTTGCCCTTTTCCTGGCCCTGAGGATCTCTACCATCCCCAGGGGGGAGTGTTCCTTGCCAGCTGACCTTCTGATCAGCCAGGGGAGATCGAAAGTGTAGGGTGTATCGATTGTCTTTGACTTTTCAGAAGTAAGACAAAGGTGCTTTCTGCTGTTGGCTAAAACTAATTAGAACACGGTAGCTGGGCTTTCAATATCTCAGACAAAGCAATGACCTCAGGTCCCTGAGGACATTAGATAGAATCTAAGAGCAAAGAGAGAATCTAGGTGGGGGGAGCTACTTTTATGCCCCATGCTTATTTGACTTCTCCAAGTGAGGATTCTGATGTGAAGGCTGGCGTCTTCCTTATTTTTGTCTTTCTTGGTGACACAGGACCTTGGGGCAACTGCGTTCTTGCCTAAGCCCACCTTGAAGCAGGATGTGGTGTTTGTAAGCATCCCCTCACAGATCTGATTTGAGCATACACTGCTGAGAAAGGCATTTTTGGCTTCTGATTTTAATGGGGGGACAGCAAAGATCCTTCATCGCACTGCGCAGCAGAGGTGGGATCCAGCTCCCGTTGGACAGCTGTGATCCCTGTCCACCTTCCACTCCCAACACGCCCTCTAAAGCTTCCCTCTATTTCCTGGACCCGCGTGGCTTTGGCTGGCAGCCTGCCGGCTCAGTGGGCAACCCCGGAGCAGGCAGCTGAGTGGCCGCCATTTGCTCGTGGCTCCTCTGCGCGCCCCCTGGGTCCAGGCTCGCCTCCTCGTCCGGCTCAGTCTGCGTCCCGAATCGCACTCCCTCTCCTGTCCACCCCAACAGTGGTCTGCCTTTTGGGGTACGGGGCTTATAAGCAGAATGCTCTGGCTCTTTCTTGCAAACCCTCGCCTTACCACTTTAGGATGTGATCTGCCTTGCTACAAAGTCAGGGGGACTTGAGGAGCCCCCTAAACTGGTGAAATTTTCAGACGATGCCACATTCCATCAGCCTTCTCGGCAGTGCTGCTCTGATCCTGTCTAGAGACCGGAAGTGCCCTTGTACTTTGCTCTTGGGGCCAAGTTCCCACTTACATCCCAGTCTCACCCCCTAGACTGCTGTTCTGTTCCCACACCTCCAGTTTCGCTGGGCTAATGCGCTCGTTTGCCTGGGTCCCAAGCCTGCTTTGCTCTCGGAAGGCGATTCTAGTTTCTTAAACGTCCCCCTGGTATTTGGAGTCCTGCTACGATGCGCCCTCCCTGACTCTGAGGCATCCCCCCGCTCGGTCTCTAACTGTTGCCTTCTCCAGGTCACGTGCGGTGGGCAGAACACTGCCACTCGCCCCCAGGATTCCCAGTCCTAATATCCAGCTGCTGTAAACATGTCAGGCTACATAAAAATGAGGAATTGCAGTTGCAGACGGCGTTGAGGTTGGGCAGAGGATAAGGATTATCTCTGAATCTGGGGTGATCTCATCTTGAGGTCCTTAACTTAGTTGCATCTGCCAAGACGCTTATTCCAAATAAGCTCTCGTTCTGATGCTCTAGATGGACATATATTTGGGGGATACGCTTCAACCCACTGCATCGTCTGAACAAAGTAGAGGGCCCCAATGAGGGAGGAGTTTGGGGGAGTGACGAGCTCGGCGCGGGCATGTAACAGCGCTTATGGAATATCCGGCGGAGAAATGCAGAAGGTATATGAGTTGGGAGCTCAGGGGAGGCGTTTGGGTGTCATTGTCCGCGTTCGGTAGATGAGGGCGGAGAAGACTGTTCAAGAAGAACATGTACGAGAAGAAAAGCAGTGGGCTGAGAGTGGACCCTCGAGGGATGCCAGCAGTGAAGAGGAGGCAAGGAATGGGCGTCCACTCAGGAGACCAAGGGGTGGTCACGGGGGTAGGATGGGAACCATAGCCAGTTTCTGGGACCAGGGAATAGAGAGTTTCAAGGAGAGTCCCCAGGGTCAAGTATAGCAGCATGACTAAGACAACCGCTGGTTTCTAAGGTGTCCGGGCCATCGTGTTTGTGTGGACTTGAGTTACAGGGAGCCTGCCATTTCTCCCGCCTTTCCCGATGACGTAGCGTGTTTGTTTCTGTAATGACAACTATTAGTCATGGGCAACACAATGGCCACGACAAGGTGTGGCTTGGCTGGGAGCAGGATGCTCCAGATTCTGGCTGTGGCATTTGAATTTCAAGAAAATTACCTTAACTGATTAGGGCAATACCCTGGACGCATCTAATTTCCCCTTACGGACTTCTGTTTGCTCTAATGCTCCTAACGATCACAGTTATAGGTCGTTTGAGGGTAAAAAGTGACAGGAAACAAAACTGTAGGACATTAGGTGACAGTAATGTGCAGTTGAAGGCAGAAAAGTGGGGGCACAGTTTTGAGTCATTGTCTGAGACAAATTAGTGGGCCGCGTGGACCACGAGTCTGTGATGATGTATCTCACGAAGGTTCAAGGAAGCGGTCTCGTGCACTCTGGGTCGATTAGTCATTCTTTGTGGCTCCGGTCCCAAATTAATTGGCGGAGTCTCAAGTGCTTTTGTACGTTTGACTCTCTTTGAATTAAGTTTCGATAATCTTAAAGTTCATGCTACTGTCTCTTTCCTACTTCTGAAAGATCCAGAAATCCTGTTAATTCTGAGGGTGGTTCTATATATTAAAAGCCCTCCGCAGGCCTTCTTTTGTTGGCTTTCGGTCTGAGTCTGACGCACCTGGAACTTCGCTGAGAGTTAGGATGGGCTGGTTTCTGCTGCGGTAAGAAACAACCCCAGCATCTAAGTGGCTTAACACCAGCATTTATTGTCACTCATACCTCGTATCCGACATTCCGGGTAGAGGCTGTGCCCACACGGTCACCAGGGGCCCAAGATGATAGAGGCTACACTATTTTCTGGTTGTGCCATCTGAAATATATGGACCTCTAGGTGTCCTCGGCAGGGGAAGAGAGACTGGGGCTCTTTGCTATCACTGGCCAGAAGCTGGTCTCACGGTCCCTCAGCCCCCAAGTGCAAGGGCATGAGGTGTGCAGTCTTCCCTTGGCCAGAGTGGGAGGAGAATTGGGTGTTGGTGATGGCTGGGGGGTGTCCCCAAGAGACCGATGTGGAGAGTGTCGGCTAGTGTTTCGTGAGCCCCCCCTGACTGGAGTCTAGACTGGCCGTCCGCAACGTCACGGGTTTGCCGGAGAATCCCGCCCGGAAAACAACCTGGTTTTGGAAAAATGTTTGCTGGGCACATTCGGAGCGTGAAATGAGCCTGTGCTCCTTCTCTGGAAACTCGCCTCCACAGAAGTTGTGCCCAGGTTCCTTCCGGTGACCCTGTACCCCTGGATATCACTGACTGGGCCAAGGAGAGGTGACCCATTGGCCAACGAGCGAGCAATCAGATTCTTTTTCTCGCGATTGTAACTGGATGGCGCTGTCATTGAGCTGTGGGTCTGGGCACCGCTGGGCAGATCCCGGATTCTGATTCTCGACGCCGCCGCACGTCAGGGAGCCTAAGCGCTTCCACGAGACTGAGCCTCCTGTTGGTCCCACTCCTTGTGCGTGTCCTGGAAGGGGGCTCCGGCAGCCTGGCCACCAACACGCTGGCCGTGCTCGATGGCTCGCACTTGCTATATCTGGCAACACCCGAACGATGCCGTAGAGTTGCTTCCCTCCTTCCTCGGGGTCAGGGTTGGGGAGGTCATGGGGCAGAGGTGCAGAGCCAGCTGTGGCTCCTT
>NW_011888971.1:1610823-1634475 GCF_000151845.1 Pteropus vampyrus | reverse complement strand
AAACTCACCTCCACGGAAGTTGTGCCCAGGTTCCTTCCGGTGACCCTGTACCCCTGGATATCACTGACTGGGCCAAGGAGAGGTGACCCATTGGCCAACGAGCGAGCAATCAGATTCTTTTTCTCGCGATTGTAACTGGATGGCGCTGTCATTGAGCTGTGGGTCTGGGCACCGCTGGGCAGATCCCGGATTCTGATTCTCGACGCCGCCGCACGTCAGGGAGCCTAAGCGCTTCCACGAGACTGAGCCTCCTGTTGGTCCCACTCCTTGTGCGTGTCCTGGAAGGGGGCTCCGGCAGCCTGGCCACCAACACGCTGGCCGTGCTCGATGGCTCGCACTTGCTATATCTGGCAACACCCGAACGATGCCGTAGAGTTGCTTCCCTCCTTCCTCGGGGTCAGGGTTGGGGAGGTCATGGGGCAGAGGTGCAGAGCCCGCTGTGGCTCCTTAGAGGGGGGGGCCAAGGCTGAGGCGAGGGAGGGAACCCAGAGCTGCCATCTGTCCTCTGGACGGCGGCGTGGGGCAGATGCTGTGTGTCCCACTCAGCTCACGCCACTGTGACAAAATACTACAGACTGGGTGGCTTAAACAAGGGAAATTTATTTCTCACGGTTCTGGGTCCTGAGCAGTGTGAGGCCAGGGTGCCGGCATGGTCAGGTTCTCTCAGCGCTTTCTTCCTGGCTTGCAGATGGCTGCTGTGTCCTCACATGGCAGAGAAAGAAGGATCTTTAGTAGATTCCTCACCTTACGAGGCCACTAATTTCATCACGGGGGATCCACCCTCATGACCTCATTTAAACCTAATTACTTCCGAGGCACCACCTCCAAATGCATCATGGTTTGGGGCTCGGGCTTCACCCCATGAATTAGTGGAGGGGGACATAAACATTAGTCTGTAGCACCATGCAGAAGGTTCGAACTGATTCTCCGTTGCCAGGTGGGCCAGAGGAAGTTTTCACCATCGCCCGTACCGACCTCTGCAGTCTTGCGCGCTGGATTTTAAGGTTGGTGGCCTTGGGGCATCTTTATCCTTTTCATCAGAGCTTTCAAGTAACAGAACTGAAGGTTGAGTGGAACTGGGCTCGAGAGGGAGAGAGAGAGGAGCCGGAGAATGGAGCCTGCGCAGGGATGAAGGAGGAGGAAGGGAGGGAGGGAAAGCTCTTATGGTCCAAGCCGTGTTTCTGAAAAATCTTGCTGAACTTTCTAGCTGTAAACACCCTGAATGAGCTAGTTTAGGTGTCTATTCCTTTCCTGGGAAAAAGGAGGAGGGAGAGTTGGTGCATCTTCATTCTTGCAACCGGAATTGTTACTGCTCCCTGTCGTGTTTCCTGATGTCTCAGGGTACAGCGTCGCTTGCTGTACCCCGGGAATAAAATGGGAAGCAGGACACAACCCTTGCCGTCGTTAGGGGCACCTGCCGTAGTCTGGCGGGGCGTGCACAGAGCAAACGGCGGTGCAGTCCAGCGTGAGGAGCGGGGGTAGGGCAGCAGGCGTGCAGTCTCGGCAGGCTTCCCAGAGGGCAGGACGGAAATAGAAGGACACCAGCCGGGGCCAGGTTGGGCAGGGGGCAGGAGGGTGAGTGTTCCAGGCAGGCGGGCGGCGCCTCAGAGACACAGGGCCGTGGGCTGACAGCGCCGGTGGCGGGAATATCTTGCTCGATTACCTACAATTCATGCTACTATAACGAGGGTCAGCTTTGACCCCGATGTCTGGCATTGTGGACAGTTCATTGTCCTTAGTAATACAAACCATCCTTCATTAAATAGGTTCCCTGGATGAAACCCGATAGTCACACTAATTAGGAATTTTAAAAACATCAGTAGTGAATGGCTAAAGATTTCTTTCGGAGAGGCTGGGTTTTAGAAGGACTCAGTGAGGAACACACATTGAAGCTATTTTCCCGTGTTAAAATATCAGCCACCGAAACGCGGGCCGTTTCCTTTGCTCTGTGTGTATTGGAAGCAAGTGCTAGGATATTGTCACATGCTCATGGTCCATTATATGACTGATCAGATTTCTTCATTAAAATATACTCGTTCCCTAAGTTCTATTCTGTTCCTTAAGGCAACACACTCAGATTCCTTCCAGGGAAGGTTTGACTTGTCTCAGTCTCGGCCAGTCAAGGACTTTCAGGATGCTGGTCCCACACAGACGCATTGGCAATTATAAACAGCCAAATTGCTGAGGTCAATTGGCAATACCTGAGCAAGGTCCACTGTAGAATGTTCTGGAACAGGGTGCAGAACCCAGTTCTTCGTGCTTCCTCTTCGGTTCTCTCTCTCTCTCTCTCTTTTTTTTTTTTTCCTATTATTGCTCTGTTGATATTTTAGTTAATGGAAAAGGCCTGATTTTTTTCACAAAACTATTTTTTTTTTTTTTTGGAAACAAAGAATCTATTAGCGAGATCTATGATTGTGCTAATTGAGATGCTGATTTATTGAAATGTGTTGATTTTCTTAAAAAGCATTGACTTTCAGACCTCGAAGGGCCCCTGCGGGTGAGCACACCCACACCAGCCACGGCGATTTATGCGGAACTTTCTTCAGTGACCGACGTGACGTGGAGCATGTTATGTGATAGCGCCAAGTTTTCAGTTTTCCCAAGAGTGAAATTTGGAGATTAGATTTGATTATCTAAGAGGTTCCAAATTTCTTATTTCTACACTTTTATGATCCTTTACAATGTGAGTGGGGTGGGGGGAGAGAAGACAGAAACAGAGACAGACAGACAGACAGACATACAGACAGTCAGATTGGAGAGTTTGCCTCAGACTTACATGTCTGCTGAAAAACAGGCTTTCAACCTCAGAACTGTAAGTCTAGTATGCTTTCAACATTCTAAAGTGTTAAATATTTTAAGAGTGAACTCCTGTCTGAGGCATTAATTTCATTGTTATTCAAAACACAACTCAAATCAATATTTGTCAGATACAAAGGGCAACATGAGAAAAATAATTTTCTAAAAGGTCCCTGGACTATCAGTACAAGTCCCGACGAAGGCTATGTTCACAATACTCATGGGCTCCATTTGCCACGATGACATCTCTCTCTCTCTCTCTCTTTTGTGGTGACCTTCATATTTATCACAGATATATTTCCAATATTTTTATCTCAGTAGCACGACAATCGAGATTAACCCACTTGTTCCCAGAGAAGGTGCTGAGGTTTCATCATGGGGAGAGAGTAAACGCCCAGCTCCTCCAAAACGTTTGGGGGATTCTGAGCACAGCGGAGCTGGTGGGCAGGGCTGCGGGGAGTCTGGAGGCTGCTGGCTGGGGCGGTCGGAAGGAATTGGAGCAGACCATTGGGGATATGAATTTGACTCCAGAAAATTTCGAATTGTCTATACAGTTGGCTATAATAATTTTGAATTCGTGAGTGTATGTTGAGAGAAAGATGGAGTTGAGTTTTATTTAAGTTGATACTTGAGAGCACGGACTCAAAGGGTAAGCAAGATTTCAGGGTCGATGTTCAACCTGTGCCCAGAGGGCCCCTGTTAGGAGCCCCCTCCAGGCATTTTCCTCCTCACCAGGTGGAGGGTCTGCGGTCAAAAAGGTCGCGGTCACCTTTAGCCCTTACCCCACTTTCTGGATCTCATGCTGGGTGTCGAGGCCCTGGGATTCCTTGTCCAAACAGCCCCGATTCCACTTTCCAGGGCTGCTGGTGTCTTCCTCAAGTTCGTCTTGTGGATAGGCAAGTTTACCCATCCCACTGGCGCATCTGTCCCCAGACCCCAAGGGTGGCTGAGGTTTGACTGGTTACAGGAATAAGTGGTGACTGGAGCTGAGAGGTGAGGGCAGGGGCGTCCACACACATACACATGAGCAACTTCGAGTACTTAAAGAAATTTTAAACTTGAACTTGGCCTTCCGGGTCATTGGAAGGTATATTTGACAAGCCAGTAGAATAAATAGAAGATCATTGATCTAAAAGTTTGTTGCTTTGATGACTAACTTGTGCGTATTTAGACATTAATTACTCTTGCCTTGGGCCCTGAGAAAGGTAGGAGTGGGCCCGATATTCAAAATACTTAACAAGGCGAAGGACCTTTAAGTGACCTGTTGCGTTCTTCCTGTTCCTGTTTGCATGTAAATAATTGAAGGTTTCATCCCATGTTATCAGCCAGTCGATAATTTGATTCTTAAAGACCTCTCCATCAGGGCAGGTGCATCGGCCTGTGTAGTTTCTGTTCAAACTCGAAAGTGCAATAAGCCCAAATAAAATGGGCCGGATCCCCTTGGGCAGCCTCTTTTCTCATCCCGCCCCTTTGGCAGGATATGCAGAACTCAGTAATACATGCACGAGGCGACTCCTCTACCAGCTCCCCATTCCCCCTTTCCACACCCCCCAAAGCCAGCATCGTTACATGTCTGAGTCCTGGGAATTTTCCTAAAATTTTACCGTGGGAGAAGAGCCGTGAGGATAACAGCCGTGAGGATGACGATGGACCAGGCCTTGTTCTAAATACTTAATGTATTGACGAACCCCGCAGAATTTGTGGGGCCCAGATCAAAACGAAAATACTGAGCTCCTTGCTCAAAAACGATTAGGCATTTCAAGGTGATGATAACAGAGCCCTAAACCGGGTGTGGGACATTCTAAGCACAGGGGATCCTTGTGACTCCCCAGGTTCCAAAGCCCATGAAGTCTCCCCATTGAGGATGAACTCTTTAATGCTCACGACGACATTCTGAGGTGTTACTACCTCAGCATTACGGATGGGGATGCTGGCGCCTGGAAGGGTAAGTGTGATCAGTCTAAGGCTACAGTGTTAAAACAGGGCACAGCTGAGACTGAGATACAGGAATTCTTGGTTCCAATGTGGTCCCTTAACCCACGCCCACGCTGCCTCTCTGGGGAAGAGACTGCTGTCCCCTCACCCACAGCAAGCCTTGGTAAATCTCGTCCGTCAGATGGCTGGACTCCATGGCTTTGATCTGGTGTTGCTAGCTGGCTGCCTGCACCCCTAACCCCTAGCATCGTGGCCTCTATTAGGAAAACAAATCCCCAAAGGCAAGAATAAACTGACCCTCACTCTGAGAACTTATATTCTATTGTAATTTAAACATTCTCTCTGGGGAGGCTCCTCCCACCACACGTGCACAAATCGAGAGGCTTACTAAGGTTTTAAGCCCACAAAAATCAATCTCGTCTGTCCCAGAAGAGTTTACTGCTATGGAAATCAGATTTTCTCCATATTGTTATAGTAACAGAATTACATTTCCTTTAAAATATTCCACTTATTTTTGTCCATTTATTCGCTTTTATAGCTCTTTTCTTCTATTAGCCTAAATGCGTGAGTTTTTAGTCTAGATTGCTCCAGATTCCAAGCAATCGTGATAAGCGAGAGTTTGTTTTAATATATTTTGATCTGCTTGAGGTTTTGATACACTCAACCCGCAATGGGAGGGTCACCGTGTAGAAAGGCCCTTGCCTGCTCTGTGAGAACGCACTTCCTCTCCAGGGAGCATCACCAAGAAGTTAATTTTAATGCCAAGAAATCCTGTCGAGCGACTGAAAAAATATGCTATCAGGGAGGGTGCCCGGCCCCACGCCCCTCGGGTACCGAAAGCCAAGCCAGACTATTACTGGAACGAAGAATTGATTCATTCTGCAGCTTCTATATCAGAAAACGTCTATCTTAAATGTATCTTATGTCTGATGAACTTGGAAATTTGGTTCAGTGACTCCTTAGAATGATGACAATTATCTGGGGCTAGTTACAGGACGATAAGAGTGTGCCTTGTATGTCCCCACCTCCTTCCTCCCCGTTCCCGTGCTAAAGGCTGTCGATAAATCTGAAAGTTGAGGGGATGGAAGAAGGAGCAAAGACAGAAGGGGCAAGAGAAGCTCCTCGGGAAAGTTTGAAATAAAGTAAGTAGATCTGAATAGTAAGAGAAGACAGCTACATTTCAAGATGTCAAATGTTTTGTACAAATCATTTTGTGTTGATTAAACAGGACACTGTCATTTCTTTTCTAAATTGAATGGGCTGCAGTGAAAAAGGCATTTGGCCCGCCCTAAACACCAGCTTCTCTCTGAAGACCTTTATTGCGAATTGAGAATTTTAAATTAGATGAAGAAATAACAGTGCATGATGTTGCTTAGCAACCATTATATGTTAGTAATAGACACGCCACATGGATAAGTTTGGGGCCATTTTCAGGGAACAAATAAACTAATTACCCGGGGCAAGATTTAATGAATTTCCAAAAGTCGAACCTGTGCCAATATCATTTTATTCATGTCCTTGTGCCAAGGAGAGAGACTTTCATGATTATAATGCTCCGTGACTTGGGTCGTGGCTCTTGCCTCATACCCTCTGGGTGACTAGGAGAAGCGGCTTTGATTTGGGAGGGCGATGATGGTGAGGGTGGTCAGGAGCTGGACGAGTGCCCAGCCGCAGAGGGTCAGCGGGTGTTCACAACTGTTTGCTGCTCTATGGAGGTATACGTTGCCTCTTAAGAGCAGAGGTGGGCGAAGGTTCTCGATCCCCCCTCCACAACCTCATCACCAAGTATCGACAATAAAAGCAAGTCTCGGAGTGAATTCAGCCACCAAACAAGCTTTGCTTCGCAAGGAGCGCAGAACCTGGCCTTGGAAGTGCAGAGAAGGTGCTGCTGTCTATCCACAGGCTCCGTGGCGGTGAGGCCACACACAGAATCTTTAGCAGTGTTGGAATCCGAGACAGGGGGATCGTGGGCGTGGAGTCAGACTGCTGGCCAGACTCTCGTACCCTGTTTGTGCCTGGGCAGGAGTGCCTGGGGAATATTTCTAGCCAACTCACAGACCTTGAAACCATTTGTGTCACCAGCAAAAAATTATTTCTAACACCCTTTGTGCTAATTACCAAACCCTCGGAGAGAGTCTGAGTGTGACCAGTCCAAGGCTCTACTTTAAGGGTTTCTGTAAAGTGTCTTTCAAATGCAAAGGGATTGCCCTAGGATGCAGATCCTGATTCAGGTATTTGAAATGTTGGTAAACCACTCCCAGGTTGTAAGTTAAAACTCTTCACACGTACCTGTATATTTTTTGGACTCTAAGATGCCATCACTTGAAAGACATACCACTATTTTACATATCGTTAACAAAGGAAAAAAAAAACCTTCCAATAAAACTGATACAATGCTTCCTGTCACTTAAAATTTTACTTTATAATGATCAAAATGGCCTTTTTAGATTAGACGTAGATTTCCACCATATGTCAAGCATGTTCATAGATTAAGAAGAAGAATTGCTCGTAGTTTTTCTTTAAAAAATACAAAATTTGACCTTTTTCAATTACTATTTAACTAAAAATGCCTTTTTTCCCCCTTTAACTCTATGCTCTTCTTTGTCATGTGAAGGACAGTGATGATGTACCTTTTCTTAGAATAACTAAAAGCCACTGGTGCTGGCTCTTACCTGGCTCTGTCATCACGTAGATCCAGCAGGGGTAGATTTAGGTAATTGTGGAGCCTAACATTTGAAAACTTCGTAGAGCGAGGCTTTCCAAAAGGAAAAAAAAAAAAAAGAACAAAATTACAAATACAAAATTAGGTACGATCACGATGATTTGAAACGAGGAAAACAAATATTACAAATCATTACAAATTCGTGAAGTCGTATTTTACAAGCAAAAGCTGTCAAATATCACAAACATTACAAAATATCGAAACACGCACACACACACGCACGCACGCACGCACGCGCTTCCACTGAATGGCACGTGGCCCGCCTCCAGCCTTTACAACACTCTTTTCCCTGCATTTTCGGGCTGCGCACTTAGTGATTACTACTTTGGCCTGAGCTACGCCATGGTCACCAGACCGACTCCTTGTTGTTCTGTAGGAGAAGCGGTTTTGTCGTTGGAACTGTGCTCTCCAGGCCACTGCACCGCTTTGGTTTGCTTTGGCATGCATTTCGTCGGAGGCCGCCAGAGCGCATCAGGACACGATGCTCTAGCTACACTTTCGCAAAGGAACGTGTGGAAGCTCCACCCACCGGGAGGTATGCAGTGTTTGCATTTTAAGGCGCCGTTACACGTTTGTCATCTTAAAACAGAGGAATTTTAATTAACCGTGTGATCGCCATTCTGGTTCGTTTCTAGTCGTAAACATTCCATTTTTCAGTTTCTCTACAGAAGAGCTCTTTTGTTTGGACTTGGACCGATGTCACTGAATACCCTGCTGTAGTTTTACACCTTTGATGAAGTGGAAGAAATTTGCAGAAATTAGCTCTTGGTTCTGTACATTTCCAACCTTGCTCTTCCTCCGTCGCCCCGTGTTGGAGGTGTTGGAGCTGTGTTAGGCTGCTCCAGCTGCCATAACAAAGTGCCACAGACAGGGAGGCTGAGACAACAGAATTTATTTTGCCCAGTTCCGGAGACCAGAAGTTCAAGATCAAGGTGTCGGCAGCGTGGGCTTCCCCCGAGCCTCCCTCCCTGGCTGGCAGACCTCTGCCTTCTTGCTTCGTCCTCACATGGCCTGTGCTCTGTGCACACGTATCTTTGGTGTCTCTTCTTCTTGTTATAGGGACACCGGTCCTACTGGATGAGGGCCCCACCCTATGACCTCGTTCGACCTCAGTTACCATCCTTACAGGCTCCATCTCCAAGTCTAGTTACACTGGGGGCTAGGGCTTCACCGTGGGGTGGAGGGCGGGGTGGGGACACAGTTCGGTCCATAACAGGGGTCATAGATCATGTTTGGGTTGGTATATGACCTTTGGCCAGGATGCTGAGTTGACACAGTGGATGGTGGCGAAAACCTGGAAGCAATCCTCTAATGAGATGATTTAGTTAAACTTTGAAGTAAAGTGACCGTGAGCCATGGAAAGCTCATCAAACCTCAACTCCCGACCAAACGACCTGTTTCTTTGTTCAACTTCCCCTGATTTCCCCTGGGATGCCCTCAGCCACTGCACCACTACCGGACATGAGGAGGAGCGAGATGGGGACAGCTCAGAGTAGGAGATAACTATCATCCCCCATGCTGGCTAAATGTTTCACCTTTGCAAATTTTACTCATGCAAGCATACTGTAGGGATGCATCTCAGGGCCTTGGTAGGATCCCGTCCAAGTGAGAGGTCCCAAAGCTTAAATTTTATTGGTTTCATGGTAAATCCATCTCTGAGAACTATCTTACTTTTGATACCAGCTATGAGAAAATTCCAAAACATCTGATTCACCGTCCTCCAATCCCTGCCCCACCCCACCCCAAACATTTGGCTCCCAGGGGTTGAAAAACATTCTACTTTATCTGCAGGATTTTCTTCTAAATCGCTAACATCCAACTTGAAATGAAAACAGTTTTTAAAAAATTTTTTCAAATTAAACGTTTTATTTGGAGAACGACACATTCACCTGCAGTTGTAGGGAATGATACAGAAAGGCCCACGCGGGCTTCCCTCAGTTTCCCCGACAGTAACGTCTTGCAAAATGACACAATATCGCAACCAGGATACAGACATTGATGCAGGTAAGACAGAATTTCCACATTCCCCTGCCACCCGCCTCCTCTCCTGAATCCCTGCCCACCACTAATCTGGTCCCTGTTTCTAAAATTTTATCACTTTGAGAGAATGTTTTATAAATGAATCCATCACTCGGTCTGTAACTTCTTGAGGTGGGATTTTTCACTGAGCATAATTCTCTGGAGATTCATCCAGTTTGTCTGCCTTCTCTCCACCATTCAAAGTCTTCTTATACTTGCTTTAAAAATAATGTCCAGGGTTTTTCACTGTACTTAGTGGAAGGAATTGGAAAAAGTACACGTGGTCCTTTCTTGGAAGCAGAAGTCCATCCTGTAGATTTTTTTTTTTAAATATAAAATATTTTTCAAAGTAACAAAATAAGAAAGATCCACACATTAACTAAATCAAGAATGTACATGATTTCTGCATAGAAAAATTTAAAGCTTTAATAAAGATTTTTCGAATAGACATTTCATGCTCTTAAATGATCTGTCTTGACATTATAAAAGTATCGATTTTTTCTCCACTGATCTAAAATTCAGTGAAACTCAGTCATAATAATAGTTGAAAAAATTTAAGAAGAGGTTAAGTTAAATCCCTTTAATTTAAAATAATTATCAAGCAATATGGAATTTATAAAGCAAAATAAACATGTATAAACACAAATCAATTTAAAAAAAGAGACATCCTACAGTTTTTGATGCTGGTAATTTCAATGTTTGCTCATATACAGGCAATGACAATGACCTAAGGACAGCCGCCTGGCTGGGAGCAAAGTCAGAGTTGGTAACATGTGAAAAAAAAAGGTCTTAGCATGAAATACAGTATGTTCTCCAGCCTCTGATGATGTATGTACACCAGGTAATCATCCAGTTATCTGCACTCTGGCTCACCAAGATTCTGGTCTCTTCACTTCTGTTTCTCAATCTGAAGGTATTAAAATCATAAGGATTTCAAACTTGGCTAGTGTTTAACAAAGCAGCTGTGTCACGGCTTGGGTTTCCCAGAAGCAGACTCTCCGAAGGAGCTGAACCTGCAGGACATTTATTTGGGAGCGTCCTGGGCATTGACTCCTGTGGGAGGAAGCAGGATGGGGCAGACGGACAGGTAAAGCTGTGATGCAGACCCAGTGCCGGCCTTGGCTCACCTGCGCGGAGCTCGGGCATGAGGATGACCCCTTAGAGTTGTCCAGAGCTGGGCCCAGCTGGCCAGGCTTTATACATCTTATTGGAGAGGTCTCTGGATGGGGGCTGTTCTGAGGAGGGGTGGGAAGTCAGCCGGATGTGTCAATAAATACGCATGGATTAAAGATACATTCTCAAGAGTGTTTTACTCTTAGGGGTGCATAATCAAAAAGTTGGGCAACAGCACTTCTAGAAAGCTGATTCCTCTGTGGGAAAATAGTGCCAATATCTCTAACAACGGGTCGTAAGTTTTGATTTGTTGATGTGAGCTTTTTGGTGTTTAAGGTGGCTTTTCTGTCCCTCCCCCACTAAAAAGGATGACTTACATTTATTTAGGGTTTTAGCTTCGTATTTAATTTATTCTAATATAAAATGTAAAAGTCTTGTCTCACTTATAAATCTTACTGTTCTTTTTATAAATCCAGTGAATTTTAACAATCCTATTCATGGATGCTTTTATTAGTGTCCCGGCTGAAGAAACAAAACTACCTTAAATAATCAGCCCCATTTATAACTCGGTTAATTAAATTTCTTTAAATATTTTTATTGCATTTATAAATGTAATATATTTGATTTCTCCTCTGTAGTTAATGTAATAAATTAAACTTATGGATATAATAAATCTCAAGTTCTCTTAAGCACCCCGACGCTGTTTACAAAACCTAGCCAAATTCTCTTAAACCCTTTAAGCTTCAAATCTCAAGTCTAAAGTAAATTGCACATTTTAATGAAATCGCAAAGCTCATTCTGAAAGACCAAAGTACCCAAAAACATTTGAAATACCAAACACACACATGTTATTCCTCAGTGTGACATAGGGGCATCGATATTCTAAACTTCTGTTGAGAAATGGCCTCCCAAGTGTCAGAAACTCAGGTTGTTGCAGGTGGATGGTGGTGGCCCAGGTGGATGGCAGAAGCAGGAAAACTCTGCCCTCTCCAGGGATGTTTATTAAACAAATTCCTATCATCAAGTCAGTGAGCTCAGTGACGTCCTAGTTCTTTGTCTGTGGATGTTGTGACCGATGGCACGGAAGGTCCCCTGAGGCGGGTATAAACTATCCACGGGCCAGACTTCTCCCAGCTCGGTGGCTGGATGCAGGAGTCTCAAGACACCAAACGTTGGTGGCATTATTTACTGGGTTCCTCTTCTATCCCGTTTGTGAAGTACGGGGGCCGTTAGTAACAGATTTTATTCAACTACATAGCTTAAATACCACCAACTTCACCAACCTAAACCTTCTTCTGACCCTCTCTATATTAATTAGAAAATCCTTGGGTGTTGGTGGAGATTTGGGGGGCCGAAGTGCTTGCTGGAGCCCCCTTAATGTGTGGATTTGCTGGTGAGAATGCTGATCACAGGCCAAAGTTCTCCGTGAGGCCACTGACTATGGCGCGACATTCAGCTTCTTGCCTCGCTCATTCCATCCCACCCACAAACCCCACCAACCTGCCCCAGAAATATCTCCTTCGATTCCAAATATGACTGAAGCGCTGAATTTAATTCACTCTCAAAATTAGCACCAGACGACCTAAGAAAATCTGCCTCGACGCTGGAAAGTTGGAAAGGTTGAAAAAGACATTCGAACAATATCCAAGGATTTTTCAAACAATACAGTGACGTGAGACCAGCCAGGGAAGAAACTGCTCTGGCCCACAGCAGCCGGATGCGACGGGAAACACACATGGAAACAGGCGGGAAGAGGGCGTGACAGCTGAGCTCCACCAGCCGCCCCCGGCTGGGAGAACACACGAAACAGGTGTTTGATTTGCTTATTTCGCTTTCTCCTTTGAAGGAACTGTGCTCCCCCACTGACTACAGATTTGAGCGGGTGACCAGGCTTGTCAAACAGACTTTCCCTCCTGGCAATTCAGTCTTGATGGAGATGTGCAGGAGAAGAGACCTGGTTGAATCATCAGACTGACAGCCACACCCCAGGCAGTCCAAGAGCCCTTGTTTCTAAGACCTCCAGAACTGAACCGTGTCCTGTCCTCCTGAGGCTCAGGGCTCTAGCTTCCTTGAAGATGTTTCAGTATCCTGGGTGTTCATTGTATGCTATGCTTCATCACATATACATATGTTCATGTGTCTTTCTACATGGACCAGTATTTCACAATCGAGGTTAAAGAATTAAACAGCAAAACCAAGAGAATTCCTAAAAGCTTCAAAAGTTGGCTTCAAGGCAGTGGTGTGGGACTCACTGCAGACTTCGATGAGAAGAAAGAATTATGTGCTAATTCTGTTAAGGAAAATGGAAACCATTAACATGATTGAGGAGAGCTAAAGAAATGTAAAATCTAACAAAGTAAGGGAAAAAGCCAGTGCATCCTCTGTGAGGTTGAGGGCTTTCTTTGCTTGACTCATAGTTAATTTAACAATTGGCGAGAGCTCATTTGAACCCCTAGACATGGGCTGCAAGACCATCTTACTGGGAAGGTGTGGTCTGTAGGAGTCCGTGTAGTCCCCTAATGGATGGCTGTGAAAAAGGCTCTGCATGTCCACCTGATGCACAGGAAGACCTGGGCATCCAGGGCACGCATCCCAGACAAAATTCTCCTAAAGACAAGCAACACCTTTCTGCTTAGGATGAGAATGGTGCACTACTCAGCTCAGGCAGCCGTAACAGAATCCCATGGATTAGGTGGCTGAACAACAGACATCTACTTCTCACAGTTCAGAGGGACGGAAGTCCAAGGTCACGGTGGCAACATGGTCAGGTTCTGGCGAAGACTCTTCCTGGCTTGCAGACAGTGCCGTCTCAGTGTATCCTCATACGACAGAGAGGGAGACGGGGAGGGGGAGAGAGAGGACAGGGAGAGGGAGGAAGCTCTCTGTTGCTTCCTCTTACAAGGCCACTAATCCGGTTATGGGGCCCACCCTCATGACTTCATCTAAACCTAATCACCTCCTAAAGGCCCCACTCCCTAATACTGTCAGTCTGGGGATTGGAGCTTCGACATACGAATTGGTGGCAGGGGGACAATACAATCCATTAGCAAACGGTGACACTACCTTTTCAGGGTATCGTTTAACCCTCGGAGGGTGTTAAGATGTGTGTAACCTATCTTAAAACACGTTCTCAGGGGCAGTGCAATGCCGTGATATGTTGTTTAAGTTACACCTTCGCGACATTCCGATTTCCAGCGATTTCCAGCAAGGAAGGGACTCCATGAGCAGGGACAGGTGGGGGTAGGGGACAGGGAGAGGGGAAGACTGGCAATAGGTAGAGTTTTAAACCGTATCGGGTTCAGTGTGTCTAGGATGTCACTGCAAGTGTCCATCGATTGCTTGGCCTCTATGCCACTTGGACCGTGGTTTTCTGCTCATTCCCTGACTCCCAAAAGTCTGGTTTTCACCTTTTGCTTCATCTCTGTCCACAATCTTCTGTGTCTTCCTTCATAAAACTAATAGCGAAAATGAGAATAACTACCATTTTTAGGAATTTATAGGCGGAATGCACTTAGCGCTTGATGTGTATGTGTTATGTACTTTTTGGACCAGCCCCGAGACGTAGGTCTTTTCTATCTGTGTTTGACAAGATGAGGAAACTGAGGTCTTGTGAGATCCCTCTATTCAGTTTGGTGGGGGCGTTTCTCATAGGCTTCCACGCTGCCGGGTGGGAGCTGGCTAGAGAGGCAGGATGGCCGAAGGGACTCAGGACGCCGCTACCTGGTTTGAATCTTGGCTTCGTCATTTACTAGTTGTGTTACCTAGTATAAGTCCCTTAACCGCTCTCAGCCTCAGTTTTCCCATCTGTAAAATGAGGGTAGTCAGAACTTACCTAATAAGATCAATGTGATAATTAAAGTAATTAACTTATGGAAAGCCCTTAAAACAGTGCCTGGTACTTCCGTAAGCACCACCTAAATGTTAGCTCTCATTATTTGCCGTGTGTAGCATATTGAAGAGAACCATGGACCGTTTCTCCAAGTAACATTTTTAACGCATAACATAAAATACATAGGGTTATAAAGGAAACCAGTTTCGTTAAAAAGCAATTACCAAATGTGTGTGTGTGTGTGTGTGTGTACCTCCAATTGGTGATTTAATGATATGCAGGCTTCTTTATTTCCATATTAAAAGCAAGTTCAAGCTCTCATGGCCGGTCTAACAGCTATGCGAATTTTAAAATAGTGATGAGAATAGATATTTTGAGATATCTGCACAACCTTAATGTGATATAAAAATATCTGTGATTTCTCTCAGCCATGAGACTGCTGTGGTTTGTTGCCTGCACTCACATTCGAAGGAAATGCTCTATTTCCATGAGAGATCAGTGAAAATAAAGATGTCGGCTGGAGAAGAAGACCTGCTAACACATGCCCAGGTATGCCTTACCTGTCAGCGGGAAGGTCTGCTGGAGTGTGCAAGTTAGAAAATCCCTCTCAAGGCCAAAGCGTTTATGGTAGAGGCAACTTTCGTGATAGAAGGACTGGGAAGCAGCGCGACATCGTGTCCCGGTGCCCACGAACGAGGCGAGGGTCGCTGTGGCTCCTCTTCACCTGGATTTCTTTCACAGATTCTTGTAGACGGACGGGTGTGGATTTCCCATCAAAGGGCAGGGGCTTAAATGTGTAAAAGTCCTGGCTTGTCGCCCACAATGCAATGGGCCGGCGGAATGATTTAATGCAGCTCTCAATGGCACAGTTAAGATTTACGTGGAAAACCGCCCCACGGCGGGGATGGTAGGTTATCACATTTCTTATCTGCCTATAGAAAGGTCCTTCGTGAATTCCGAGCATTCTCACAATTCCACCCTATGCGTGAGAGGCGGTGAACGGTCTTTAGATTTAATTAGAGAATAGAAACGTAAATTTAGAGGGTGTAAAACATCCATCGTAGACTACATATTAAGAATACAAGAAAAAATGGGAGACCTTTTTTTTCCGATTTAGGCAAATCTACTGTAGACGCAGTGATCGCTGAAGTCTTACTGTGAGCAGCAAGTGTGTTCTAGGATGTTTGCCTGTAGGGCCTGTCACTTCTAGGGAATTCTGTGGCCTCATAACACAGGATCAGCGGAAGCCAGCTGGCGGGACAGACTCCTGAGGGACTGTAGCATGAATGAATGCAAAGGACTGCGAGTCTCTCTCCACATATATTCTGCATTTTCCTGTCATCTAGGGGTTGTCACTAAATTTCTTGGTATTCGAAAAGGATCTTTGAAGAAGGTAGGAACCATTGCTCTAGAGGATAGGCAATTATTTCCATGGAAATGCGATTTCAAACTTATTCTCAGCAAATTTCAAGAGACGCTAGCGTGTTCAACTACTTAACACATTTCGGAAGTATGGTCTGTATGAAATGGCATCCTCAGTTTCACGTTCAAAACTTTGTTTCCAAAAAACAAAACAAAATAAAATAAAACAAAACTTTATTTCCTTGTCTTTTTTATTTCTTTACCAATAAGTTCTTATTATAAAAACACTAGAATCTCAGTTTCTAAGTTCTTCTTTAATATGATTTTAAAACTTACATTCATAGACAAGCTCGAGTTTGCAGCTAGAAAGTGTCAGTCTTTAATGGCCTAAGGAAACTACTACATTTAAATTTGAGGTTAAATTCAATAAAACAAGAGAAAAAAATAATGAAGGCTTTTTGATGATCTTTGAAAAATATAATATGATGGGGAAATTTATCAGAGAAAAATAGTCAGTCTGTGTCATCTTTTTTGTAAAGTGATTCATTTCCATGGTGATATATATGTATTTTTTTTCTTGTTTGAACGGATGGCATTTGCGGGTCTGATGGAATTCTGAAACCTCCCTAAGGAGCAAATGAATTGTTTCCTTGTTTTGTTTAGTTGTTTAATTAGTTGTTTTGTCTACCATGGCAGTGGCCTACTTGTGACTGTAACGGAGAAAAGCATCCAGTGGCCAGAAGCGGGAGAGCCAGTTTCCAAAAGGGCTTTGAACACATGGAACCATCTCAAAGTCCCCCAGGTTCTTCTGAAACTTAGCAGCTGACTTAGGAGGCTCAAGGTAAGAATTCGGAATGTTCGAAAGGAGTTTTCTCTTTGACCTTAGAGATCAACGTGATCTCATGCGAGAGGCCAGCTGGATAAACCGTGTTAGATCAACGAAGCATGAGGGAAGGTCAAATGGTTAATCTTTAAGATAATTTTCCCCAGCTAGTTGCTTACAATATGGAATCACAGGCATTTGAAATTTGAGAGCCATACTATTAAAACCCACTTGCAGAAGAAGATATATCTATACTTGCAGCCCAAAGTCTCCCTGCCCTACACACTCCTGCTATTCTACTGATAAGGGTTTTTGTAAGAATTCTCTGAGAGGACTGGTTTGGTGATGGCCACACATAGGAAGCTATGAAGTACGAGCATTAGGACAGCCTGTGAGAGCTCAGGTCTCCTGGGAAAGGGATGCGTTGGCTGTGGAGAGTGCTCAGCAGGCAGGCAGGCACACGTAGGATAAGAAATAGACTTTCAGAATTGGGTTTCTTGAAAAATCGTTCAGCAGGCCCACCGATGTATTGGCTTCTGCAACTTCTAAACAGAACAAGTAGGTTTAGCGGGCTCTGGCATGGTGGCTGGGTGGCTGAGGTTGGCTGTGAGGGCTGGCTGCTGCTCAAGGGTCTCTATGGACCCGGGTTTCTCAGGAGAACGTCTGTACAACACCTTGTGAAGCTGCCCTAATATTTTTAAGAACTAGCCAGGAAAAGGGTCTCGGTCCTTCTCATAGAGCCTCTTCCATCTCTGGGGCCAGGCTCCTCTCTCTGGTTCTCTGGACAACCCTTTGTCCTCAAGAGCCATCTTGCTCAAGACCCAGTTCTCAGGGGCCCACGTGCAGACTTGACTTTCTCGATGTTGAAGGTCTCGAGAACGAAGGACGTATGGAGCCATCAGGCCAGTCGCTCGTTACCTGCCTATTCGTCGTGTACTGGAGCAGAAGGACTCATTAGCGGTGCTCTTAGCAGAGGTGTTTTCAATGAAGAACAAACGTAGGTTAATTAAAAGCACATCTTGCTAAGCAAAGATAATTGTTTCTTTGATTGTAATCACTGATTTTGTGGGGAGAGCGAAATGAGAGAAGAGACCTCAATTTAGGTAGCAGCTTGACATTATGCTGCTTGATTATGGTCCTTAAAAACAATGAATTCAGAAGTACAAACAAGATTAAGTTCCCCAAAAGGTGAGTTCATCCTTGAAGAACAACAAACAGCAACTGCATCTCCGTGAGCCGCACAGCATGGACTGCATCTCAGTGAGCAGATGCCCTGAGGAGCCTTATGCTTATTCTACTCAGGAAAATGATTTCTGGCTGCATTATGGAGACCGGACCGTGGAGGGACAGGAGTGAGCGAGGGAGGCCACTGCAGCAGTGGAGGCCACAGATAATGGAGGCGAATGAATTCCGGTTAAGTTTCAGAGGTGGAACCTGTAGGGTTTGATGGATTGGATGTGGTCATAAGGGAAATGAAGACATCGAAGGGGATTCCCAGGCCTTGGACTTGAGATACTGAGTAAGGGCAAGAATAACTGCAAGATGGGAGTGACTTGGGGAGGAGCAGGTCGAGGGGGAAAAGTTAGATACTCCTATTCACATGCAAGTGGAGATGTCAGAGACTCAGTTAAATACACCAATCAAGAGTTTAGTGCAGAGGTCAAGGATGGGGATGAAAATTTAGAAACCTGATTGCAGCCAAGGACACGAGGGAGACCACCCTCCTATACTACTTGCTTTAAGAACCACTCATGGCAAATTTGGCATATTATACCTTTAGCATCACCTAGCTTCCCTGGATAACTTGTGCATGTGCCAGAGTAGATGATAAATTCCTAGGGGTAGGGGCCAGATCTCTCGCTTTTTTGTGTCTTCCCATGTAGTTGCTCAGTGACGTGTGAGAGCCCTGTCATTTCGTGCTGTCGTTCAGAGAGAAACATGATTTCTTTTTCTTACTGTAAAACCTGGGAAGGTTCTTTGCTGTGGCTCCGTGTGAGGTTCAGGCTTCCTTCCCACCTCCGAGGGGCTCCCTTCAGACTCCTCTGCCCGGAGCATCGTCGGAGCGGGGCTTGGTGTGTCCTGTGCCTCTCCTCTTAACCACACGTCCTATCTTTTCCTCCCCTGAAGCAAAACCAAACTAAGTCAAACCCAAAAAGGCAAAGGAGACTCAAACCCTCTTTAGAAGACAGGCATGGAGAGCGTAATTCTCCGCTTTCCTTTATTTCTCACATTCAAGGGGCTAACTTTCTGTTTTCCTTTGTTGGAAGCGAAATGAGTATTTTCCGCTCTTTCTTTGCTTTGTGAAATTTGCTTCCCAACTTCCTCTCAGAGGTAGGAAATGGCAGCCGGTCTCAGTCGAGACATCCTCAGAACTGTTTTCATCAAGGATGTAGGTGTAGTCTTTTATTAAAAAGAGCTGGGAGGCTGGCAGCCACTTAGGAATGAGAAAGTGCTTTTACTACAAAAGACTCCTAGTCGATAATATTGTAATAACTATATGTGTGTCAGAGGGGCACTGGATCGATTGGGTGATCGCTTCGTGAATTATATAGATGTCTAATTACTACATTGTACACCTGACACTAATATAATATTGTATGCCAGGTATAATTGAAAAATAAAAAATATTATTAAAAAAAAAAGACTCCTAAAGATACACGTGGGCCTTCATCACAAAGGGCACACATTCTAACCAGAATATCTTGGGAATGTTCTAAATGAATATTTAGCAGACATGATGGCGTGCACTATTCTTAATCATTTTGGGTCAGGCTTCCGGAGAAGGTATAGTGCTCAGTTGATACTTCATAAAAACCCGTAGCTGGAGTCATGCGCTATGTCTGACGGGCAACGTTTTAGCTTTTTTTTTTATTAGGAGCCAAAAAGAGAAGACAAAGTCTGATGCCTAATGTTGTCTTATGAGGTTCTATCCTCTGAGAGTGACTAGTTTGACAGGCTACCCATTGGGTTCCCCCCATTGCCAGCTTCCCATACGTTTTGTAGCACCAGCAATTTGACAAAGTGACCTCCTCAGTTTCGTCACCCCAGAGACGAGGAATCAGTGCTAGCCAAAGGTGTAATGGGGGAGGGCCTAACACACAGAACTACAGAGCTCAAAAGCTTATTTATCCTTATCGGACCCAAGCATCTGAGATACTGACAAAATTTTCTGAACGAGGAGAAAGAATGCTGCCCGGAAGTGGAGAAGGACCCCATTCTGCAGCGGTGAGTGGGAGCAGCTGGAATACCCGCTGGCTCTGCTTCTAGGGGCTGCCATAACCGTGCCTCATCCACCACGCAGCTCTCAGAATTGGAGGGGGGACTGGACTACAGGTAGCTCTTGACTACTGCTCCATCCCATAGCATTCTGCCAAAGATAGCTTGTGGGATGGAGTTTATTTTACATACGTGATTTTAATGGAATGCAAACAAATTTCTGTTATACTTACTCTCCCCTTTATACTGTTAGTACAATTTCTATTGTAAGTTTTGAAAATTCATTTAAAAATACAGTGTTTAATTCTGAAAAAACAAGCATCCTTAAAAATAAAAATAGATTTGACTTACTTTGAAAATATCTTTGAATACACATGAAACTAATCTGATAAAAATAATTAGTGGGCATGAGAAGCTAGAAGACTTGGTTAAAACACACACACACACACACACACACACACACACACACACACACACACACACGATAAGGCATCATTCAATAGAATAGCATACAAATGATTCCCTTAAAGAAAATTTCTAAAATTTGTCAAGAATAATGGAATCTTCATGGTTTTAAAATAAATCAAGGCTCTTGGCACATAGGCTGACATGCATACGTGGGTACCACTCCCCCTAAATGCTAACTCCAAGAAAGAAAGTTGACTTTATTAATGGTTAAAACAAATCTATTGTATATTTTATATTTGCTGTATCCTTTCTTAAATATTTGGTTTTGAAATAATCCATTTAGTACTGCCTCACCGTAGGAATGACAAGACCGTAGTTGAAGGCTATAGGTCATCGCCGGGGGGGCTCGCAGTGACTGAAGCTACTTGCTGAGCCGTCACAGCCCTCGGTTCTCCTCCGCACACCAGCTCGCGAAGCAGGCGTGATGCATAATGCATGTATATTGATAAAGCGCTGTGTGCAAAGCCTGCAAGACAGACATTAATAAACATGACACACTTGAACTTGCTTCTCAGCAGAATCCTGCAAATAAAGATGTACTTCAACTGAGTGCAAATCCAGCCCGGGAGCCCGTGGTCTCTCTTCAGATAACGACTGCCAGGTCCTCTTATGACTCCTGCCAGTGCATCCAGTCAGAGACACCTACAGCCCGGAGGAGCGAAGGTTGCAATAAGGGGTTGTCCATCTCAGGAGAGAAGGGCCCTGGTGTAGGAGAAGCTGCTACAGACTGGGAATCGGGAGGCTGGGTTTTGACTAGGTCACCAAGAATTAGCTCTCTGATCTCGGGCAAGCCACTTAATTTCTTTGGGTCTCATTTTCTTGAACTAAACCGAGAGATTTAGACTAAGTACTCTCTAAGTATGAACTCTAAATAATTCTGTCACCGTTTCCTCAGAACTCTACCCTTTACCCTACCTCCTGCCCCACTCCCTACTCTGCCGTTCCCTGAGGGAAAGTTAGAGCTTTGAAGAAGGGCCCTAAGCAAGTCAGTGGGTGCAGAGAGGAAGACAAGAGGGCACTAAACCGGGGCTGCAGCCCGATGCTCGTCTGCGGAGCAGCGCGTGCCCTGTAAAAGCCCTGCCCGGCGAGGCGCTGTCCTTGGTAGCCAGATGGGCCGGCCACCTGCAGGCCTGGTGTGTCTCCTCTTTTCTAGTTTCTTTAAGATAAAAAGTGAGACCTCTGGCCCTCAGCATTAGGGCAGACTTTCTGCATTCTCTCTGATGACACATATATTTATAGAAAATTTGTGCAATTACTTTGTCATGTGATATATTTAAAGCTATGCCGGGATCAAGATATAATTCACCTGATTAAGAATTGCCATATTTAATAACATATATGAACATATATGTCCCTCTATAGTGCTTATGGATTGGAATTCACTTCGGTTTTGTAGACACTGGGTTAGAAATTTGGAAACTGCTATTTATTTAGCAGGTCTCCAAATGAAGTCCATCTTTAAGAAAAAAAAAAAAGGAAAAAAACTAACTCTCCTCTATTATAATTGAATTTTCTCTAAGGTTTTTAACCATCATTATGTGAGATTGAGGGCTATAAAAACTTCTACATTTTAGATATGCTGCAGTTAAACCAATAGACTAAAACCTAGTTTGAATTATAGCTATGAAACTGCATTATTCTAGAAATAATTCCAGTACAAATGCCATAAAATGATTTTTTTTTTGATTTAGGCTTTTGCCCCCAATTTCCTCTCAGATGGTCTTATGACGTCTTATGGCAGTTCAAAACAGAATTACAGCTGTTACATGCATTAGTCAAACATTTATTCATATGCCCCAATCGGTATTGATTGAAAATGTTTTAAATTTCTTATCTCTTTTGTCAATAGTTTTAGGTTTCTTCTTGGCATGGGCTTCTTGCTTTATTCCTGTTTATCAGCTTAATTGATCAATCAAGTATTAGTTCCAGTTGATTGCCATTCATTAAGACTTCCTTTAAAATTTCTCAGAGAAAATGAACTCCTATCTGCTATGTATTTTAGATAATTGATAGGAATTCCATGAGACCCAGGAAGGAAGCTTAATTAACCAAAGGAAGAAGACCGGGTCTGAAACATGTGATGTGAAGGAACCCAGAAAGAAAAGCACACCTGCTAACTTGAAAAATGATCAAACGCGTCACGTCAGGTAAGTCACACATCAGGTCGTTTAATTACAGGCACACTGTCAACATTTCTTGTCCTCGCGATAGCGTTTTATTAAATGTCGTACGCAAATGCTGTTGCATGTCCTACTAAGCTGAGCAGAGACCCTGCCCGATGGGTGCTTACAGTAAAACTCCAAGATCCATCTTCTTTATACTGACTGTAGCTGAAATTAAGTGCAGGCCTAGAGAAACATAATTCTTGAGAAGAAAGCCCAATCCATCCATCCAGAGATCACCAAATGAAGGACATAAAAAGGATCATCTCTTGACAATTAAGTAGAGCTACATCAAACGATGCCTCCTTGCAGCTCCCTCTCAGATCGGGGGTGGCCCAGGGAAGGAGACTGGAAGTGTTTGGGGGTGGATTTACATTATCACAGATACCGCTTGTCACACCACGAAGAGCAGGGCCTGCTGTTCTGCAAATCGGGACTAAGATCGAGCCTCAGCGGTAGAGCCTTCTCATAGCTTTTGTTAATGGTACTTTTTAATGTGAAACTCTGCAGGGTACAGGTGACATGTGTTTGTGCTGATGGTGTTTGTAAGGGGAACCGTTTCCCTTGTTGGGTTTCTAGAGAGGCCTCTGTTCACCCCCTGCCCCCCCACACAAAAGGTGGGTGTTTGAGGGGCTAACTTGGACTCTTTCTCCCTGCTGATGGGCTCCGGGCCGGGGAGGGCTGGATAACCACTGCCCACGCCTGTGGCATTGGGTGGGGCTGAGGTTCCGGGGCTCTGCTTCTATCTGGAAAGTTCCCTGGCTCTGGTGCAGTGGCTGCTACTATCAGCTCTGTACTTCTTGTTTGCAGTCACTGAACCTGCTTCTCGGGGCTCCCAGGCCCTAGCACTCTCCTAGGCAGTGATGGGGGTGGGGGTGGGCCTGCGGTGCAGCGTCCTCTGGGTGAGTCTCAAGGTCTAGAATGGAGCGGGGAAGCTCCATTGCAGCCACATCTCATACAGTGCCTTCCCATCCTGTTTTCTGGGGCAGCCCTGGCCCAAGTGACGAGCTGATGCCCTGATTCTCATTTTGGCCATCAGCCCCTTGTGTCAACTTCCCACTCTTATAATCTACAGGTGAGAAGGAGTGAGTCTTAGGACCCCCACCTTGTCCCAGGCTAAAGACTATCAGTTTATTTGCTGGTGATCCCATGAGGACCAGCATCTGCTCTTGGTTATTCTGAGTGAGCCCATCTCCAGGTAGGACAC
>NW_011888971.1:1606758-1610773 GCF_000151845.1 Pteropus vampyrus | reverse complement strand
TCCCATCCTGTTTTCTGGGGCAGCCCTGGCCCAAGTGACGAGCTGATGCCCTGATTCTCATTTTGGCCATCAGCCCCTTGTGTCAACTTCCCACTCTTATAATCTATAGGTGAGAAGGAGTGAGTCTTAGGACCCCCACCTTGTCCCAGGCTAAAGACTATCAGTTTATTTGCTGGTGATCCCATGAGGACCAGCATCTGCTCTTGGTTATTCTGAGTGAGCCCATCTCCAGGTAGGACACTGGGCAGCGGGTCTTTTTCAGACAATGCTGCAGGGGGAGCTAAGTGAGTGTTGATACTTAGGGGGTTTTTAAGCAGGGTCAGACCAAAGAGAAGCTGGATCCACATTTGTTGAATCGACATAACCCACTACACTTGATTCCTCTTAGTTTATTTTTTGCTGCCCTGAAAAAAAATCCCAAATCCCCTGCAAAACTAAATTTCTCAAAACAAAAAAGAAAGAGTTGCTGTATTTTCTAATGAGATTTCACGGAGAGTTGCCACAAATAAATGATTCATGCCAGAGGGGAAAATATAGCAATTATTTTATGAATCGCGGGGCCGTGAGAAATGGCCTCCAGGTGACCCATGGGCCAAAGTTCACCTGTCGGGAGCTGCTGTTCTGCCAGGGAGGCATCTTCCTGCTCGGGGCGGGTCACGTTCTGATGACGAGCCAACACTTTGGTGGTTCTCGGTAGATTCCAGGCCTTCGGGAGATAACAGCAGAGAAGGCGGTCGTGTGGCCAGAGACAGGTGTCCAGCCACGGAGCACACTGTCCCAGAATCAGCGCCACCGCCGGGAACCTTGGCTTCCTTAACATCTGCTTGAAAAATGCCTCTAAGACAATTTATGTCCAGTCATTCCCTGTTCTGGTGTAGCTTCGCATTCCAGAATGCCAATAAAACAAGGCAGAAACAATAATAAAAACAAAAAAATGAAAAAAATAAAATCTTTGTGTTACTTACTACCTGCATTAAAGTTTAGCTGACAACCTAAGCTTTACAAGGCACCATCTCTAAAAATAAAACAAGGTTTGCCTGTGTGATGTTGTGGCATGATAAGAAATATATTGTCGTTCCTGGCACAGAGCTTCTACAAACACTTGCAGTATCCCAAAGGGGTGAGAGGAACATCTTCTGTTATTTATAAAAAAGCCCTTTAATCGACACCAGACTTTATGCTAATGAGGTGACCCTGGAGGGTGGGGCTGGTTGCCAGGGGAGCCAACCATGTGATTAGAGGTAGCGGGGACTTTCCCCCCAACTCCTCTATCTCCAGGGAGTACAGAGGGGCTGAACGTCGATCTAATTATCAGCAGTTACTGACTTAATCGACCGTGCCCGTATAACTGAACCTCCGCAAAACCCCTAGATGACGGAGACTGGAAAGCTCCCAGGGCGGGTGAGCACACGGAGGTGCCGGCCAGGCGTCTGGGGAGGGCGACATGTCTCCCTCTCGGCCTCCGTCTTACACCTGCCCCTGTGCGTCTCTTGCCTTTGGCTGTTCCTGATTCGTATTCTTTATAATCAACCCAATAACAGCAAGCGAACAGCCCTCCTGAGTTCCGTGATCTGTTCTACCCAAGAAGGGGGTCACGAGTCCCCTTCCTTCACAGTCAGTGGGTCAGGAGTACCAGGAGCCCAGACCTGTGACTGGCATCCGAAGTGGCGACAGTCTCGTGGGACTGAGCCTTTCACCTGTGGGTTCTGTGCTGACTCCAGGTAGTTAGTATAGGAATTGCTTGGTGTGTAAACCCCACTCATTTTGTGTCAGAGTTTTGTGAGTAGAAGAAACAAGAGTTTTCTTTTAGCCAAGGTATGTATGGGTCATGCTTTTCTCCTCTGTGCCTGTATTAGGATATTTTTGTCTACGAGTGACAGAAACGCAACTCAAAATAATTTAACATATGTTTCCTATACCAGGGCGATCCAGGAGTGCCTGGGTTTGAGGGGCAGAGGCGGCGACATCAAGATGCTTTCTCCTTACCTTTCGAATCTGCTTGCCCTTGAGTTGCATCCTTCCCAGACAGGTGCTCCATGTGGTGGCACAGATGGACGCCATCTTCCTGGTGACGAAACTAGCCACCCCTGGTAAGTGCAAAGTCCCTGTGAGGAAGGTGGGGGCTGCCTTCCCTGGCTCGGATGGACGTCTGTCCCCCAAGTAATTACTGTGGCCCATGGCTTGTGTTTCTCAGATGAACAAAGCCCAGTCACGTTCACACCCCTAGGGCAGGGAAAGAGGTTGGCCTCAAATACGTGTATAGGGAAGAGCTCCCCATGAGGGGTTCTGTTACTGGAAGAAATGGGGGGATAAAAACTATAATTACAACTGTCCACCTCCAGCAACCTTCCAGAATGAAATGAGAGATGGCCTCAGGGAACCAGATCGTTGGCTCGCTTTACTTAAGCCGCGAGACTCACTGGTTTTATGCCTTTCAGTATTTTCTCTGATGAAAAATGTGATCAAGAAGGTGCCCCTCATCGGCATCTCTCACACTTCTGTCCTCAGGAGATGTTTTTAATGATGTAGCGGATGCTCAGTATCTACACTGTTCGTGCTTGCCGTCAGTCAAACCCATATGGAAATTCCAACGCACTAGAACAGCAAGGTCTGCCCAGGGCTCAGGTCAGGGCTGATGGCTGATGTGTAGATGTGGCCCCCGCTGGAGAGGCCCCCGCAGGAGAGTGACCACCACGGGGTTTGTGGTGGCACTGCCTGGTAAGGGAACGCTGTTTTATGTTCGAGCCATACTGTTATTAAGAAACAGACACTCTTCAATCGAATTGTGAGAAGAAAAAATGGATTGTCAACAAATTTGTGGCTTAGATATTCTTACTCAGAATAAATTGCAAGGGGAAAATGGCCTTTATGAGGGTGTTGATAGATTTTTAATAGAAATTCTCCATCCCTGATAGAGTAGATTACGAACGTTTCCGAGGGAATGTGGTACAGGAGGTTTATCATCTAAACTCTTTCTGCTGGTTTTAGTAAATTGAGTTTCTTCAGCCAAGAAACTCTGATGGCGTTTACTAAGCAAGAGACACAAACACCCTCTCTGTCACGGAGATTCTAGGCCATTTACATACCGTGCCATCATTTTTAATTACTCGGGAAAATTATGTGCAAGAAAAACAACTATTAGAAATCAGTTGTAGAGATGGAGAGGCTAAAGCCATTCTCTTGAAATTTCCAAGTGTTTAATTCGTAGCGTGTCGACCCGGACGGGAAGGAGTTCGTACCAGTCAGCACAGTGGTCTGTGATCTCGTGTCCCCCTGTTCACCGGAGCTCGGTTTAGACCCGCGGCAGAGCTGCGGCGGGGGCTTACGGAGTCCGGCTCTGCGGACCGGAGGCCAGCGGGAGGCAGTCGGATGTCCCTGGGTGAACGCAAGTGGCAGTCTGTTAGCTCCGATTAGTCCCGCGGTGGCACCTGGTCATTCCGTGCATGTCATGCCGCCTGGAGGTAAGGGGTCGGGAAGAGAAGTCGTACTGGGGCAGTGAGGGGGCATCGCTGTCTCATCACCCCCATTCTGGAGTGAGATGGATATGGACAGATGGACACTGATGTGAATGGACAAATAATTTATGACATAGCATGATACAACATGTACGACATATTAATCCATATGTAATACATGCATATATGCAATATGTATTTTGGCATTACATGTATAATATAGCAATATGTTACACTATATAATACACAGAATACATAACATCTAGCATCAGTAACACATCTTCATCAGCTATACTACATAATGTATGATATATTTGATTGCACATCTATTTGTATTTTGAGACACACAGACGATACAGTGGTGTATGCTGCACAGTTTTTCCCTTCCTAGGCAGTGAGCTCATGTCACCTGTGGCTCGGGGGGACCTCCTCTTCCCGCCCAGTCTAGACCAGGGGGCTCCCTTCAGCTCCTGTTGCCCTTCCTCTGTGTCCCATGCCACCTGGACTGCAATTCAGCCCCTTTGTTTTTAGGGCCCTAATGACTGACTGCAGAATATTAC
>NW_011888971.1:1603712-1606158 GCF_000151845.1 Pteropus vampyrus | reverse complement strand
CACCTCTGGGGACTCTGAAGACCCTCCGGACCCACCTTCCCCAGTCACTGTGGCTGCTACGCCCCTCCTGTCTGTGTTTAGTCCCATGGGCGGCTGGCGCTCCTCCGGAATTCCAGCTTTATTGGACCTCGTCTCACCCTTGGGAGCGGGCCATGTGCTTTGTGCTTTGGGGACACTGGGGCCTCAGCTGTGACTCAGCCAGTGGTAGCATCTCTTGTCACGTCCCTGTAGCGTTGTGTCAATGTCTTGCTTGTATATCGAATGTTAAGGACATAATTTAAGTAATTTATTAATAAGTAAAATCACTCTGTGGAGCACATTTTTCTTAATTATTTAAAAAACGTTTTACAAATTTTCTACATAGGGTACTATTATTTCCTTTAAAGCACGTGAATTTGGGGGTGAGACAAAGCACAAGGATGGCTGATGTTAATTCGAGATGTATCCATCTCTGGGAAAGATGAGGAGAATGGCCCTGGCTTTCGGTTAATGTGGACTTACTCAGTCTCTAGCCATGGACTCTCCCTGCGTGAGTTTCCTCGGCCTGCCGCAGCGGATGACCACAAATGCAGACCCTTAAAGCAGCAGAAGTTTACTGTCTCGCACGCAGTTTTGGCCAGAAGTCAGGACTCTAGGCATCTGCAGGGTCATGGCCCATCCAAAGGCTCCAGGTAGGGGCGCCTTCCCCTCCTGCTCCAGCTCCGGGTGGCTCCTGGCCTGAGGCGGTACTAATCTAGTCTGCGCCCCCACCTTCACACAGCCTCTCCTCTGTGTCTGTGTCTTCTCTCTGCCTTTCATGAGGACACGTGTCATTGGATTTAAGGTCCACCTGGCTGATCCAGGATGGCCTCGCCTCAGACCCATATCTGCAAAACTCCCTTTTTCAAGTAAGGTCATAGCCTGGTTCCCGGTGGACTTGGCTTTGGAGGAGCCCACTATTCAGCCCACTGCAGCCCCTCTTCCTGCAGAGGTGTTCTCCAAGGAGATGAGTTTTATCTCCTTTATAAGTGTTTTCTTTTACTCAAAAAGCAGATCTTTCCAACAACACCTCCTCAGGGCAGCGCTTCTCAAAGTGTGGTCCAGGCCCACGGCACTGGCCTCACCTGGGAGCTGGTTAGAGATGCAATTTCCAGGCCCAGGTCAGCCCCACCGAACCGGAACCTGGCCCCGGGGCCCAGCAGTCTGCGTTGGGGGACCCTCGCGCGTCCCAAGCTGGACACCCTCTGCCGTCGGAGCTAGGTGCTTTCGGAGGGACCGCTGCCCCCCGGTCTTGTGTCCTAGCACCTCGCTGTGCAGACTTGGAGAGCTCGCAGCTTGCCGGTGCCTGGGCTTCAGACCTGCCCCACTCTCATTGCAGGTGGAAAGGCCAGGGGCCCAGAGCAGCGTCTGCTCAGACGGCTCCTCCAGGAAGCGGTGCTCCCGGTGGGGCTGCTCATGGTGCACTTCGGACATGGGCTGAAATCCGACTTCACAGGCGGACCCGTGACCTCAGACTGTGGCCTTATTGGGAGGCGAGGTCATTGCAGATATACTTGGTTAAGAGGAAGTCACATGGGAGCAGGTGGGCCCCTCGCCCAGTATGACTGTCGTCCTATAAAAAGGGACATTTGGACACAGAGACAGACACACACCAAGGCGAACCCCACGTGAAGATGAAGGCAGAGATCGAACACCAAAGATCGCCAGCAAATGGCCGGAAACTAGGAGAAAGCTTGGAGCAGGTACTCCCCCGGAGACCTCAGTAGAACGAGCCCCCAACACCTTGACCTTGGACTCCCCATCTCTGGAACTGGGAGACGATGAATTCCCGTGGTTAAGCCCCCCATTTGCGGTGCTCTGTATGGTAGCCAAGGGAACCAAAGCGAGGAGCGTTTAGGGTTAATTTTCTTTGGTGAGCCCGCCTGAGTTCCAAACAATTAACTTCAAAAGAACTTTTCGAGCACAACTCATTTGTCAGTTGGGAACTGCCTTACAGCAAAGCAGAAGCTCTATGTCATGTTGACAATTACTTGGGACACGCCGTTCTCAGTCTCTAAGAGTGTTCAAGATAATATTTTTAGTGAGTTTTAAGTGAGTAAAGCATCTTAAAACAGATTGTTGAAAGAATAATGTTTTAGATTTGATAGCACTTTTGACTCTCTCCTTCTTCTTTATTTTATTTTAGAATTACCCTTTTTAAATGCTTTTCCCTTATGATTTTTTTCATCTGTTCAGAACTACAAATCAATACAGATAGAAAAGCCTTAGCCGAACATAAAAGCAAATTAATGTATATGTTGAAGGAACATTTTGTGCAACTTTTTCTCTTCCAATTAACCTAATTAGTCAGTGACATCTCGGGCTGGATTTCCAGAAATAACCGTGGCCAAAAGTCCAGTTCTCAACTTCAACGAGTCGTTCCGAGGGGGCTGGTCTTTCTGCACAAACCGGTGAGAACGTGATGTTC
>NW_011888971.1:1593128-1603662 GCF_000151845.1 Pteropus vampyrus | reverse complement strand
AAGAGTGTTCAAGATAATATTTTTAGTGAGTTTTAAGTGAGTAAAGCATCTTAAAACAGATTGTTGAAAGAATAATGTTTTAGATTTGATAGCACTTTTGACTCTCTCCTTCTTCTTTATTTTATTTTAGAATTACCCTTTTTAAATGCTTTTCCCTTATGATTTTTTTCATCTGTTCAGAACTACAAATCAATACAGTTAGATAGAAAAGCCTTAGCCGAACATAAAAGCAAATTAATGTATATGTTGAAGGAACATTTTGTGCAACTTTTTCTCTTCCAATTAACCTAATTAGTCAGTGACATCTCGGGCTGGATTTCCAGAAATAACCGTGGCCAAAAGTCCAGTTCTCAACTTCAACGAGTCGTTCCGAGGGGGCTGGTCTTTCTGCACAAACCGGTGAGAACGTGATGTTCTGGGCAGCCATCCCAAGTGTGCAGGCTGCTCTTCCGCGCGTTCGTTTATTTTCGTCAATTGAATTTAAGGCTTTAAAAAGTAACTTTCCACAGCTTGTATGAAACTGCCAACGAAAGCTTACGGTTCTCAGACAAAGTACATTTTACCTGACCACGGCTTTCAATATAGACGGCGAACACACACGGTTCTCACTTTAAATTAGCAAATGGACGAGATTAGGGCGAGTCAACAGATTTACGGCCTCCACTGTTGGCACTTGTTGGGTATGCGCCGCACTCCCCAGACTCCTTCTGGGGCTGAGGATGCATTTCACCCCAGGAGAACGTGGGGTGAGGACCGTGAGGCACACCCTTCCACACCCTGGCGCATGGAGCCCGCCCAAGTGAGCGGAAAAGGACGATGAGCATCTTCATACACGAGAGCTGCTTCGAAAGGGCAGCTGGGAGTCCAGCCCTTATTGGCCTGTTGGTGCATCATTCACCACGTGACATGACTTCACCCTCTCCCCTGCAGGTGCCTGCCCCCCTCGACTGGCCCTGGAGCTTTGGGGGGGTTTCTGTGGATTTGAGTTCTATGGGCTCAGCTCCATCTTGACGTTCATCTCCAGCCTCATCTTCTTGTCATTACCTCGCAGAGGGGTCACTACCCACACCCATGTGACCCCTACCGAAGTCCAAGCACGACAAGGTCAAAGAGACGCCGGTTTCCCCTTTATAGCCGACAAAGGTCCATCTCCAAAGTCTGCGCGTCTCGTCCCCACATCCAGCTGTTCGCAGTGGGATGGATTCTGGACGTAAGGACCCATTCCGGGGGACGCTGCCCACCTCTCACTCCTGGGGCTCCCGGGATGATCACGTCAGAAGGGAGCAGTTCACCACCCGGGTGTTCTCCAAGGCCCAGGACTGGTCCACGCAAACAGTCCCAGCGTGCGCGTCGACAGCCCAGTGCAGCTTGCGTCTTCCCAGACCGAGTCTCGTTCCCTTTGGAGCCCATGCTCCAGCATCGGGAAGAAGAGTCACGTCTTCATGACTCTCCTGAAGCTCCGGGTTTCACGCTGCTGGATCCACTGAGGCACCGTGAAAGAGCGACGCATCTCCTCAGTAAGCAATAGCTTTTTCTGAAATGCACATCGAACCAACAACCATCTCTTTCCCCTCCTCCCCCTCTTCCCCTTCCAACAGAAAGTCAACAAAGACACAGCTTGAACTCCATCATGTATAGTCTGGCTTTGCATTAGGTCACCTCACAGTTTTCCTAGAGAACAGAGCTCAGGCTCTCATTTCCCCCAAACAAATGGACCGTGCCCCAGCCTCTGCCTCCTGAGACGGTTCTGTGGCTCCAGAAATCTTAGAGTCTAGTTTCAAACAGGGCACCTTCCTATACGAACACAAAGAGCTGTGTTTCACAAGCTGTGTTAGTCCCAACAAAAATCTCGTCAGATAGATAAAAGGTCAACTTTCACAGTCGCAAAGCTAAATTGAAGAAAAGGTCACCTGAAGTTGTAGTCATCAGGGCTGCAGGTTGGGAGTGTCAGGTCGTAGGTCCCGACCTTGGATGGTGCTGTTCTCCCTGAAAGCTTCTGGACATTTCGATGCTTAAAAGTCCTCAATCCTGAGATGGGCAAGTAGTGTGCTCATTTTACGTGTGGATACCGATTATATGTATATGTATGTATGTGTATATATATATATATAACAAAGCCATGTATTACTCCTAATTTTATGCGGGTTGTACATACTTCCTCCCCAGAGAGTTTGGCTCCCTTTAGGAGCACATGGTATGTGTACAGAGAGACTTAGGAGGCTTGAGGTGAGAGCGGATTTGACGGATTTGCCAAAGCAAACTGGACGCATTAAAAAGCCTGAGCTGAGTTTGCTCTTGAAGACAGCATTGCCTACGGAGAGAGGTTACTACACTCGCCAGGAAGTCACCAAACAACCAGCCACTCTGTTCAGTCATCACATGTCTAAATAGCATTGCTAAAAGGGCTTCCATAGTAAATTGCTGGAAGGTGGGTACTTGGTGAAGTATTTCCCTACGCCCTTTCTTTTTAATGTCATATTATTTAGAAAGTCAGCACTCAGAATTTGTTTTCACAGTGGCTTTAGAGTACAAATCCACTTGTGTTGGCAACTGTATCTCTATTAGGATACTTTAGTTTAAATCAATTACATAAGCGCTTCGTAAGACATTTATTTTGCCCCATGTTTCATCAGCATCAAGGATTTGAGAAAGTGTTTGATCTTTCCTTTTCTGAAACTCCTTTCTAAGAGTGATGGGTTTATGAAACTTTACAGTGAAGCTAACCTGATTACTTTGAGCTATTTTTAAGAGGATTAGACTGTTTAAGGGAGGATGGATTCTAATCCCATGACTAATATTTTGGCCAATAGAGTACAATGCTTTCCTGATTATGTAAATTGGTTAGTAACCATTTCAGTATGCTCTATCCTTTTCTGGTCTTGACAAGCAGCACTAAAATGTGTCTGTTGGAACTTGATTGTTGATTAGCTCCAAATCCCTGAATTATGCGCTGTGTAGTAGGGCAACCTGCCATGTTGCAGGACGGACCCAGGGGTGAAGTTCTTTGGCTGTTGACAGTTGTGGAGACTCATTATATCCAGTGTTTCTCATCATTTCATGGAGGCTGAATACAGAAAATGGAGCGGGGTCGGGCGGTAATCATCATCGTCTCTGGGGGATGTAGTCTTTGCCAACATAGAGTTAAGTCTCCAGGTTGAGATCTCAATTTTTTTTTTTTTTTTTTTTTGCCTAAAAGATAAGAGTTTCCTTGTGTTTATTATGGTCATTGTGTTAAATTTCACAGGGTCAGCTTTAGGAAAGTGGTTTGTTAACATCACTTCTCACATGTAAGAGGAGACCCGACAGGTTTGGTAATCAGATTTTTGGACTTAAAGGCTCTTGGTCTGATAAAAGGAAACTCGGGGATATTTTTGTGCCAAAGGTGATCTGGAAGCGTGGTTTGGTTACCAAAAGAGCAGATTTTCTGGGAGATGTGGAGAGTTCGTGAAGACAGGAGAATAGAATATTTGAAACTGGGATTGTATTAGGCAAAGTAAACTCATGCTCTACCCTGATCTCTTCCCTGCCCCCTGGCCCCTAAATGAACCCTTCACCATGGTTTACTAGTTCAAAGAACCACCAGGTAGCTCAAGCCAGAAAAATAGGCATCATCCTCGACACCTTTCTGTTGCAGAATCCTTCTGTCCTGTTGATTACTCATCCTATTGAGTATTGATTATATTTCCTAATAGACATCCATTTCTCTCCATTCCCACACCGCCATCTTGGGTGCAGCCACAATCTTATCTTATGTGGACTCTAGAAACAGAAATCAAAATCGCCTCCCCCCAAATTGCTCTTAGTTCTATTCAGCCCATTCTCAACATTGCAGTAGAGTTATGTTTTTAAAACATCAATTTCTAACTATGGGAGGTGAGCACACAATGCAATATAAATGCAATATAAATCCTGTTGAATTGTACACCTGAAACTTACTGGATTTCGTTAACCAATGTCACCATAAAAAACAAACGAATAAAAACATAAATTTGATCGTGTCGTCCCCTGCATAAACCCCTCCATAGAACCCCCTTCCATTGCTGACACCTGCTTATGCTTCAGCCCTTGCCACGAGGACTTCCTGCTGGGTCTGGCTCCGCGCAGCTGCCCAGTGGTGTTGCAGAGCTGCCCGTGGTTTGCAGCGACGTGCCCCTGAGCCTCGGCCCCGGGGTGGCGAGCCTGTGCAGTGCGAGAGGCGGGCGGGAGGTGACTGCAGCCGTGCGGGTCGGGTCTCCCCGCCGTTCGCTCACACAGCGCCCCGTGCTTTCCTTTCGGGGCAGCGCTGTGGTGACATCATCAGCTGTTGAGCTTTTGGCGTTTCTCTCACCTGCTAAACTGTAAGCTCCGCGGGTCCAGGCACCGTGTGACACAGCGACGCCGCGCCATCCTCTGTGGGCACACGGTGGTGGGAGCTGGGGGCTCGGGCTGGGGAGGCTCTGAGGGAATTCCCCAGGGTGTTTGCCATGCACGTTAATCACGTCTCCAGACTCAACGATCTCAAAGTAAAGATACCACTCCTGTTAACCAGGGACGAAGGACTGATGTGCCAAGGATGTCGCGTTGGGGAAAGTGGTGTCAATCCAGAATTCGAACAACTGGGGGTTTTAATTTAGAAAGAAATGCGGTATAGATACCCCTTTCTCTGCTTCTGAAATATTAAGGCCAACTCCGAAGCGAGCAGAAAGCCTGGTAAAAGACGGCGAGAGGTAGAGACGAGAAGAAAGAGAAGGAGACGGTCATTCGCCAAATTCTAAATACGCCGGAGTCACTTCCAGTTGCCCAGGTAACAGGCCTGCGTGGCCCTGTCATGCGTCTTATCCTGGTGCTTCTACTACGTTTGTTATTAATCACCTACATACAAGTGGTATTAGCTGCTGCGCATGTTTAAGTAGATAGCCATGGATACTTCCTCGAGGGACTAGTGACCACACACCAGAAAAGCCGAGGTCTACGAAAGGCCAAACAATTGGAAGGAAACCAGACTAAATCCGGATATTTAGCTTCACGTTGCAAAACATAAAGTCGCTTCGGAATACCCAAATTTGGAAATTTTCAGTTTTCGTCTGCTTATTCCGGTTATTTGAAGCAAGTATAGGAAACCACCTTTTTGCCTGTGTTTCTCCCCTGAGGCAAAGCAGGACTGGAGGAAGCGGGTCGTCATGGTGATGCATCCACGAACCCCGTTAGGGCTGCAGTAACACATCCCCCTAGCCTGGCAGTTTAAAGCAACATAAATTATTCTCTCAGAGTTCTCGAGGCCAGAGTCCAAACTCAAGGTGTCGAGGGCTGTGCCCTGCGAAGGCTCTGGGGAGGGTCCTTTCTGCCTCTGCCGGCTCCTGGCGGCTGCACGCACCCCTGGGCTTGGGGCCGCATCACTCCGAACCTTATCTCCCTCTTCACGTGGTCTTTTCCTCCTCTCCTGGTCTTCCTCCTCTGTCTCCTTTAAAGAAACTCCTGTTAAATTAAGAGCCCACCTGGACGCTCTCATCGTCAGAGCCTTCATCACACCCGCAGAGATCTTTTTTCCAGATGAGGTCGCGTCACAGGTGGACAGCACTTGCTGCAGCAAATTCGGAGTAAATAGCCCTCGCTCTTCTCATGGGCTTGGTCTTCGTCTGTTTCCACATGCCTTTGCTCTTCTTCCGGCTGTAGCGGGCAAACGTTTTCAGTTGGAGGCTGTTCTGACCCTAACACCTCTTTCCACACATTTGTGTCTATCTGTCGCCAAGGAGGAGCCATAGCACAGAGGTAGAACACGGTGGCAGTGGAGGGCAGGACGTGAAGGTGGAATGAGCACAGGGTCAAGTGGCACCAGGGATGCCCGGGCATAGAAACAGTAAGACCTATGACGAGCTGTCAGGATGCACCGCAGAAGCCATTCCAAACCCCGCTCTTAAAATCTGCACGAACTAAAAGATAATGTGTATGCAGGCTAGGCATTTTATAATTTGTCATAGTTTAGATTTATTTTTCTCTTTCTCTGGCCTTTCGTCAGTTAATAAGGGGGGCTGCATTTGGGGCGTACGAGCATGGATTGCTGCTGCCCTATAACTATGGGCGGCTCACAGGAAGGCGCGTCTAGGAGTGAGAGACGTTTTCCGGCCTCCGTGCCTGTACGAAGCTCTTAACGGGAATGCCTGCAGGTGTTAACCTCTAAAGGGGCGAAACAGAGATGTGGACAGAGGAAAACGTGAAGCTGGGAGAGGAGGTGCGAGAGGCCATGCGGCTTAATGCAAACAGCACGGGGCTGAAAGTCAGGCGGCGCGAGGCGAAACAAGGCGCCGATTTACAGGGCCCTTGCAGTTCCCGCCTGCGCCATAATTCACACCCCGGTGCGGCTCTGCCGTTCGCCCAATGCGACCATAATTCCGGGCGTCTGTTTTTTCATGCGAAAGGTCTCAGTTTTCCTTTGAAACATTTGAGAGCCAACGGGGCCACTGGCTCTCCCATTCCCGAGGACAGATTGGAGCAGGGGTTTGGACCTGGCCCCATGAGCCATGTTTCTGCAGAACGTGGGGGCAGCTTTGGGGGACCTGGCTGGGTGTTGAGATCTGTTCTCTGCATCCATCCAAACGGTGCCACGTTGACCAGTTTCTCATGTTGGGCTTCTTCTGTCCCCCACTTTGAAGAAATGTTCTGTTAGCGAGACGTTGCAAACTCACTGCAGCACAGACCCCGAAGAGGTCAGTTCGGTGGCCGGTGGCTGCAGAGGTCAGTTCGGTGGCCGGTGGCTGCAGGGTCTCTCTCCTCCAGAAGAGTCTTGCTTTCCTGTCTTCCAACCCATCGCCCTGGTATGTGTCAGATCTGCTTGTTTCAGGGACTACGTACCAATGATGCTGCTCGCTCATCTGGCTCCAAGGAGCTTGAAACCCTCATTTATCAGGCTGGGCTCCAGTCTCTGGCTAATAACGGTGTGAAAATTAGCACAGACTTGATTTAATAGGTTTTACAGCATCCCTGGAGAGAAGGTATAATTAAGCCTGATCTTACAGATGAAAAGCTGGAAACACAAGTAAAAGACACCCTACGTGACACTGGGTGGGCTGTTAGGGCAGCCAGGGCTGGAACCAGAGCCTGTGACATCCAAGCCCAGAGTCACCAGGCTTCCAGGACGCCTTTTGAATTTCAGTCGACTGCCTCCGACTGAGGAGAGAGGAGCCAGGAACTGCTCGTTCTTGTCACCAGCAGAACTTACACTTGACTTCTTTACAGGGATGATAGGATCGCAGCATTGAAGGTCCTGTCCCAGGGGCGAGTGGAATCAAAGGCAGACAGGGGCTGCGCTCCGTCCTCCGTGCGTCCCGTCCAGGCCGGCATGCGGGCTGCCTGGGTGGCTTGAAAGGCCGGGGCTGTGAACCCCGGCGGTCCCGGGGAGTCGTAACAGGCAGGAGCTCCTCGAAGACTCCAGTGATGCCATTAAGACAGGGGGGCATGGAAGGGAGGGGCCTCTCTCTCGCTTTAAACTAGGTGGATCCCCCCGCTCCGCCCCTTTGGCTGCTGCAGTAACGTGGTGGTTTAAAGCGACACACACTGATTCTACTGCACTTCTGGGGGTTACAGAAATCTGAACTGGGTCTCCTCAGGCTAAAACAGGGCTGGTCCTTCCTAGAGGCTCCGGTGGAGAATCTGTTCCTTGGCTCTTCCGGCTTCTAAGGCTGGGACCCCTTGGCTGCTTCAGTCCGATCTGGTTACAAACTTGGGCCCATCTGAATAATCCAGGATAATCTTCCCATCTCAAGATCCTTAACCACATCAAAAGTGTTCTTGTGACATATAAAGTAATCTGTTCCCATGGTTTGCGGACTGGTACATCTTGGGGGCCACTACTCAGTTATCACAGCTGACAGCTCTCAGGCTGGGTGGGGCTCAGGCTGGATCCAGCCCTGAGACGTGACCAAGGCTGGAAGCAGCCTTGCCTCCTCTGGAGGGCAAGTGAGGCCAGCATATTTTCTGGAATCTTCTCTTCAGAGCTGGATGTAGGATGACACTCTGGGCTTGTGACGATGCAGTAGGATTCTCAGAGTGTCTGGGTTCTGGAAACCTCCCATCCTCCGGAACTGGCGTAGGGAGAAGGAGCAAAGGCCTGGGCTGGAGGATGTCTGCAGGAATCAGCTCTTTGACTGGAAAGATCCAGCGACGGAGCGGCACTGGGTGCTCTCTGCCATGTGCCCTGACCTCCGGGTTCCCCAGGACAAGACGCGTGAAGACCCTGCTTGTCCCTGACCCTCTACACGGGCACCCAAGTCCCTCGGCATCAGTTTCCTCGGCTGCGACCAAAGTATAATTCAGAAGCACCCAACACACACAAAGGCTGTATTTAATGATTTTATTTTAATATTATTGTTCCTTCTTTTTACAAAAGTGTACTGATTATTTATTTATAACAGTAATCACAGTACATGTTCAAGGCAGAACATTTGAATAATTCGGAAATCTGTAAGTGAATCAGAATCCTGTTGCCCAGTCATCTACTATTCGAAGGCAGTGTCCCTTGTTTGCTAGGCAGGTCCACACAGGCACCTACGTACGTGACTGGGACCCGTCGTTCTGGAAGCGCATAAGGTATTTTTTTGCAGTAGTTATCCAATTGCTGTTGTGGGGAAACGTTCTGATTTATTAACCAGCGTGGTATAACTCCTAAACGCACACACTTCGGTGCTTTTCACACCCACTTTTCTGTGCTCTCAGGCGTCCGTGGAGTGGGGACGCTGACGTTTTTATCTCGCGAAAGTCATGAACAGTGAACAGGGCAGATGATGGAGAATTCACGTGTTGCTACTTGAGTTCTTAGGTGACTTTTAGAATTTATGAAGAGACGATAGTCTTGATATTTGAAGTTATCGATTTGTAAGAATTGGGCCCTTTGAAAGAGAAAAAAATGTTCGAGATTCAATGATCTGTCTTTGACTACCAAAGTCAAAGCTAACCAAGTCCCTGTGTATAAATTATATATATACACACATACACATGTATATACACATATATATATACATACATACACATACATACATAAAAGGATTTTCAGGGAATGGAGAAAGAGCTAGACTAATTTATCACCTGCCGGATGAAGACGGGGGTGCTTCGTGGAGGTAGAGGCTGGGGGACTGAGGATGGGAGCGGAGAAGGACCAGGTCGGGGCGACATGGCTCGGACACATGGGAGTTCTGCCCGAAGCACTGGGAGCCAGATGTTCAACGAATGACCACGCCGACCTCCCGCCAGCATGTGCGTGACCCCACATGTGGGCCCTGCGGGGAGCCGTGATCCGTGCCCTTCTGCCGATCATCATCCCTCGAAGCCACCTGAGGTGGCGTAGGACGAGGTCGGCCTGCGCCCTGAGGTTTGCGTAGCCCTGTCCGTGTTGCCCTGTGTGCTCAGCCTCCCTTTTCCATGGCCCGTGATGCTCACAGGCTCCTCCGTCCCCCTGACGGAGGTGGAGCCCAGAGTTGGCGGCAGAGCCCCTCACATCGCCCTCAGGCAGCAACGCCTCCCGCCGGCACCTCCCTGCCACACGGCCCTTCCCAGCAATTCCAGAGGGACCCACTGCCTGTGCCTATGAGGGTCACTTTGCCCAGTCCCTCCTTCTCCCCAGGGGCTGTCAGGCGTGGACACCTGTCCAAGGCCAGCGGGATGGGAGCTCGGGGCGTGGGGACCAGAAGCGCAGGTGGAGGGTGAAGCGGCCTGCAGGGCCCTCTGTGCCAGTCCCCGACTCCCCGGTGGCCCGCGGCCCGCCCATTTCCACCTTTCACGCCTCTCGAGCCCACGGCACCGACCTTGCCCTCCTCCCCGTCTTTTCCCACGATCATGCTTAGCGCCATCGAGAATGTGTCCTTTCCTCCCTCTCTCCCAGTTCTCTTGGCGAACCAAAGTGAAAACAAAACAAAACGACCAACAACAACGACAACAAACAGCCAAAGCGAAAACAAAACAAAACAACCAACAACAATGACAGCAAACAACCAACCAAAACGAAACAACCCAAACCACAAATCAACAAGGCCAAGGTGAGCGAACCCACTGGAACCCTTTGCCTAGAAGAAGAGGAGAGCAGGCCAGTTGTCGCCCGGAGCTGTCGCCCGGAGCTTCTCCTGAGGTGAAACTGGGGGGAAATGAGCAGGCACGGCCTACTGCTGGGGTCCCGGGGGCGCCGAGCACCCCCCGCAGACCCTCCACTGCCGCCCGCCTCTGCCCCGCCTCCAGACAACCCAGGGGACCCGGCAACACATTCCTCTCTTCTTTGCCGGGTTGACGTTTCGTATCAGGCCTAGAACCGCATTCTTGACTATTTGCTTTTTCATTGTGCAGTTGCCGTATCTCAAAACGTTTCCAGCTGGACTCTCGAGCCGGCATCGAGGGCCGACCTGGGACCAGCCCTGTCTGTGGTGGTGGTCTCGGGGCTAGCGCAGCCCAGTGCACAGAATCTGTTCCCAGTCGTGCTTTGGAGAAGAATCTGATTGAAAATTGGATAGTAGGAACGGATTGTAATTCCCTGCCTTTAGGAGCAATAACCTTTTAGGAAGAATTTCCAAGAGAA
>NW_011888971.1:1583812-1593078 GCF_000151845.1 Pteropus vampyrus | reverse complement strand
GTGCCTATGAGGGTCACTTTGCCCAGTCCCTCCTTCTCCCCAGGGGCTGTCAGGCGTGGACACCTGTCCAAGGCCAGCGGGATGGGAGCTCGGGGTGTGGGGACCAGAAGCGCAGGTGGAGGGCGAGGCGGCCTGCAGGGCCCTCTGTGCCAGTCCCCGACTCCCCGGTGGCCCGCGGCTCGCCCATTTCCACCTTTCACGCCTCTCGAGCCCACGGCACCGACCTCGCCCTCCTCCCCGTCTTTTCCCACGATCGTGCTCGGCGCCATCGAGAACGTGTCCTTTCCTCCCTCTCTCCCAGTTCTCTTGGCGAACCAAAGCGAAAACAAAACAAAACGACCAACAACGACGACAACAAACAGCCAAAGCGAAAACAAAACAAAACGACCAACAACAACGACAACAAACAACCAACCAAAACGAAACAACCCAAACCACAAATCAACAAGGCCAAGGCGAGCGAACCCACTGGAACCCTTTGCCGAGAAGAAGTGGAGAGCAGGCCAGTTGTCACCCGGAGCTGTCGCCCGGAGCTTCTCCTGAGGTGAAACTGGGGGGAAATGAGCAGGCACGGCCTACTGCTGGGGTCCCGGGGGCGCCGAGCACCCCCCGCAGACCCTCCACCGCCGCCCGCCTCTGCCCCGCCTCCAGACAACCCAGGGGACCCGGCAACACATTCCTCTCTTCTTTGCCGGGTTGACGTTTCGTATCAGGCCTAGAACCGCATTCTTGACTATTTGCTTTTTCATTGTGCAGTTGCCGTATCTCAAAACGTTTCCAGCTGGACTCTCGAGCCGGCATCGAGGGCCGACCTGGGACCAGCCCTGTCTGTGGTGGTGGTCTCGGGGCTAGCGCAGCCCAGTGCACAGAGTCTGTTCCCAGTGGTGCTTTGGAGAAGAATCTGATTGAAAATTGAATAGTAGGAACGGATTGTAATTCCCTGCCTTTAGGAGCAATAACCTTTTAGGAAGAATTTCCAAGAGAAAATGAACCCACCGTTTTATTTAGTGCAGGAAAATATACCTGGGCATGCGGGTCCCGGAGTGGAAGTAGATATCGACACGGACGGCTTTAAAGTATTCTGGCATTTCGCTGTGCCGTGGGAGTCTGCCCTGTGACAGTTTACACACCACAGTAGAAATCCCCTCTCTTCGTCTCCCTGTCTCTGTCCTGCTGCGGGCACATCGCTGGACCCATAATCACTCTCTACCTGGGGTTTGGTTGTCATTCATTTATTTTCAGGACAATTAGGGTTAGTTAGGATGAGTCATTGAGAACGACATTCAAGGGTGAGTACGGGAAGCCGATCTTAATTCTTGAGGATTAGCTCAGGACTGGACACCTTAGAGAGCCGCCTGCCCGCCCCCTACCGACTCCGTCCTGTTAACTAACGGGAACCAGCCTGGTCTCCGATCCCCCCGTGCGGGGCGTCGCTTTCCTCATCTCTGCCCCGTGGAGGAGGCTGGAGAGACATCTGTCCAGCTCTGCCTCCTCTCGGAGGAGGTGACCTGTGACTGTAGGGGTTGAACGGTGGCCTCCGAAGACTTATGTCCACGTCCTATTCCTTGGAATCTGGCGAAAGTGACCTTATTCAGAAACTAGGATCTTTGCAGATGAAGCTAAGTTAAGTATCTTGAAGTGATTTATCTGGGTACCTGGGTGGGTCCTACATCCGATGACAATGTCCTTTTAAGAGGAGACAGTGAAGTGAAGATTCAGGCAGAGATTGCTTCTATAAATCAGGGAATGGCAGCAGCCACTAGACACTTGAAGGAGAAGAAATAGGCTCTTTCCCAGGGCGAATGGCCCTACCAATACCTTGATTTTGGACTTCTGGCCTCCAGGGTCGTAAAGGAATAAATTTCTATTGTTTCAAGCCACCAAGTTTGTGGTAATTTATGGCAGCCTACGAAATGAATGTAGTAACCCATTCAAAATGGTGACGTCATTGAGGATTGTTAGGGCAGTGAACTATTCTGTATGATATTTTAATGGCAGGTACGTGTCATTATATGATTGTCAACCACCATAGAATGTGTAACACCAAGAGTGGACCGTGGACTCTGGGTGAGGATGACGCGTCGATGTAGGTTTATCGATTATAACAAATGGCCCACTTTGGTGGGCATGTTGATAACGAGGGGGCTGCGTGCGTGGGGACGCAGGAAGTAAATGGGAAACCTCTGTATTTTCTGTCCTATTTTGTTGTCAGACTAAAACTGCTCTAAAAAAATAAAGCCTACTGGGAAAACGGCTGACCTGCCCCCTTTCCCTGCTCCTCCGAGAAACGTGAGTCTCTTCATATTGATGGATGCAGCGTGCCACCCCCCTGCCCTCCACGTGTCTCTTCGTGGAGGCAGGAAGGCCTTTGTCCCCTGCACTGACCATTGTGGCCATGAGTGCGGCAGCCCCCTTTAGTCATGGCAGGTACCACAGGGGTACTCGGCTGTGAGCTGTGAGCACCACCTCTGGCCAGCGGGGAGGGCGAGTGCCTGGTCCTGACAGGGGGCCGGGTGGCTTCATCGAGGTCTGCACCTGAGCTGCCAGGTGTCGCTGTAGAATTTCAGGCATCTCGGCTGGCTCAAGTCACCGCACGCTCAGGGTTTCAGACTTAGGGAAAGCTCTCAGCACCGTGCGCCAAGCCTATTTTTTCCTGAGATGTTTACTCTCCGTTCTTTGGGATCACTCATTTGTGCCCCAGTATTTCTTCTTACGTCTCCAAGCCCCTTTCCCTCTCATCCCTTCCTCCACCAGGTCAGCAGGTAGCTGTTAGTTAGCTGTGAAAGTAGAAGGAACTAGATGGAAACCTCGTCATTTGGCACCATCGAGTCCAGACACCGGCCAGCTTCTCCCTTCTCCTTTGCCGTGCTGGTCTGGAGGCCGCCACCCCGACCGCCTTCTGCTCCCCCTTCCTCTCCCACCATTGCTTTCTCTCTGCTCGATCATTTTTCATGGCATACGAACAGGCAGTGGTTTTTCTGATCCTCCCAAGTCTTCCTTGACCCCTCCTGCTCCAGTCAGTACCCCATCTTTCTGCTCCGTTTCACGGCAAGCATTCTCGGTTCTCATCGGGGTTTTCTGTGCACACTGTCTCCGCTGGTTTAAGGTCTCGGCCCCTTCTAGTCTGACTTTTACCCCCACCTTTGTTTTGAACTGCTCTCTTCAAGGTCACCAATGGCCTTCCATTGCCTTCACCTTCTCCCTGTCACTGGGACAGACGATGACTCCGTCTGGAAGACAGTCTCTCTTCCAGAACATCATGCTGGAGGTTTTCTTCGGATCCAGCCGCTTCTTCCTCCTTTTTGCTGCTTGTCCCACTGCTTCTCCCTAACGGCCAAGTATTTGAGGGCTCTGGGGCTCACTTTTCATCCCCCTTCTCCCTCTGCCCCTGAGAGATCTGATTTGTTTTGCTTTTTCATTGCGAAGTTGCCGTATCTCAAAACGTTTCCAGCTGGACTCTCGAGCCGGCATCGAGGGCCGACCTGGGACCAGCCCTGTCTGTGGTGGTGGTCTCGGGGCTAGCGCAGCCCAGTGCACAGAATCTGTTCCCAGTGGTGCTTTGGAGAAGAATCTGATTGAAAATTGGATAGTAGGAACGGATTGTAATTCCCTGCCTTTAGGAGCAATAACCTTTTAGGAAGAATTTCCAAGAGAAAATGAACCCACCGTTTTATTTAGTGCAGGAAAATATACCTGGGCATGCGGGTCCCGGAGTGGAAGTAGACATCGACACGGACGGCTTTAAAGTATTCTGGCATTTCGCTGTGCCGTGGGAGTCTGCCCTGTGACAGTTTACACACCACAGTAGAAATCCCCTCTCTTCGTCTCCCTGTCTCTGTCCTGCTGCGGGCACATCGCTGGACCCATAATCACTCTCTACCTGGGGTTTGGTTGTCATTCATTTATTTTCAGGACAATTAGGGTTAGTTGGGATGAGTCATCGAGAACGACATTCAAGGGTGAGTACGGGAAGCCGATCTTAATTCTTGAGGATTAGCTCAGGACTGGACACCTTAGAGAGCCGCCTGCCCGCCCCCTACCGACTCCGTCCTGTTAACTAACGGGAACCAGCCTGGTCTCCGATCCCCCCGTGCTGGGCATCGCTTTCCTCATCTCTGCCCCGTGGAGGAGGCTGGAGAGACATCTGTCCAGCTCTGCCTCCTCTCGGAGGAAGTGACCTGTGACTGCAGGGGTTGAACGGTGGCCTCCGAAGACTTATGTCCACGTCCTATTCCTTGGAATCTGGCGAAAGTGACCTTATTCAGAAACTAGGATCTTTGCAGATGAAGCTAAGTTAAGTATCTTGAAGTGATTTATCTGGGTACCTGGGTGGGTCCTACATCCGATGACAATGTCCTTTTAAGAGGAGACACTGAAGTGAAGATTCAGGCAGAGATTGCTTCTATAAATCAGGGAATGGCAGCAGCCACTAGACACTTGAAGGAGAAGAAATAGGCTCTTTCCCAGGGCGAATGGCCCTACCAATACCTTGATTTTGGACTTCTGGCCTCCAGGGTCGTAAAGGAATAAATTTCTATTGTTTCAAGCCACCAAGTTTGTGGTAATTTATGGCAGCCTATGAAATGAATGTAGTAACCCATTCAAAATGGTGACGTCATTGAGGATTGTTAGGGCAGTGAACTATTCCGTATGATATTTTAATGGCAGGTACGTGTCATTATATGATTGTCAACCACCGTAGAATGTGTAACACCAAGAGTGGACCGTGGACTCTGGGTGAGGATGACGCGTCGATGTAGGTTTATCGATTATAACAAATGGCCCACTTTGGTGGGCATGTTGATAACGAGGGGGCTGCGTGCGTGGGGACGCAGGAAGTAAATGGGAAACCTCTGTATTTTCTGTCCTATTTTGTTGTCAGACTAAAACTGCTCTAAAAAAATAAAGCCTACTGGGAAAACGGCTGACCTGCCCCCTTTCCCTGCTCCTCCGAGAAACGTGAGTCTCTTCATATTGATGGATGCAGCGTGCCACCCCCCTGCCCTCCACGTGTCTCTTCGTGGAGGCAGGAAGGCCTTTGTCCCCTGCACTGACCATTGTGGCCATGAGTGCGGCAGCCCCCTTCAGTCATGGCAGGTACCACAGGGGTACTCGGCTGTGAGCTGTGAGCGCCACCTCTGGCCAGCGGGGAGGGCGAGTGCCTGGTCCTGACAGGGGGCCGGGTGGCTTCATCGAGGTCTGCACCTGAGCTGCCAGGTGTCGCTGTAGAATTTCAGGCATCTCGGCTGGCTCAAGTCACCGCACGCTCAGGGTTTCAGACTTAGGGAAAGCTCTCAGCACCGTGCGCCAAGCCTATTTTTTCCTGAGATGTTTACTCTCCGTTCTTTGGGATCACTCATTTGTGCCCCAGTATTTCTTCTTACGTCTCCAAGCCCCTTTCCCTCTCATCCCTTCCTCCACCAGGTCAGCAGGTAGCTGTTAGTTAGCTGTGAAAGTAGAAGGAACTAGATGGAAACCTCGTCATTTGGCACCATCGAGTCCAGACACCGGCCAGCTTCTCCCTTCTCCTTCGCCGTGCTGGTCTGGAGGCCGCCACCCCGACCGCCTTCTGCTCCCCCTTCCTCTCCCACCATTGCTTTCTCTCTGCTCGATCATTTTTCATGGCATACGAACAGGCAGTGGTTTTTCTGATCCTCCCAAGTCTTCCTTGACCCCTCCTGCTCCAGTCAGTACCCCATCTTTCTGCTCCGTTTCACGGCAAGCATTCTCGGTTCTCATCGGGGTTGTCTGTGCACACTGTTTCCGCTGGTTTAAGGTCTCGGCCCCTTCTAGTCTGACTTTTACCCCTACCTTTGTTTTGAACTGCTCTCTTCAAGGTCACCAATGGCCTCCGTATTCCATTGCCTTCACCTTCTCCCTGTCTCTGGGACAGACGATGACTCCGTCTGGAAGACAGTCTGCCTTCCAGAACATCATGCTGGAGGTTTTCTTCGGATCCAGCCACTTCTTCCTCCTTTTTGCTGCTTGTCCCACCGCTTCTCCCTAACAGCCAAGTATTTGAGGGCGCTGGGGCTCACTTTTCATCCCCCTTCTCCCTCTGCCCCTGAGAGATCTGATTTGTTCTCACGACTTTCGCATGTTAAGCATTTTCTGTGATCCCAAGACTCCTTCATCAGACCTTGCCCTTTACCTATCCGGGTTGCTAGTTCACAGGCATCTCGGAAGTGCCATGGGCCCCTCTCTGTTTTCTGCCTGCACTTCCCACAATTAGTGAATGACACCCCCACCCAGCAAGCCACTCACCGAGGGCAGAGCCTTGAGCATCATTCTTGGCTCCTCCCACTTCCTCACCTCCCGCCCCCATCAGTAAATCCTGCCCTTCCCAGCTCGGAGGTGCAGTTCTAACCCGCCTGCTTTTCTCTGCCGCACGGTGCTTGCTCCAACCTTCCCGACATCCCAGCAGCTTCACAGCTCGTGACCCCTTTTCATTCTCTTTTCTGTAGCAGTCATCAATGGCTCATTGCACTCAAGTCAAACCCCAGCCCTCCTGTTCCGTATGAAGATGCTCTCGGGCGCCCTGCCTCCCGCGCTGAGTCCTCTGCTCTGCCTGACCTCGCTCAGCACCAGCTGTGCTGGGGGCACTGCTCACACTCTTCGCTCTCCCCCACGTGTTCTCAGCCTCAGCGCTGTCGACATTTGGGGCCGAATGATTCTTTTTTTTGGAGGGGGGGGGCTGTCGTATGTATTACGGAGTATTTGGCAGTGTTCCTGGCTTCTGCCAAGAAATGCCAGGAATATCCACCCACACCAAGTTGTGACAACTGAAAATGTCTCCGGACGTTATCAAATGTCTCTCGGGTGGCAAAAGAGCCACCTGACTGAGAGCCACCGCTCTACCTGAAATACTTCTTACCACTCATGCTCCAACCCAGGGGCAACTTTAAAAAGCCTTAACAACCGGTTCGGCACCGGCTTCGACCAATCAGAGTGTGCGCTGGCTCCAAACATCCTTATCTTCCCCTGTAAAGTGAAGATAAGACTAATCCCCACCTCGTGGGGTAGGGTCCTTGTGAGGGTTAATGAGTTTAGGTGTGTGAAATGCTTATCTCAGGGCTGGCAGCCGGAGGAATGGTCTATAAGCATTCACTGTTCTCCTCAACATCCTTATTGTAATTGGCTCATTATTAGCCAAGTCCAAACACATCAAAGCAGCCCCCTTATCTCGGTTATTCTCGATTTGTTGCATTCTGGTTGTTTCTGTAGAACACTCGCAAGTCGTGATTAATTTGTAATCATAGCTATCTTTGTTTATTTGCCCGTTACCTGACTTCCCTTATAAATTCCACGAAGGCTGTGTATCAGGGTGCTCCCACTGCTGTAACAAAGAACTTCCACACCCTGGCGATGTCACACTGTAGAGGATTCCTTTCTTCCAGTGGCCATTCCATGTGACTGCTGAGCGCACAAGCCTTTCAGGTCCCCATCCTGTGGCTCCTTCTTCCTCTGCTGGACCCTCTGCCTCCAGCTGGCAGAAGGTAGAGAGACAGAGACTTTCACGAGGGAGGTTTTCAATGCACCTGGCCCGGGATCACTCAGCATCACTCCTGCTCACGTTCCGTTGGCTAGTGCTCAGTCACATGGCCACGTGGTTGCAAGGCAGCCTGGGAAATGTAGTCTGGTAGTGCCCCGCAGAGGTGGGAAAGGGTGTGGTGAGCATTTGTCCAGGCTCCTTGCAGGTAGGCCTTGCATCTGTGGGTCCAGCATGTGCAACAGGGCTGAGCACAGGATTGATGCTGAATAAATACTGTTGAGTAAGCAAGTGACTATGTTTTCATCTATCTAAATTTTTCCTGAGAATTCAAATTGGAAGAGATTCACTTTTTTTCCCTGAGCATCCGAAAGCCGCGGAAGGATAATTTATGGTCGTAGAGCCCCCGTCTTAGTTCGGCCAGCGGGACCCCGCTAAACCTTGAGAAAGCCACGTCCCCCCTCAGAGCCTCAGTTCCTTCATGTGCCCAGGTGTCTCCTGGGGTGCAGAGGTGCGGTGACCCTTCCCTTCACATGTGACCAACAGCACAGTTCTGTTTACAGGCCAGACCTGAAATAAATGTTTCTAGATTGATTTTCCGCCCAGCGTAGTTCCTTCCCTCTTTGGCTGAGACCCGACCCCCCCTCCCCCGCAGTTCTGGTCTGCTCGGAGGGGAATGCATTGCAAAGAAGGACTCGCAGCCAGGCGGATGGAAATGGCCCCGTGTGAAGTTGCAGGCCGTCTCTCCCATCTGCTCCGGGGCTGGAGGCAGCAGCAGGATTCAGGCCTGCGGCTACCGGTTCAGACTTTGTTGGCCCGCAGCGAATGACGATCGTCCCACGAGTATCGTGGTTTGTCCTGGAATCGTGGGACGATCCTTGACAAGCCCGAGACTGTTCGCACAGACGGTTGCCAAAGTTAGAAAAGAAACGCAGGATGCGTATTGCGTGGGAGGGTCCAGCTCGCCGCGAGGAATTGTCCCTGTTCATCAGAAACTGTGACGGAACTGGGCGCCCTGTGCTTTATACCTTACTCGTGTGGCCCCGCGGTCCACAGGTTGGTCTGGCCGAGATCGCTCTGTCCCCATCTATGATTAGTCCGGACCGCGGCCACACTGACCGGGGCCTTCCGATGTGGTGAGCTGTCAGAGAAGGCGCCCCCTTCCTTCCTTCTCAGGTCCAAGTTTGTTGCTCGGTGACTGACCGGAACGTTCCTCCCTTAGCTCTCTGTTTCCCCATCAGTGGCTCACTGGGTCACCCCACCTCTCTGTAGGTTCTGGCGAGCGGGTCATTTACTTCCCAGTCTTGAGCGGAAGGGACTGTCTTGGCCTCCCATTCATCTTGCTTCTCCCTGCAACCCCCCGACCGAAATCACTCAGCCACGTCTCTAATGATTGTATTTCCTGTTCTTTTATTAAAATTAGGGTCGACCTTAACATCTGTGAACCATGTTCAGATTTAATTAAGATACACTTGGCTTAGTCCACAACCACTTATAAATTTTAATTAAACTGGATATATATTAAACTGAATTATTTTACAAAAACCAATGCATTTGATAAGAAATGTAATTATCCGTCTTTGAAATGCTACAGTTTTATATTCTGAAGTCTTGATTTTAAAAGGGAAGTCGTTTTAGGTCAATGTTAGCCTTGAATAAGCATTGATGAATAAGGCTTAGATTTTAATTTATATTAGTCTCCCTGCGTTATTGGAAAACGTTCCTTCTTTCGACATCGAGGGTCTAGTTAGCACCAGGAGCTATGCGGGCCGCCGAG
>NW_011888971.1:1580659-1582617 GCF_000151845.1 Pteropus vampyrus | reverse complement strand
AAAAAAAATCTCAAGTTTAGTTTAATATTTGATGTGATTTTTACACTGCTGAGCCGTGTCCAGCCCTAAAAGCGTGGTTTCCATCCTTCCCCCGAGTCTCAACTTCTGTGCCTCTTTGATGCACTGAAAATGCTCTCTGTGGGTCAGTGGAGAATGCCAGCCCCCCAGACATAGAGCTGTGACAGAAAATCAATGTGCGGTATGGACGGTTGAGGGAAACCTTAAATAACGTCTTAAAAAAATCCGCACTGCCCAGCCCGCGAGCGCAGGGCCCGTGCACACCGACAGGAGGGCTCACACCAGCCGACGTACACATTCTTTTTCAGTATGTGCAAAACCAGCAGGTGAAAACTACCGTCGACATCGCAGTTAGAAAGCATTTAGCTTCGCAGACTCTCCTGACCCTTTTCTCCTCCAGTCCCTACGGCGAGCATATTTAAAAAAATACAGAACTTGGCACTTTGCTTAAGTCACGCTGGGACCTAACATGTGCTTTTATTTCCTTTCTAGAAGCAACACTTCACAACTTTTACTTGCTGGCATCATCTGGTGCCAAGAACAGTGAGAATACTCGTAGGCGGGACTCGAGGCTACTTTCTTCTGCTGTCAGATGAGAAGGAGCGGGCGGGGTACGCGCCCCCATTCATTAGCTGCTTGTTACAGCATAAAACAGTATCAGACTGTAATAGGCTCTATGCAGGGGCTGCAAAGCAAACACCTGTAGTTCTCGAACTAGTCCAAGGTACCTGCGACACCTGTAGCTGCTGATTTTTGCCAGATGCCACCGGCTTGGGATTTTTCCTGGTGGGGTACTCCTTGGGTAATACACTCAGAGGCTTTTGGGGAGCCACATTTATGCTAGGAAACTTTTTAGGCCCCTGGAAGTAGATCAAGATAGGCAGGTCCCGGGATCATACACTTCCCAGTAGTCTATATAGCTTTGTCAAAACAATGGCAGCCGCAGCCACAAACACGAGACGCACGAGAAGCTCGAAGGGCGCTAATGCCCCGCGGAGCCCTGTGACCGTGGGGGCTGCCTGCTTGGACGGGCTCGGTGCGGCCGACGAGGGACGTCGTGACGCTGCCTGTGCTTCGCAGTGACGTGCCTCGGCAATGCAGTGCGTGGGCGTTCAGTCGTGAGACACGCGTGTGCGATGATGCGCCGGCGTGGGGTGCCCATCCAGAATGTGAGGGGGACGTGGAAGGTGGCAGCGCCGAGGAGGGGAGGCGGGCTGTTTGCCGCACGTAGGAAGGAAGGTGTGGCTCACGACAGGGAGGAAGGGACCAGAGTTAGTCGAAAAGAGACAAGAGCCGTGAAGAAATATTTTTCCTATTGAGAAATTACCATCGGCAGGAAACATAGCGATTCAGAGAAGGAAGGGCCTCAGGCCACACAGGACATTGAAGACAGACCCCCTCATATTTCTTCCTAGGATATCATGGCCCAATTTAGGTTTTAGAGCTGCTCTGGTTAGTATGGCAGCCGCTGGCCACATTTGCCAGCAAGCACTTGGAACGTGGGTGGTGTGGATTGTGGTAAATACACATCGGATTTCAAAGACTTACTAAGAAAAAACATATTATATATGCCAATAATTTTTACACTATTAATTACATATTATAATGGTAACATTTTGGATATATTGGGTTAATAAAGTACATTATTAAAATCAAGTTCGCCAGTTTCTTTTTAATACTTTTTAAAATGCGGGTACTAGAAAACTTGAAGTTATATACACACTTCACATTATATTTTTGGACAGTGCTGCTCTGGAGTCTATAACAGGTTAAGTTGAATCTCTCTTAGGCACGATCACATTTTAAAACATTTTAAGTTCCTCAGTTTTTTAAAAAAATATCTCCAATTCCATGAATTAATCTTGAAATGATCTGGTTTGAGAAGGCTCACCAAGCAGGTCACCCCACAGGTCAGCCCACTGATCGAATGTCCACTTGTC
>NW_011888971.1:1578120-1580609 GCF_000151845.1 Pteropus vampyrus | reverse complement strand
GTACATTATTAAAATCAAGTTCGCCAGTTTCTTTTTAATACTTTTTAAAATGCGGGTACTAGAAAACTTGAAGTTATATACACACTTCACATTATATTTTTGGACAGTGCTGCTCTGGAGTCTATAACAGGTTAAGTTGAATCTCTCTTAGGCACGATCACATTTTAAAACATTTTAAGTTCCTCAGTTTTTTAAAAAAATATCTCCAATTCCATGAATTAATCTTGAAATGATCTGGTTTGAGAAGGCTCACCAAGCAGGTCACCCCACAGGTCAGCCCACTGATCGAATGTCCACTTGTCCATGTCTCCCTTGAAATACATACGGTGCCTGGAGTTGAATGCTCTGGTGAGCAAAGGTAGTTGAGAAAGCACTTGGGGCAGTGGACAGGACAAGCTCTGGGTCTCCGTGACACACACTGAGATTGTTTTACACCAACAGCTCACAGTCATTTCGGGTAGCCTCCCTGTGAGGTGGGCCGGAGTCTGACTTGGATCTGGCCCTCTAGCCATAAGAAGCTCTGGGTAAATGACGAGGACAAGACTCACAGTCCTCCACGCCCTAGTACTCACACCTTCCTCCGTGCACCTGGGCATCTAGGTCGTGCCTCATTCTTACAGCATCTGACTTGTAGACTCAGCTGGATTCTCTCCTACTTCCTCCCCTTGAGAGAGAGAATTAGTGTAAAAAGTTGCTCGGTTATATAAACAAGCCACGCTGAATTTTTAACAGCTGAACTTTTGGAATTTGGAATTCAAACGCCTCCAGAGCCATGCGAGACAAGTTTTACCTTCTCTGTTTTCTGGGCTTCTGATCACTTGACCATCCCTGTAAACATCTATCTGCTCCTGACTGACACTAAGCCATACTCGATCTGTATGGGGCATCGGCATGTTCTATTAGACCTGGAAACTCAAGCTCTCAAAATGCTCCAGAGGCTCAGGTTTGTTTCCTTGAGGTGGCTGGCTAGAGGGTTGAGCCGCAGGATGAGAGAGCCCATTCTTTGTTGAACTAAAAGTCTAATCATGGCCTATGGCAATTGCATCCAACACCTCCAGCTGGACTGGGAGCTGGGGGAGGGGAGACGAGCAGAGGAGGGAGGGCTCCTTCCCCCGGAGGAAAATGAGTGTGAGCAGCTAGAGAACAAAGTTCTTTCCATTCTTCCTGGGACCTCTGCTCACCCAATCGCCTGTGCAATCTTAGGCATTATTTACAAAACTTTGAAAAGTTCCATGAGGGCAACTAAAAGTGTGTGTGTGTGTGTGTGTGTGTGTGTGTGTGTGTGTTTTCATCATTTTAAGACGATAAATCTAAACTTTTTAAACCTTTATTTCGAGAAAAAACTCAAAATCTGTCATTATATACATATATATTTAATCTTAGCCTGAGGAAATAACACTCCAGCTTGAATCGAGCAAACATTCTGCTGGCTTGGTCCTCTCATGAGAGTGCCCAAAGATATTTCTATGTGGGGAATCCCCTGGGGTCTCCCCGCTTCTCACAGGAGAACTGTGAGCCCTGCCTTCCTCTCACGTGGGCCCCAGCCGTGCGATTTACACGTCTCCCCCTGAGAGTGCATGTTTTCTGAGTGCTGACACCTTAGCTTAACCGTGCACATCCCTCTCAGAGGTGCTATGGGGCCCTCGGGGGGGAAAGGTGCTGGGTAAAAAATAATGTGACATAAACAGAAGACCATTATTTCCAGATTAGCGTCCCTCCCTCAGACTAATTATTTCGCAGTCTTCCGGAAGGACACACTGCATTTGCCAATTACCCAAATGATCCAAATCCTTTTAAACCCGGTCGTGCAGCTCCTCCTTCTTCCTCTCAACCCCCCCACCCTGTTAGTGCTGTCGGCAGATTTCAGGGCTCCTGTGATCAAACCCGCGTGAGAGCCGCTCTGTGGAGCATGGCGGGGTGCCTGGAGGTAGCGGGGCCTCTGTGCGCCAGCAGCCTGCCCCGGGCTGCTTCACATGGCGGCCTCAGGTTTCAAGGGCAGCAGGAAGGCAAGGTCCAATATGCAAACACTTTCCAAGTTTTTGCCTATATCACATTTGCTATTGTCTTGCCGGTCAAAGTCAAGTTAGATAGCTAAGCCTAGAGTCGGTGTGAAAGGGCCTATCCAAGGACAGGGACACAGAGGGGTGTGCACAAATGGGGTACATACTGAAGTCAAGCCACCACGACTAAATGCACATGGCTGTAATATGTTAACAAAACGGGATCCTGCTCTGTATGCTGGGTTAGGGTTCTCAGAGAAACAGAACCAATAGGATCATCTTTCTATCCTCTATCTATCATCTGTCTATCTATCTATCTGTCTGTCTGTCTGTCTATCTATCTATCTATCTATCTATCTATCTATTTATCATCAATCTATCATTTATCTATCTATATCATTTATCTATCTATCATATATCTATCATTCTATCAATCATCTATTGATATAGGTTTATTTTAAGAAATTGGCTCATTTGATTATGGAATTT
>NW_011888971.1:1574652-1576915 GCF_000151845.1 Pteropus vampyrus | reverse complement strand
GGTGAATTTCGATGAAGCTGCAAAAAAAAAAAAAAGAATGAGATCAGAAGTAAAAAAAAAGGCAGTGACAAGTGTTTGTCACAGCTCTCACTACAGATGTCAGTTTTGCGTTGCTTATTGTCATGGTGTTTGTTATCACCTCATGTTTCATCGTTCGAAGTATAATCATTTTTCACAAAACCGGTCCTACAGTTAAGATTCGTTACCACCAGGAGGCACTGAATTCATCCGCTGATCCTCACGCCATATAAAACATCATGTGGTGAGTAAGACAAGAGATCAGCAGGTCATTGTATTATAAAAGCCGATCTTACTTTTTAAATTGGAATTTAAAATAACTGGCATAATGTGTAATTACTTAATAGCAGCTTTGTGAAATAAATAGAAGTTGAAGATGCAATTTGGTGCCTTTGTCCTTCCTACCGATGTGTTGCATAGAGATTGTGGTTAAAGCGACGTTTTGTAATTCACCATGAACATCCTACAGGCTGGCAGCAGCCCCGTGCTGCAGGCCATCGATGGCCGCAAGCTGGGCAGGGCAGGTGTCTGAGTGGTTGCTCAGGGCGCACCTGCTCCTCCTCATCGACAGGTTTGGGTTTTCCAGGGAGCAAAACCCAGTCGAAATGCGTTGTGTGCTTGGCCTGTGCATCCGTAAGGTCCTTAGAGTTTCCTAGTTACAAGTTTTCGGAGATGGTCCCTTTCAGAAGTGCTCATGGCTCATTCCAGCTTCCAGGGTCCCCTGAGCTAGTTCTCGTCTTTAATGGAACTAAGCATGACCTGATTTGCATCGGACGCTCGTTAACTTCTCTAACTAGCTGCAGCAAGAGCTCGGTACAGAGGCATTGGGTGGTCAGAAAGATGGCTTTTAAACACTGTGTTCTTCAAAGGTTATTATGTCTCTTATATAGAGCAGATCATCTTGAGCGAAATCTAAGTCGAGTTTTGAGAAAGAGGTTTAAGCTAGCTTTTATTACAATCATTAAAAAAAAGTCCATATCACCAACCGACCTTCCCAAACTTCCTGCTCTGAGCCGATGGTTCCTGGAGTGTGTCCGCAGCAAGGAGGGGGTTTGTCAGGACGATGAGAAGGATGCGGCTCCTCTGCCAGGGCCAGTGGGATCACAGCAGGAGCCCTGGGGCAGAGGCTGAGGGAGCAGGCGGGCTCTGGGGCTGTCTGGGTGTGAGCTGCTGTCTGACTCAGTTTCCCCTAGATCGAGAGCTCTCACCCCTACAGACACAGGTCCATTGGGACCACTGCCTGGGCCACCTTGGTCTCCGGTGGGAAGCTCTGATCCAGTAAAAGCTTGTTTTCAAAAACGGGCACGTGAGCCAGTTTGCCAGCCCCTGATGAAGCCCACACACGAGGGCCACCACGAAGGACTCCTCCCCGTTGAGTCCCACCCAGTTTCCTATCCTGCATGGCATGCAGGGCGTGCCTGCTCCACGTGCCAGATCCCGGTTCATCTTTATCTCTTTGTCCACTTCTGCTCTCTCTGCATGTCCAAGCTGCACCCTTCTTCAGGATGGGCCACCCCAAATCTCTCTTCGAACAACCGAGTACAACTAAACCTATACCATGCTGTTTCAACGGCTCAGATGGGCAAATAGCATCTTTTGTTCATTCTTTTAACTTCTGAAGTACACACTTTTTTTTTTTTTTTCCTGTGTCTTGTCAAAACAGCTAGGAGCTGGTGATCTCGGGAAGGGCAGCTGCCCCGCAGCGCTGATGGGGGTGAGCGAGACAGCCGGCATGGCATACTGTCTAAGTTCCCACAGCTGTACTGTTTGCATTGCTGACCTGGTTCAAAAAGCATGGCAGAGACACCATTCCACAGAAGGGAAAATCAATAAGTAATTTCTTTCCCCCGTGTAGCTCCCTGGGTAACAAGGACAGCACCCACCCACCCATGACCGTGAGGTAGTGTGCCCGGAGTGAAGGCGTGACTCTAAACGAAGGGAAAGACGAACGGGAAAGGCAGAGGAGGCCGGAGCAGACAGACGGTCCTGCTCAGGGAGCTAGTTTTCACGGGCATTTAATTTTAGTTCCCCCAGGCAATTCTGCATCAGGGCTCGCTGTTGGCAGAGCTATAAGATCGACGACATGGAATATTTTCGAGGGTAAAGGGTGCGTCCCGAATCTCGAATCTGAATCTAGCCCGTGGCCTCCTCATCTTTCCCAGTTTGGAGAGTACTCTACACAGATGGCAAGCGAGTGACGAAATGCGAATGTACAGGGAAGAGAATTCCTCCTGTGCTTTCGAAA
>NW_011888971.1:1564507-1574602 GCF_000151845.1 Pteropus vampyrus | reverse complement strand
TCAAAACAGCTAGGAGCTGGTGATCTCGGGAAGGGCAGCTGCCCCGCAGCGCTGATGGGGGTGAGCGAGACAGCCGGCATGGCATACTGTCTAAGTTCCCACAGCTGTACTGTTTGCATTGCTGACCTGGTTCAAAAAGCATGGCAGAGACACCATTCCACAGAAGGGAAAATCAATAAGTAATTTCTTTCCCCCGTGTAGCTCCCTGGGTAACAAGGACAGCACCCACCCACCCATGACCGTGAGGTAGTGTGCCCGGAGTGAAGGCGTGACTCTAAACGAAGGGAAAGACGAACGGGAAAGGCAGAGGAGGCCGGAGCAGACAGACGGTCCTCCTCAGGGAGCTAGTTTTCACGGGCATTTAATTTTAGTTCCCCCAGGCAATTCTGCATCAGGGCTCGCTGTTGGCAGAGCTATAAGATCGACGACATGGAATATTTTCGAGGGTAAAGGGTGCGTCCCGAATCTCGAATCTGAATCTAGCCCGTGGCCGCCTCATCTTTCCCAGTTTGGAGAGTACTCTACACAGATGGCAAGCGAGTGACGAAATGCGAATGTACAGGGAAGAGAATTCCTCCTGTGCTTTCGAAACGGGGCTGGCCGCACCTGTAATCTGTCTTGTCTTTTCCCGCCCCCAGAGAATTGCCACTGAAATGGAGCTGATTCAGCTGAGTTTGAAGAAACAATAGCAACCTCAAGTTAAAGGAGCTGATCCATTGGTGGCTGATCCATTCTTACTTCTTTGCTGCTTTCCAAAATAAGTACTATAGACAAAGTTCTTCATTCTGTTCTTTAAGTCAGTGGAAAAGTATTTAGTCCTCAAACACTTTTTAATATTTTCCCTAAGGGGTCAGTCCCAATAAAGGAACCTAAGAGCCTCAAACATTTTGACACTAGTAAATATACTTTTTCCAGGCAAGCTAGCAAACTCATGTTTTTTTTTTCTGACTTGTCTTTCCCAGTGGGTGATGAAATGCAGATGTAACGATATTTCGAATTATATCAAGATGATGAAGCAACAGAAAAGTTTTAGAAGCAACCCTTGATCTGTTAATGGAATTAATGGTCCCATTATGTCATCTAACAAGTTTTATTTTCCTCTGTGTGCTGAGAAGCATGAAATTATCATGTAAATACTGTCATATCTGTGCAAACAATTTACAAGGTGATCCGAGAATTCAAATTTAAGCTGTCATTTCTCTTAGTGTGTTAACTGTTGTCTTCCCTGAAGTTTTTTCCCGCTGCACGTGAGAATTGTATGCTGATTCTCTGTGGGCCCTCATCCCTCTGTGTCAGGAATCTGTGTGTTTTGAAGGATTTGGAGACCATGTCCATCACCAGCATTTGGAATTAAGATTCTATGAGTAGTGACAGTCAGTGATAGGCTTGTCTGAATTTCTTTAGCATTCCTAGCTGGCTTCATTACCCTTCTAAAGGTAATCAAATTTCTCTTTTTGTTTGCCGCGTTTGTTTTTTATGTCTTAATGCTTGTGTGTTGAAGGTCCCTGTGGCCTCTAGCTTCAGGATTAATCTCTGTGGACCCGCATTAGATAGCTCTGCAGGCAGGGCCTGGCAGAGGTGGGAAGGAAGTAATCACAATGGAATCGTGACCATTCTGATCCTCACAGCAGCCCCCTAATTCAGGTGCTCACATCCAAATCCTGCATGAAGGGAATGAAATGCAGTTTCTGGCATTACGTGTTTTAGTGTAGACATTTGTTACTACCACACACACACACACACACACACACACACACACACACGCACGCACACACACCTCACTTCACAAACTCAAACTATTCCAAAGAGGATGAGGTAGAACATTCCAAACCCTTTAGATGGGGCAAGCACACGGTTCTCCTCATTTCATGAATGCAGCTTCACCGGCCGGCTGGTTATTTCCCGGGTACCTTTTGTTCTGCATTCGAATTGTCTTAAATAAGCGCACTGTCTATGGTTTTGACAGCGGCATCGTTGGTCTTGCTGTGATGCTGTTCCTTGAGTGCCAAACTAATTGCAAATCAAGTTTTAGCATCTCAAGGAAGTGGGAGCTGGGAAATACTTCCTCCTGTCACGTGGGTTTGGGCAGAACAACAAGATAATTTCTAGTCCTTGCCTCCACGCTGCAGTATTAAAGAGGCTTTCGTTTGGTAGAGGCTTTTTAGAGTATGGATGGTGTGTGTGTGTGTGTGTGTGTGTGTGTGTGGTGGGGGGGAGGTGCAAAAGGCTCAGATACAAAGGCTGACCACTGAAGGAAGTTACTCAGGTTTGGAACTGAGGTCTAATGAAGATATGATTGGGATTCCATTTTTATAAATGTTGGGCAACTGCATGTTTGCTTACTATCTTTCGACATGCTTCAAAACTCATAGACATGATCATGTTGCTGGCTTGGCTGTTCAAGGGTAGCAGTCTCTAGGTAGCCATGGTGATCAATTGGACAAAAATGACCTGTGTTCAACACGTATTTTCCATTGTGGGTAATGAGACTCGTTAATAGAATTAACAGGTGACCAACTTCATACCTTTTGCTCAGGCTGATGTGCACAGAGCACCGGTCAGGGCGTCCCCTGAGGGCTAGTTGGCAGTGACTTCTCACCGAGGTGTTCACCGCTTGCACGAGCCCTGCTGGAGGAACCCGCATGCAGCCCAGGGGACTTTGACTGAGGACGCACTAGGGAACGGTACCATAGCCTAAGATAAAAACAGGCCCCTCAGAGTCACCTACGTCATTGCTGGACCCCGATGGCTCAGGAGCGGACCCAGCCGCCCACGCACCACGGAGGGAGTGTCACAAAGACCAGCATAAGGAGTGCGTTTGTTTTCGTGACAGGAGGCCAGGAATTCGAAAAGCTACACCGTAGCACAGTTGCCTTCACCTCTGAGTGATTTACAAATACGCTCTGGGAAAGAGCCTACGAAAAACTACAGTGGCACACTTCCTCCACAGCTGGGGACGTGCCCGATCCCTGAGGACCGGGCAGTGTGGCTCCCTGCCCTCAGGGAATGTCCCCTTTGGAAGTGTCTCACCCGTGGCGAGATCAGAGAGAGGTTAATGCACGTCCCCTCCCCCTTAAGCGCTCCCGGCTCACTCACCCACGACACTGCCAGCCCTGTCTCAGGAGCAGTCTGTGAGTTGTAGGGACCTGAGGTCATTGTTTTTCGGGAACCCATTAGTGTAAAAAAAAAAGTGACATCACAGACCCTTCAGTAAGGCCTTTTGGAAACAGAACATGTCCATTTAGATACAGTTCATGCCATTTTATCTGAGTGATGTTGATTGAGTGTCTGTTGCATGCAAGACTCTGCCCTGGGTGCTAAGGACAGAGCTGCAAACTAGCCAGAGCCAGGTGTTAGCCTCGCTCAGCTAACATGCTGGAGGGGACAGAGACCAAACGTGAGGAACGGCCCTTAAAAACACCAGGAAGGAAACTGCAGGACGAACAGGGGCTGAGAGTGTGTGTGTCGGGGGGGGTGCTGTGGGTGGGGGCCGAGGCCGGGGTCCCTGGGAAGGAGCTGTGTGAGGGGGGCCTGACACTCCTGAGCGGGAAGCAGGACAGCACTTGGGGAGGCGCCCCCAGGCCCCGGGGCGGCTCGTGAGCAAATACGCCTTCTCAGGTCACCATCTGCGGAAAATAGGGCTGCCACGCCTTCCTCCTTCGCTCAAGGGCTGCTTTGAAAAAACGCCCCAAAACTCGGGAATTTGACTTCGGTGCTCCTTGCTCTGCTTGTACTGAGTTGGAAACGTCTTGAGGGAAATTTTGTCTTAGTTTCTTTTAAAATTAAAGAAAAAAAAAATCTGTCACATGGATACTGGTTTCTAGTCTCAGATGTGACCTGAACTGGCAGGGTGGCCTGCGACAAGGCTGGCACCTGCCTGGGTCATTCTTCTCTATAGATGGGGGAGTGGGGTGACAGGGGCTATGTTCCCAACAGTTGTGTGCATCGCGGCACCTGGGTTCACGTGCCTCTGCTCACGTGAGTACGGGTCTGCCCAGGTAGGCCTTGTGCGGTCCAGGTGAGCCTGTGTGCGTCTCCCCACGTGTCTGCCGTGTCTCCCACATGAGCACGTGTCTATCCACGTGAGCCTGTGCGCATCTCCCCGTGTAAGTATGGGGAGCCTCTGGGCCTCTCCACGTGAGTCTGAGTGCATCCGCCCACGTGCGCATCGTGCAATCCAGGTGAGTCTGCGTGCATCTCTCCGCGTGAGTCTGCGTGGTCTCCCCACGTGAGCACGTGTCTGTCCACGTGAGCCTGCGTGCCTCTCCCCACGCGAGTGTGTGCGTCTCTCCGCATGAAGCTCTGTGCGGCTTCCCACCCGAGTCTGTGTGCTCTCTTCGTGTGGGCCGGGTGCAGTGTTCCTTGCGAGGCTCAGTGGGCGTCCGTCCATGCCAGCCAGGTGTTGTTTTCCACCTGAGCCTGCGTCTGCTCTCGCGCTGCCCGCCTGGGTGCACTTTCTCCAGGTAAGCTAACGCGTGTTCTCCGTGTCTAACCTCGTGGGCGCTATTCAGTGTTTCCTTCTGCGCCCCTCTCTTTTCTCTCTATACAAGCCCACGTGCGCCCTTGAGAGCCTGGGCGCTTTCCTCCTGCAGGCCTGTGCAGCCTGACCTTGCAGACCTTGGAGGTCTGTAACCATGACTGCTGGGGACCCAAGGCCTGCAGGGAGCCGGGGGTGTGCTGTACTTCTAACCACTAAGTCACGGTCACGGTCACTTCTAACACGGTCCCGGGGGGTTTCATCCAGGTAGGAGGGCCCAGGCCCTGGCGAGCGGGATTCATCCATGGGCAGTGCCGTCCTGAGCCCTGTGGGGGCCCTCAGTCGTCTGTGGCGGCAGATAAGTCTTTACTGGCTCCCGTCGGAAGCAGTGGTGTTGGTGCTTGTTCAGGTCCTGCCTGGCTCAGCAAGGTCACGTAACATTGAACTGGAGGGGACGGCACCCACTTTGAGAGGAAGGTTGTTCCTGCGATCCATCTTGGTACCCCTGGCCCGCAGTGGCCACTCACCGAATCTCACCCATGAGAATTGCCCTGGGCTTGCTGCATGAGCTCTGAACTTTAGTTAGTGGTATCCGGCCAATGCAGGAGGTTCTAAGATACGTCCCCCAAGCTCTCTACCCGTTCGTAGTGAAAGCAAGTCTCAGACCGAGTCCGCCGACCACAGAAAGCAGCCGAGAGCAGTTCGAATGGTGTAAGTGTGATGACGTCTCAGCTCTCTGTCCCTGTGGCTGATGCCTGTGCACCTTGCAGGGAAGGCTCGGTGACACGTGTGACAGTCTTCTTGTGATAGCGCTGCCATGCTACCAGGCTTCGGGCACTCAGGATCCTCTGACTCAGCAGCTGCACGTAGGATTCTCTAGGGTTAAGCCCGGGTGCTGTCCCAACAGGTGGGGCTTGGTTAGATTCCCTCTTTAAACGCAAAAGCATTTTACAGATGTCAGGGAAGCAAGATGAGGAATCTGTCTCCCTTCACACAGGTGCAAATATTAATGCTTTAGTGGCTTAAAAGGAGTCCCATTTCCTCACTGATGACATTTTCAAAGGAGGTGACCTAAGCTGCAAGAACTTAGTGCTTCCCCCCCCCCCCCCCCCCGCCCCCTCCCCTTCCCTGTGAGTTCTCTAAAGTTATTTTCCTAGAGCTTGGAACGCGTTGTGGCTGACGTTATTCATCAGAAGCTGACTGGGTGGGGTTATCATGGGCAGGAGGTTCGAGAAGAACATGGAAGAGCAGAAACGGTCGTGGGGAGAGTGAGGGGTGCCGAGCGCTGGTTAGGGCGCTGGTTAGCGCGCCGGGCAGCGTTGGAGGCACCGTCGGGCTGGTGGTCGTGACCTTGACGGTGACGCCCATCTCCGTCTTCCTCAGAGCAGCTCACCTGTGAAAGACGGCGGGTGTGCGGAGCTGACAGGTGGAAGAGGGGGCACAGCCACGTGGGGAGCCACGCGGCTGCCCGGGGGTGGGGGCGGGGGGAGGCGGCCGCAAGGGTCTGAGAATTCCCGGGAGAGCACGCCACCCCCGCGGCCCCTGCGGCTCGGTCCGCCTGGCGGGCAGTCCAGGGAGGCCCCTCGCTTACTCTTCATGACTCATTCCCCAGAGGCGGTTCCTGTGCCGGGCCCTGGCCGGACCCCAGGGAGGCACCGCGCGCGCCGGTTCAGCTCCTGGTCTTCATTGGGTGGAGCCAGCGCCCAGTGGGAACTTGGGCAGCCGCTGGCTCCCCTGGAAGGAGGGCGGCTCTGCAGTCGCCTGGGTTTTAACCCATTTTGGACTTCAGACCTATACAAAAAAGCACGTCTGTGTTGTTGTGAGCCACTGTCTTAGTGGCAGCAGCGGGGAGGAGCACAGGCCTTGACACGGGAATTGAAGAGCCTGAGGGGTGTGTGTGTGGGGGGGGGGGGGGGGGGGGCAGCGGGGAGGAGCACAGGCCTTGACACGGGAATTGAAGAGCCTGAGGGGGTGTGTGTGTGTGTGGCGGGGACGCCCAGGCTCAGGGGAGGAACAGGAGAGCAGAAGGGAGTCTGTGGGTCCTGGCAGTGAGGAGCCACAACTATTTCCCGCCAGGGCCCATGGAGGGGAGCAGCTGCAGGGTGGGGGTATGAGCGCTTGGGACTCTGGGCTCCCCTGGCTCACACGCCAGAGGCCTGAGCCTGGAAGGGCGTCTCGGTGGCACCTTGTACTTGGCAAGCCCTGCACTGTGCCCCGGGCCCCCTCTGCAGCTGCCATCTGCGGTGTCTCCTCGTCTAGTGCCACAGAACGGAGATCCGGGGACGATTCTCCCCCTGCAGCCCCTCCCCACGTCCCACGCCTCATCCGCCCACCGTAATCATCTGTCGCTGACCTTTCCGTCTGATTTCACCTACTATTGTCCTGGACACGTCTGTTCATCACAAAAGGCCGGAATGATTTTCGCATCAAGGCCTTTGGCTTCCCGTTCTGGGGGATTCTCCTCGCTCACTGCTGCTCGTTTCTCGGGTCTCGGCTCAGTGTCCCCTGCAGGGGGACCTTTCCTGACCCCGGCCCCCCACAAGCCACTGGTCTCTATCACATCCTCTTGTTTTTATTCATATTTTAAAAAATTTTTTCGAGGGTGACGTTGGTTAATAAAACGATACCGGTTTCAAGTGTACAATTCAATAACACCCCATCTGTATATCGCATCGTGTGTTCACCAGTTTTAGCCCGTCTTGAAATCATCTTGAGTTTTGTGTTTACTGTCATTCTTTCTTGAGAGCAGAAAAGACCGTGACCGTTATTGTTCATTGCTGAGTCCTGTGTGTCTGGAGTGGCATCCACGGTGTGCTGGACGCTTTGTCGTCTAAGTGTCTCCAGAATCTTTGGGATAGTCCATCGCCAGCCCCGTGACCCTGTCTCTCGATTGGACTGACATTGGGAGGCGCTTCACGAAGAAACAAACTTTGAGTTGTTTGGGCTCGGATCTGCTGGAGCAGTTATTTTCAAGCTGGCCTGTGAGGAGCAGGCCACGTCCTGGATAGCCTGATGCTTTCCACATGCTGGGAGAACCCACGTGACTCAGTGCGGGGCGGCGAATCCAGGGCTGAGGAATTTTGTACATAAATGAATTCCATGTCCTGTGATAAACATGCTCTATAGATTTAATGAATGATGCACTATTTTGCATGCTTTGAGCTCTTCACGTGCTTTCCAACACAAGGTTGCATTCCTGGGAAATTAAGAAATACTTAGTTTGGGATTGAATTATTTTGGGAAGCTTCTCCATAACAGATCTTATGTAGATTCAAATTTAAATATTTTCCCTGCACCTTAACACAGTCCCTTCACTGTGCTCCGGTGGGGGTGGAACGCTAGTGTCCCCTGTCAACTGCTACGGCTTCTACTGTAATTACCGTTGCTTAATTACTAGCGCAATTACTACTATTACAATTACTATTACCACTTTATAGTTACAATTACTGTTGCTGCTGTAATTACTGCAATTGCAATTCTTTTACAATTACTCCAGCGATGACCCGCTCCACAATGACTACTGCTACAACTACTGCTACAGTTACTACACTTACTACCGTTACCGTTACCACGCTGCTACAGCTATTGCTGCTGTACTTATTAGTGCTATAGCTGCTACCGTAATTGCTACTTTACTGCAATTATTGTCATGGTGGTAACTACAGTTACTAAGACTATTCGTTTATTTACTATTCAAATAAGAAAGATGTATAGTGTATTGGTCATCAGATACATGATTCTCTCAAAATGAATAACCTATTGATAGCATTTCTGTGCCTTTGTCACTCTGTTCTCTCATCCTGTAAACTTTTGACTGGAGATGGATGTCACTGGTGGGGGATGAAAGGTCGATATGTTAGAGGTCTGGAAGCTTTTTCAGTTGTTTCTAGGTGTTATAATATTGGACGTTGGCTCACGTCATTTTCTAACAAAGCCTCGAAATGCTGCCTTGTGGTGGGACGCGTGTTAACGTGGCGATATCTTATTGGTACGAAGATACTGTACAGTTTTGTCTAACTGAAGGTGTATTGCTGTTTGCTGTGAAGTGACTAGACTCTAAGGCTCGTCTCTCTCAGTAGGAAACTAGCTCCACAGCCTCTGGCGAGGGATGCAAGGGAAGGGACTCTAGATAGCAACAGTGCTCTGGAAGCCGTTACATCGAATCTCTTACGGAGCCAGCCTTTGCAAGTGAGCAGAGTTAGGTTTCTCTTCATCTTGTGTAGAATGGCCACAGACAAAGGGGCCTCACCAGGCCCCTCGCGAGCTTTGTGAATTTCTTCCTGCACTTCTCCTGGCCTGAGGCATGGCCTGAGTGGCCATCTGCTCGGACATCAGTCAGGGGCACGGTCGTTACTTCATTCTTGTACTTTTCCCTCCCCACTTTGGGGAGCAGGTGTGGGGAACAGGTGAGATGCACCCTTGATACATAAGCTCATCATTTGAGAGCAAGAGACCCAGTGGACACAGGCTGGAGAGGCGCTGGAAGGGGCCCCTCTAACATGGGACACATGAGGTGACCAGGAGTTGGAGCTGGACTTGTTAGCTGACTTCATTTTTGCCCTTGGCTGCACTTCACAGCAGAAATGCCAGTGCCTGGGCCCTACCAAGGTAAATAAGATTGTAATCTCCTGGAGGTGAGGCCTACACATCAGCCTTGAACAATTTCAGGTGCAGAGTCAGGGCTGGTGGCCGCTAAGGTGCTGAAAACCACACATCCTTAAAGAAACAGTTTTGTTTGGATTCCTTTGTTTATTAAAGGACTAAGGTAAGCAGATTGCATGATGTCCAGTGTGAAGGAGAGATCGGGCGTGGAGAAGACACATCTTTGTCATGGGGTGAGTGAGGGTCACGGGGAGCAGTGGTGTCCATTTTGGCGTGCAGGGCAGTTAGCAAAGTCAGTGCAGTGGGCGATGCTGTCAGGTAGGGACATAGTTCCAGGCAGGACTGTTTCCACTGGGAGGCTAGGCGTGGACTCCGGATTGGCCGGGTTCGGGAAGGGGCATCATGGTAGGGGTGAGAGGCATGCAGGACAGGTGACCTCCCACTTCCCATGCAACGTGGCGCTGTCGCCGCTAAGCGGGTGGAATCGTAGCTCCCTTACGTTCTTCTGCAGGCCATGCTCAGGTGACCGGGGCGGGGTGGGGACCAGGAGTCAGCAGCCCCCGGATCTCGGGCCTCATCTAATGGGAGGCAAGACGGGGTTCTGAATGCCCTGGGGAGGCAGGGCTCCTCCTCGGAGTTTTCCACACTCTGCCCTTTTGGGGTGGACGTGGTCTGGGGGCAGCGACTCCTGGGGGAGATCCTGCTCTGGGGAGGCCGAGAAGGGCACCGGGGCGCTGAGCACCCCCGCCCCCCGCACCTCCTCAGATGCACTGTGGCTGCTGTCACTCACGTCCTGCCACGGGCTTTAATAACTTAAGCCACCATCATGTCAGTCTCCTGTCTCCTAATCAGATTTCAACCTATCGCGACTCAAGACCGTAAAACCCCGTAATGTGAAAGCGAGGGTGCTGACGTCTGGGCTGATGCAAACGGGCTCCTGAGAGTCCACTCTGCTCAAGGGAGCTGGTCTTCTGCAAGCACAATCCTCCAGCTGTTCTAGAAGCCACTCGTTAAGT
>NW_011888971.1:1559855-1563107 GCF_000151845.1 Pteropus vampyrus | reverse complement strand
TTCTGAATGCCCTGGGGAGGCAGGGCTCCTCCTCGGAGTTTTCCACACTCTGCCCTTTTGGGGTGGACGTGGTCTGGGGGCAGCGACTCCTGGGGGAGATCCTGCTCTGGGGAGGCCGAGAAGGGCACCGGGGCGCTGAGCACCCCCGCCCCCCGCACCTCCTCAGATGCACTGCGGCTACTGTCACTCACGTCCTGCCGCGGGGCTTTAATAACTTAAGCCACCATCATGTCAGTCTCCTGTCTCCTAAGCGGATTTCAACCTATCGTGACTCAAGACCGTAAAACCCCGTAATGTGAAAGCGAGAGTGCTGACGTCTGGGTTGATGCAAACGGGCTCCTGAGAGTCCACTCTGCTCAAGGGAGCTGGTCTTCTGCAAGCACAATCCTCCAGCTGTTCTAGAAGCCACTCGTTAAGTACAGACCAAAAAAACCCCATAAAGGCTGATTTTTCTGTCTTGCACTCATCACAAACATAGAGTAAATGCAGTGAAATTCAATCGTTATACCTGAACTCGTCTTAAATCGAACCGGCCTTTAAATTATCCTCCAGACTTTCCCGCCAGCCCCGTCGGTTCTACTGGTCCATACACAAACTTTTATTAATGATGTTGGATCACCTTTAAGCTCAGGCTGAAAAGTTTGGAAAATGGCTTTTATCGCATGCTCTAGGTGAAATCTAGTGCAACGTATTTCATTAATATGCTACTTGATTCTCCAGCCGAGATAAGGAGACAGCATCATGTTGGAGAATGGAAATCACAGTGCAATCTTAGCTGGGCCACGCTATCAAAACTAAAGGGTAACTTTCTAAAACTCAGAAGCGGCAGCCGTGGGCAGAAGCCGGATCGTCCCCTGTGCTGGAGACAAGTCTCCCGTGGTTCGGTCTCGGGGACCCTGACTCTGCCCCGTCGTTCCTCCTCGTCAGTGGTGGTCTTCCAGGACTGCTCACACTCCCTGTGTTCTGTGATTGGGCTGTTTTCCTGGGCGGTGTTCCCGATCTTTGAGACAGCAGGTGGAACACCGTAGCGAGGCCCTGACCTTGCCTCTGAACCCGAACCGGAATCTGGGCCAACTTAGAGTCATAGGAAGACTACCTAACGGGCTACCACAGTTCCAGTGACACGGGGACTGCAGCAGCTTCCCTCCACCCCCTCGTTTTCCCAGTCAGCACCCCAAGTCCCCACCCCCGGCGCTCGGTAGCTTGGGAGAAAGATGTCTGTGCTGTAGATCGTCCCGTGTGTGGCCACGGGAATCCTAAGATGCTGTCAGGCTCAAGGTCACTCTGAGACAGTGACGGGCGAAGGGGGCTCCGGAAGCTCCTGTATCTTTCATTTCCTGCCTTCCAGAGCTCCACTTCCCTTTTCCATGCTCTCCTTAGATTTCTCATCTGCAAAATAGAGATGCTAAGAGTAAACACCTCTTCAGGGTGCTGTAGGGCTTCGCGGAGTGAATTCCTTAACAGCGCAGACACGTAGGCAGCCTCAGCAAAGGCCAGCTGCCCCCTCCCCAGCAGCTTTTGGATAGCTGTGTGTTCAGACTTGGAAGAGAGGTAGGACACTCATGTTTGCGGAGCTGAGTGGATAGATTAGGAGAATGGTCTGTGTGTTTCATGTGTCCGTCATGGGGTGGACTGTATCGTGATCGTCGGTGCACTGAAAAACGCAGACGCTGCAGTTTGAATGTCCAGCACCTTAGAACGTGACTCGACTTGGACATAGGGTGACTGCAGATGTGATCGGTTAAGAGGTCGTCGGAGTGGGCCCTCATCCAGTAGGGCTGGTGTCCTCATAAAGGGAAATTTGGACGGATACAGGGCACACAAAGATGGCCTTCTGAATGGTCCTATGAACTTGAAGACAAGCCATGGAGAGAGGCCTGGGACAGGCGTCCTCCGCAGCCTCAAAGAACTGATTCTGCCGACACCTCGATTCCGGATCGGTGAGACGACAAGTTTCTGTTTAAGCCGCCAAGTCTGTGGTACTTCATTACGACAGCTGTAGAAAACGAACACAACGTTACATGGTGAGGGAGAAGGAACAGTGAAGGACATAAGACCGGAATGAAACAAGTAAACCTTTATGCACCTGTCAGTGGAAAAAGTACCTATTGCAAGGCAGGCATCGAATTCTAATTTTACATCCCCCTCCCCCGCCAACGCTTACTCTACGAGAAGTGCTCACGCTTGCATCATTTGGAAGTGGTGGAGTCAGGATCCAAAACCAAGTCTGCGTGCCCTCCAAACCTCCTGCCAGGCGAGACACCTTGCACGGGACGCGAGTCCTTTCTGGGTAGCGTATGAAGAGAACAGGGAAGTCGTGTCCACGAGCAGAACCCAGTCTCCTCCGGGGTCTAAGAAGCGGAAACGCACCCTGGCTTGCTGGAAAGAAGAGTGTTGGGATTTGTTTGTGTTACTGAGAGTCTCGGGGAAAATCTCATGAAACCCAGGAAGGAAATGCCCGGGGACAAGAGGAGGATGCGCGTGGTGCCCTTGGTTTCTCTCCTGCGTGGCTTCTCTGGTGGCCGTCTGCTGCGGTCCCGGTGATGCTTGCTCGCTCATGTTCACGTCCTTGAGTAACCCCCTCCCCTGAGTGAGGTAATAAACGCGGGTTGTTTTAAGCCACTAAATGTGTTCTGGTCTATTATGCTGCGATCTGTTTTCACCGCCTGTTAATATTTTAACCTTGTGCTTGGCTCTCTGCAGCTTAGTGCTTACGACTCTCACCCATTAGCGCGGGCACCTACTGCTGGCTCTAACTTCCCTCTGTCTCAGTCCCATTTTTAGGGCAGTTTTAGGTTCACAGAAAAATTGAGCAGAAAGTAAAGTGTTCGTGTTTATGCCCTGCCTCCGCGAAGGCACAGCCCTCTCTACCATCAACATCTCCCGAAAGTGGTGCATTAATTACGGTTGATGAAGCTACGTGGACACATCACTCACCCAAAGTCCGGAGTTAACACTGTGGTTCACGCTGGGTGTTGCGTACTCTGTGAGTCTTGGCAAATGTATGATGATCTGTATTTACCATTGTAATATACAGAGTGTTTTCACTGCCCTAAAAATCCTCTGTGCTTCTCCTAGTCATCCTTCCCTTCCTCCCGCAATCCCAGAAAACATTGATCTTCTTACTGTCTGCACAATTTTGCTTTTTCTAGACTGTCATAGGGGCGAAATCATACAGTGCGTGGCCTTTTCAGATTGCCGCCTTTACTAGGTAATATGAATTTAAGTTTCCTCCATGTCTTTTTATGGCTT
>NW_011888971.1:1555422-1557273 GCF_000151845.1 Pteropus vampyrus | reverse complement strand
TTTTCTACATAGACAACTATGTCACCTGCAAGAACAGTTACATTTCTTCCTTTCCCAGAATGTATACTTTTTATTTTCTTTTTTGTCTTATGTGTTAGCCAGGACTTGTAGGACGATGTTTAAAAGGGGTAGTGAGAGAGGACATTCTTGCTTTGTTCATGATCTTCGTGGGAAAGCTAGTTTCTCACAATCAAGTGTAATATTAAATGTAGGGTTTTTTATTTTTTTTTTGTAGAGGTTTTTTAATCCAGTTGGGGAATTTCCCCTCTATTCCTAGTTTTTTTGAGAATTTTTGTCACGAATAGGTATTGGATTTTATTAAATGCTTTTTTTTTTCATGTATCGATAAAACCATGTGATTTTTTTCTTTAGCCTGATGATACGATCGTGTTGACATTCAAATGTTGAATTAGCCTTGTATACCTGTGATAAATTGCACTTTATCATGGTGTGTAATTCTTTTTATACATCGTTGGATTCGATTTGCTAATATTTTGTGGAGGAATTTTACATCTATGCTCATGACAGATGTCATCTTTAGTTTTCTTGTAATGTCTTTGGTATTAGTGTGATGCTGGCCTCAGAACGAGTTAGGAAGTATTCTACTTCTGTCTTCTGAAGGAGTCAGTGGAGAATTGGAATGATTTCTTCCTTAAATGTTTGGTAGAATTCACTGGTGAACCCATCTGGGCCTGCTAATTTCTGTTTGGAGGGTTATTTAATTACCGATTTGATTTTTGTGATAGATGTAGGCTTATTCAGATTGTTTCATTTCTTGTATGCATTTTGGCAGATTTTGTCTTTCAGGAAATTGGTCCATTTTATATAGGTTATCAAATTTGTGGGCATAAAAATCATAGTATTCCTTTACCATCCTTTTCATGTCCATCTATAGTTGTGTCCCTTGTTTTATTTCGGATATTATTTCTTAGCCTGGCTAAAGGCTTATTGATTTTATAGATCTTTTCAAAGAGACAGCTTTTGGTTTCATTGATTTTTATCTATTGATTTACTGTTTTCAATTTCATCGATATCTGCTTTAATTTTTATTTCTTTTGGTTACTTCGGATTTACTTTGCTCTTTTTCTGGTTTCCTAAAGTGAAAGCTCGAATTATTGATTGCATGTTTCTCTTCTAATATATACTTTCAATGCTACAAATTTTCATCTAAGTATTGCTTTTTCTGCATCCCATGGACTTTGGTAAGTTGTATTTTTATTTTCATTAAGTTCAACATACTTTAAAATTTCTCTTTGAGATTTCTTCTTTCACCCGTTTGCTATTTAGAAGCATGTTGTTCAATCTCCAAGCATTTGGGGATTTTTCAGTTTTTCAGCTTTTCACTGTTGTAAGGGCAGAGTGGTAACTTCCAAGCTCCTTACATGCTGGACCGGAAGCCAGAGATGAAATTCTGTAAGAAAGAATGTCACTGGTTGCTGGCCAAGTGGCAGCCATAGCTGGAGTAACTCTGGGGCTGTTATCTGGGGCTCCTGATTCTAGGATCTGGGGAGTGGGCAGGTGTGCCTTTGGGTTTTGGGGAGACTCTAGAAGCACAATAATCTGGTATGCATCCCCAGGACAGCAGTTGCTACACTCAGTTCCTCTATGTCTAGGTAGCATCCAGTTAAGTAATAAACTTATGAATTAGAAATTTGTAATAAAGATTCTACCACCTCACAGGTCCTTGGTGAAGCTAAGTAGTAGAGCGTGGTATTCAGTGACATGCCAAGTTCAAGAGCTATGTAACTCCATTCGGGGTGAAACGTGGCTCACCCCAGTGTCAGCTGTGGTGTCTCGGCACACACTGTTGGTCGTCTCTGGGGGACAGGCAACACCGAAGAGCCGTGGGAG
>NW_011888971.1:1544672-1553882 GCF_000151845.1 Pteropus vampyrus | reverse complement strand
TCAAGAATCAGCTCTTCGAGAGCTGGAAGCAGGTCCCCCGGCTTGCAGTCTTCCCGGGGTATGTGGGAGGCGCTTGGAAAATAGTTGAGTAAATGGCACAAAGCAGAGAAGCGGTGAATGTGAGCCGAGGTATCGTGCCCCGCAAGGGGCAAACGGAGCTTCAAGCAGAGACGCCCCTCCGGCAGGGTCTGTCACCGGTAAACAGTGGCGACGCTGAACGCAGCCGGCATTGTGCTTTCTGACAAGAGTCAAATCCCTTTGAGCAGGTGTATTTTCAAGTGTAGAGGGATAATGCGTAGAATGGAACATGTGCTTTCGTCTTGTGTAAATCAACTGCATGTTGCGTTGGGGGCATCCACTCGCTTGGATGTGGTGTCGCGTTTGATGTTGAAATACAGTGAAAGCCGCTGAGCTATCTGGGCTCTGGGCTGGGGACGCTTTCCCATGATGTCCTGACCACCTGGGCAAGGACAACGTCTCAACTTTGTGGCTCAGATAGAAGCCCTATAAGATTATAAGGTAATTATGTTATCCTTTTCCAGAACATTTATCAGAAAAACACAGTATATATGGTTTTCAAAGCTACTTAGACCCCAGTTTTCATCTTTTGGAGGTGGGGCTGCTCATTTAAAATTTTCATCTCTAGCTACTTTGCTGTCTTGTGTTCAGATCGGGGAGGGGAGAAGCCCCTCCTGGTGCCGTAGCTCAGAGAACTTGGGCCATTAAAAGGATGTGGACAAGGGAAGTCAAGGGACTGGTCACGCCTGTCCCTCTGAACCCCTGTGGGCTGCACGCCCTGAGGGCCGTTGGTCATACACCCTGTGGTTCCCCTTTAGAATATTTTAGCATAAACTACAATATTTGTGTGTGGGCTAGTTTATTTTTGATCCTAGGAGTGGTGAGTTAGCGTTTAGTGTCATGAAGAGGATGGATACTCCAGGGCAGGCACAGCTAACGCTGTAAAGATGCTAAGGAAGAGTTTGTAGCTCAGCATCCTTCGTCCCAGATCCTCAACCACCTTCATCTGTAAATGTCTGCTCTGGAGATTTGTTATTAGCATAAGGATTGTTGGAGATAATCTTTACTGAGGGGAATGGGTGGAGCTCACGATTGGGATAAGTGGGTTGGTTAAAGCCTGTCCAGGGCTCTCTTCCCTCCTGTGGACAGGGGTGCAGGAATTGGGGGGCCAGCAGACTGTGCTTATTGGTGTCACGCAGGGTCCTCGAGGGGTGCCCTAGTGGCCAAGAGCTGGGACCCCACAGAGCTTCTGAGAACGGGCTGTTTCATGGCTGCTGTTGAGAAACACGTGTGCGGCAGAATTGAGTCTGAAACCTTTCATGGTGACGTGCCATCTGGCAGTGACAAGGCCACGTGGAACGAGCCCTTTTGCTCTTTCTCATCTCCAGAGGCCACCACCATCTAAAGGCGAGAGCCAGCTTGGCTCAGGGCTGTCAGACCACACACGTACACAGTTCCCACCTAAAGATGTCCCTTGGACCCCGGAGCAGGAGCTGTGGATGAGATTCGATTATCATGCCACAAAGTGGGAGGTACTTTGAAATCTAGGCCCCTCTGTGAGAACCGCGAACTTCTTAGTCATTTACGCTCACAGTTTTCCCATTGGTAATAGTGGGATGCTGCGATATTTTCTGTGTCAACTTGACTGGGCTGAGGAAAGCCCAGAGAGCTGGTGGAAAATTTCTGGGTGTGTCTGAGGGGGTTTTGGGAAGTGATTAGTATTTCAGTCAGTAACCCGAATAAAGAAGACCGATGCCATTAAGAGCAAACAGAACAAGGAGGGGGAGGGAGGGGGGATTCTCTCCGCTCTTGAGCTTAGAAGACCCTCTTCTGCCCTCTGGACATTGGGGTTCCTGATTCTCAGGCTTTCACACTCCAGGACTTACCAGTGGCCCTCAAGTTCTCGGGCCTTTGTTCTCGGGCCGAATGGCACCACCGGCTTCTCTGACCCTCCAGTTTGCAGACGGCAGATGGTGGCCCCCATAACCACGTGAGCCACACCCTGTTGCAACTCTTACCTGTCTTATCGGTGCTGTTTCTCTGGAGAACCCTAGTACAGATACACACTTAATGGGAGGATCTGTATCTTTTGTAGGTGATTATTTTGGAATTAAATCAGATTATCGGGGACAATTGTTAGGCCAGGCAAATTAGCGTATTAATTAACCTAAGATGAGATATGTATCCATCCTTTAAAACTTAGTCATTAGAAATACAAGGACAACTCGTGAACGGTGAAGTGCCCCGCTCAGCATTCCGAAGCAAGCTCCTGTGTAATTAGAAAATACGTTATTATGAAATTCAGGCGATTAAAGTTAAAATCGGAGGGACTACGGTAAAGGTCTGTCCTCCACCTGTGTCCTCCTGTCTCCCAGTGCTGGGCTTACATATCGATCCAAAACGGAAAATGGCTTCTTTAATCTGCAGGCTCCTGGCGATTTTATCTTTCTTTCCCTTCGGATAAATTGGTTGCTGTCATCATCTTCCTGGCACATTTTGAATGGCTTAGTCTACTTAAGTGAAAGAAATATGCTTAATAAAGCCAAGTGACTTCTTTCTAATTTTAATTCGGTAAAAAAACGAACCCTCCTGAGAATGGGAAGTTGCGATCGCATGAAACTTGTCTTCAGGCAAAGGTATAACATAACACACGCCTGCATTGTCATTCCCGGAAAGGCATTGTGGCTGAAAACGGCAAATGCCTCTCGGGGTCCTGGGGACGGACGTGTGGTTTGCATCCTAACAGGTGGGTCTCGAAGGTGAAAGGAGCTGAGGTCGGTGCTCCTGCCCGAGAACCTCATGCCTCGCTCCCCAGATGACCGAACGGAGATAAACCGTGGTCACTCCTGCCTTATTATCTCTATCTGTACTTCGAATGGAAATGAAAAAGTCCCAGACGGAAGATCGCCAAGTCTGTGAGAAATTCTGTACTCACCATCTAGTTTAATGAACGAAACAAAAGTCGTTGCCAAATGTAGCATTTTTAACTTAAGAAGGAATGTTAAAAATAAAGTCACGATCTTTAAAGTTTCTGACAGGTTATTGGGGAAAGTCGAGTGGATTTTTCTGACTGCAATGAGTGTTTTCGAGATTATCTTGTTGCCGAAAGAAGTAAATATTTGAAAATAACAAAGCTCTACACTTGCATGGCGTTTTAGAATATATAGAGAGCACTTTACCGATTGGATAAACAGTATTTCCATTTCCTATGAGTGTCTGCAGGCACAAAGAAATTAAATAATTTGCCCAAAGTCGCATACATAGTGGTGGACTATCAGCTCGAATCCACCAATTGCAATTCTAGTTTTCTTTAGAAAGCACCACACTACCTCCCTTTAGAGAATTAGCTGAAGGAAAATTCGAGACTGTCCTTAACCTCTGGGAAAGCAGTCACCTTTCCCAGGGTTCCAGACATTCAGCGGTACAGACATCTTCACTGCAAAATGCACAGGTGCAAGGAGACCTGTCTTTTTGAACCGCCGCTGTCCGTGCTCTTTTCCAGGGTCATTTCTTGGGCATCAGAGCCAAGCTGTGGCCTCCCTCCTTAGCCCCGAAGTTACCGTGCACACAGTAGGCTCAGAAGCTGTGGATGCATTTAGCAAGCTCTTCTGTGTCCACAGGATTGGGCTCGTTGCTTAGAAAGATACAAAATAGTTAGCAAGTGTAGAAAATGAGGTTCGTCGCTTGCAAAGCGCTTGGAATATTGGTTTGAAATACTTAGACCTAGAAAACACGTCCAGAAGGTCATGGCAGAACGACAAGGGTCTAGCATAACTTCTTTGGCCCTTGTGCTCTGGCCGCAGAGTGAGACTTTAGGTGAGGAAGACTTTCTGTTGGAGGGAGGGGGCTGAAGGGAAGTCTGCGTTTAGATTGGTGATCAGAGTAGGGAGGACCTGGAGGGAAGTCCAGCTGGTTTGAAGAATAATGATGGATAAGTTCTGAAAACTGACCTAAGCCAATTAGGTTCTTTTTGGTAAATACTGGAGCCTTCAAAAAGTTAAAGGTGACTGAAGGTTAGCGATGCTCTTATAACCTGAATGTCAGCGTCGAATGAAGGCCAGCCTCAGACCAGGCTCTCCTGCACCTCGCGTGGGTATTTCCTGGACATATGCTTATTAGCAAAAGAAACACGAGATCTAGCGCGTTCTGTAAGAGGGATGAAGTCCCAGTTGTCTGTGCTGTAGCTGTTTTCATTGTAACCAGATTAAGATTCAGTAACGGTTCAGAGGCAGACTTCATCTTCCTAGTCTCTGGCAACTGGAACCCCCGACCCTGGTGACTAGCCCCAGGATGCTGAGGGACCCAGCCCTCACCTGTCCTCAGGGAGTGACAATGGACCACTCTGGGTTTGTATTTCTTGTATGAGAGGGGTATCTGTGAAGTACTTTTGCCAGTGCACATATCTTGAAGCCCTTTAATTTAGCCAGAACCTATTTCTGACGTTCATCGTGGACATTTTAGAGGCTACTGTTTTCACCACCAAAGGTCCATCCTTGACTCCGAGTACGCAGATATGCGCAGCAGAGATTGGTGGTTGAAATCCAGGTGACAGACACCCTCCAGCCGTCCTGCCAGAGGGCAGGCTTCCGGCCTGGAACCGAATCAGACCACTGCTGGACTCTCCATTTTCCATTCTGGCAGCTGACACCCCTAGACTTGTCACTTAAATGAACTGGCACAAACACAGTATCATACTGTCTCTGATGAAATGATTTTAGGAGCGTTCCAGACGGTGTACTGAAGGGTTGCTGGGCTGGGGCAGATCTGTGACAGAATGCCCGGGAGGGCAGACTGCATATATTGGATTTGCAAGAGAACAGGTCTGTTCACGGTTATTGTTCACCTCTAAAAGTTTTGGGAAGAAAACCTTGCCTTCTCTGCGGGCTCCTGGAGGCAGCAGTCTGCCGGTCATCAGCGAGACACGCTGCCCAGCCAGCCGGCAGTGGCACACCTGGGCTGCAGCCTGTAATCACTGCAGGGGGTATTGACTTTCAAAGGCTGTGGCGGGCCCTTCATCTGTGCCATTTCCTCGGAAATAGAGGTTATTTTCTCTCGCGACTGTGCATCATATTTGTAATAGCTTATTGATCAAAGCCAGGCCCTCCTCTCAGAGCTGGGAGGAACCACGGGGCCCTTCCTTGGGAGTTAGTTTTCCACCAGAAGGCAGGCCCCCCTCTTCTGCACGCACCCCCTCACTTCCCCGTGCAGTGGGTCATGCTTAGGCGGGAGGAAAACGGGGCTTTGGTCCGTAGGTGCAGAGTGAGCCGTGTCCTTGGGCTACTCAGAATGTTCTTCGCTGGTCCCAGTCCCACCCCTCATCAAGAAAAGTCCCCGCTGTTATATGGTTTCCTCTATATTAGCTGTTGACGTGGACCACTTTTTGGCATTGGTGTTTTAAATTTCGGAAAAACGTCGAACCTCATGCAGCAAGCCTCTAAACCTTATGCTTTTGGGTAGAAGTCAGTACGAGGCAACTTTCCTTTGCATCTTGGCCAGAAATTTGCTAACTAAACCACACAAAGGAGCCTGCTGGGAACCGTTTCATTTACAAGGGAGCCTCCTGGCGTGGAGGTGACGACATCATTTTAGGAGTCTCCAGGGCCCAGTAACTGTTTCTAGCCTGCCCTGACGCTCTAGGTGACTGGGGTAGAATCAACTTCTTCAATCTGCTAAAGCTGCCATAATGACACTCACAAACGGGGTGCCTTACACAACAGAAATTTGTTTTCTCACCGGTTTGGTGGCTGGGAGGCTGAGATCAAGGCTTGGTGTCTTCTCGGCCTCTCTGCTCGGCTTGCAGACGGCCGCCTCCCTACGCCTTTCCTCGGCGTGTGCCTTCTGGTGTCTCTGGGTTCATATTCTTATACGGACACAATCAGATTGTATTAGGGCCTTGGCTAAAGACCTCATTTTAACTTAATCACCCCTTTAAAGACTATCTCCAAATACAGTCACACTCTGAAGTACTGGGGGGTTGGGACTTCAGCACATGAATCTGGGGGACATAGTTCAGCCCATAGCACGCACTTTGGTACAGGTATTGGTGATAACCATCCCCATTCCCTTCCGGCTGTTAGGAGTCACCCTATCACTTTCTATTATACTTCAGAGTTCCCTAAGCGCATAAAGACTGCGTTAGGTGCTGTGTGTCAGGTGAGTTTCCAAACCCACCCGATCTTTGACCCCTGAGCAGCTTTTAAAGGTGCAGGTGGGACCCTCCTTCTCCTCCACCCCCCACCCCAGGTTCTTGTGCAGGAGACAGGGCTTAGGACTCCATCGGTTTTCCAAAATAGAAAAGCCCCTTGGGGGTAGATGCACAAATATGAACGTGCACTTTAAATAAGCCCCGCCCTCTGGGAATGGGGCCGGGGCACTACGCACAAGGAGAAAGATCTTTGTTACACGCTTTACTACTGCTGGGATTTCTTCTGTGTATGTATTACTTTTCAGTAAAAAGTATTAATTTAAAAATAAAGACATTTCTTCAAGTGGATCTTTTGACTAATGCAGTTGGAAAACCACAGTTGAATGAACCGTGGGCTTAAGAGCTTGTAGTTTAAGGCTAACACTCACCTGAGCTCAGGAGCTTAGAGGCGGGGCCTCCACTGGGCTTCTGGGCGAGGCAGAGCGGACCGACAGACTCACAGACAGAAGCGCAGGTGCCTCAGGTGGCCCATGAGATGATGGATTGGGGGAAGCATGAAACAGAAACATGGGCCGACCGAGGCATCAGCTATTTGTAGAGAAGGCAGGAGGCAGGACCTGCCAGGCTTCCCTGAGCTACTAGGCTTGGTGGCTCTTGACTCTGGCTGCATGTGAGGATGATCTGGGGAACCGTAGAAACAATGCTTCTTGTCCCAGAGAGCCGGCCGGGCTCGGTCCGGGAGAGGTGCAGGTGTCAGCAGTCTTTAAGAGCTGCCCAGGTGATTCTGATGTGGGGCTCGTGCCCTTGGCTGTTACACAGTTTATGGCCAGGTCTGCCTTGCACACTCCTGGGAGCGACCATAAGACAAATGGATGCAGGGCTCCTTGACCAGGGCATTCCTCGCCAGTGACGAGAGAAGGAAGTAGAAATGGTCCTCAGTCTTCTGGACAAGGGCTGTCCTCTTGAGTGTAACGCTCTTGGACCCAAAGCTGCTTCCGTGGCCCAGCCAGGCAGGGGTGGGGTGAGAGTGGGGGTGGGGGGGAGGGGATTCTAATGGAACAAAATGGGCAGAAGGTTCTTTTCCCGAGCAATTCTAGAGTCGGGTGCCCAGGGCAGGGAATCGGGGAGAAGACACGCAGTAAAAATCTAGCCTAGGCCACTGGTTCTCAGTCTTCCTTGTGTGTCAGTGTCTCTGGGGAGGTTTAAACACGACGATGGCTGGGCGTTGCCTTGAGGCTGGCTTGTAGGGTACGGGGCTCATCCTGGCCAACAGCATTTTCTGAAGTTCCCCCAGTGATTCTAATACGTAGCTGAATCCAAGAACTGCCACGTAACTGGAAAGGAAGGCATGGGAAGAAAAACAGGGCTGCGTCTGCAGGGAGGATTTCTCCGAGGCTCGAGAGAAGCGACAGGGTGCTGGGCTGAGGCGGGTGGAGGGGGGTCCACTAGTGCCCCAGCTTGCCGGAGGCTCACTTAGCGTTTCGAAGACCGAGCCCGGTGCACACAGGTCAGAAGATGAGACACAGGAAGAAAAATCCTGACATCTGCCCCTGCTGGGTCCGAGGGCTGTGGGGAGAGGGATTGGGGTGTGTGTATGTGTGTTAGGGACCACACAGATTCTGGTGGTGGTGGGGGGATGATACTCCACATACGTAACGACCAGTCCAGAACCCGGGTGGGCTGTGAGCATAGAGAGCCCACGGGGTCCTGGGGAGCCAGATGCGGTGAGGCGAGACGCTTTGGGGTCCCATTGCCAGGCTTTACCCCTTTCTCTGGCAGGTAGCGGGGATATGCCTGTAGGATTCGGAGTGGGGAGAAGATGGGGTGGTGCTGGGAGCATTTGAGAGGCTTGGGGAACAGACATTCTTTAGTGTTTAAAAACTGGTCCAGCTGCCTTGGTGGGTGCTGGCTAGAATTTGAGCCTTGGTCTAATATCTGTTTTTTGGGTGTCTCTCTGCAGAGGAGAGGGAGCGTGCCGGCCTGCCAGGTGAGCCGAGGGGGATGTGGTGGGCTGGGGCCGTTTGCCCACCAGCTCTCTCCAGGGTCTGAGGTTCTGAAAGTCCAGCACTCATGCAGAATCAAGTACACTTGGTGGGTAGCACGGCCCAGCAAAGGTGGGGCCAAACATGTGCCCCCTCCCATCGCCTTCCAGATCATTTTCTGCGGTGGGACCCAAGCGTTCACAGGCCCCCGGCCCAGGGAGCTTCGTTCATATGGGTTACGTCTAGAAAGGTATACCCGGTTAGAAGTTACTTTTCTAAAAATATTTAACGATTCGTTAAAGGCAACAACGACAATTCTGTTCCATGGTAATGTAAATAACACAGTTCTGAGAAAAAATAACAGTATTGTCCAAAACGTGAGGGATGGGCACCCGTTTATATTTTTTCCTGTACGTCTCTCATGCGAGGCAGCTCCAGTCTCACGTCTGCTTCGGTTTTCAGGCTTCGTGATTTGATTTCCAGCTGTGTGGCTGTGAAAGGGAGTACAGAATGGTCCCCCGTCCCCCCAGATAATTGTGGATATTCTTCTTCGATGTGGCATCAAAACGCCACTGTAGACCAGGGAGAATGAGGTCTAAAAAGCCAAACAGTGACTTAGTACTCTTACAGAAATAGCTTTGACTTTGTGGACCCTCGAAGTGGTCACGAGACCCTGAGAGGTCCCCAGATGGCACTCTGCGGGCGGCCGAGGCAGCAGAAGGGAGCCGGTGAAAGGCGGGGTCCCCGCGGAGGGCAGGCTCCGAGCGAACCTTTTGTGATCAGCTTGTGCGTCTGATTTCACCCCCACATTTCCCATTTTCAGCATCCTCTAGTAAGGCTGATAAATGGTTAAGTAGGTCACGGTGGCCCTCAAAACTGGGCCAGGCAATTTTACCAGGCCGGTAATTTAAACTTGAAACATTAAAAGAAAAAAAAAAACCAAAAAACCAACAACCCAGTAAAGCAAGGATAACTAAAAACGATTATTTTACATGGACACTTAACATGTTTAAAATGTTTTTATAGACTCTGCCTTGCTGAAAGCAAGCATTTTTCCTTCTATAT
>NW_011888971.1:1534243-1544622 GCF_000151845.1 Pteropus vampyrus | reverse complement strand
CAACAACGACAATTCTGTTCCATGGTAATGTAAATAACACAGTTCTGAGAAAAAATAACAGTATTGTCCAAAACGTGAGGGATGGGCACCCGTTTATATTTTTTTCTGTACGTCTCTCATGCGAGGCAGCTCCAGTCTCACGTCTGCTTCGGTTTTCAGGCTTCGTGATTTGATTTCCAGCTGTGTGGCTGTGAAAGGGAGTATAGAATGGTCCCCCGTCCCCCCAGATAATTGTGGATATTCTTCTTCGATGTGGCATCAAAACGCCACTGTAGACCAGGGAGAATGAGGTCTAAAAAGCCAAACAGTGACTTAGTACTCTTACAGAAATAGCTTTGACTTTGTGGACCCTCGAAATGGTCACGAGACCCTGAGAGGTCCCCAGATGGCACTCTGCGGGCGGCCGAGGCAGCAGAAGGGAGCCGGTGAAAGGCGGGGTCCCCGCGGAGGGCAGGCTCCGAGCGAACCTTTTGTGATCAGCTTGTGTGTCTCATTTCACCCCCACATTTCCCATTTTCAGCATCCTCTAGTAAGGCTGATAAATGGTTAAGTAGGTCACGGTGGCCCTCAAAACTGGGCCAGGCAATTTTACCAGGCCGGTAATTTAAACTTGAAACATTAAAAGAAAAAAAAAAACCAAAAAACCAACAACCCAGTAAAGCAAGGATAACTAAAAACGATTATTTTACATGGACACTTAACATGTTTAAAATGTTTTTATAGACTCTGCCTTGCTGAAAGCAAGCATTTTTCCTTCTATATGTCACTTTTAAGAGAATGGATCAGACTCTCAAATTATGCTTTTAGGTAGGCTCCGTGAGACTCTAATACTTTGGGATGGCAGCGTGAGCCCCGGTGTGATGTGCGCGATGGGATTTGGATACGGGGAACGGGGACGTGCTGCCGCTCAGGCAACAGGTGAGGATGGATTTGAAAGCGAGACCGTGTAGGGAATCTAACGAAGTTGCCGGCTTCTTCCCCGTTTGTGGGGGGTTCCTTAAGGGCTAGGCAGGTTGGATTTCAGGGCGAATTTGAAATCTTGGAAAAGGCACGGGCGAGGTTACTGGTAAATACGGTGGTAAATACACTGATGAGATAATTGAGCTGGGGATGATGGTAAAGTTAGGAGTTTTGTACCCTTAACCACTATAAAGCTGCCTTTTGTGAAAGAACCTTCTGGCTTGTTGTTACCTTCCCATGTCCGTTTCCCCTGCAGGCATAGGGGAAACGGATCTCAGCTTGGCCATGAGATTGTGGGGTTTCTGAAGGTTGAATCCTGGGTCCCTTTTCCTTCTCACCCTAAATTCCATCCTTGGGGAAGCTCCCCTGCGCCCACAGCTTCCTTGCCTCTTGCGCCCCGTTGTTTTAGCGGTCTTTGTCTTTCGCCTCGATTTTTCTCTGACTCCTGTATTACGTGGCCTCCCTGACGTCTGCTCTGGGATACCTCACATCTGCCTTACTGTCCACTCGCCAGAAAGCAGACCCCTGTCCGCCCGCCACGCCTGGTCATCTTCCTGTCTTGCACATGGCCGTGAGCGTCACCACTGGCCATTCCGGTTTCCAGTCAGAGGCCCCTGCAGGCCTACCTGGCCTTCTTGCTCCTCAGCCCTGTTTAACTCCCTCCCAGGGTCCGATGACCCTATGCCCACGCCTCAGACTCCGCATCTCCCCCAGGCCTACCTGGGGTGCCACCATCTCCCACGGGACTCCGGCAGACACCTCCTAACAGGTCTTTGCATCTGCCGTTGCCCTGACAACAACACTCTGCTCCACACCAAGTCGGAACCACCGCTCGAAAGTGCAAAAATACCAGTCGGGTCAGGCAGTCTGACTTCCTGACGAAAGACAGCGACCCAAGATACCACCGTCATGATTTAGTTCAAACTAAGCTCGGTGGCTTAACGCAGAACGCAAGCCCTGTGTTCCTGGTGGAACACGGGTTTGCGGAGCTGCAGCTGGGCTGCTGGGCGTCTCCCAACGCATGTGTGGTCCCTGGTCAGCCAGAGATGTGGGGTGAGTTCATGCCCAGGATTTGGGGCTCTCCTCCCTACCAGATACACCCCCCTCTGTTTTCCAGCTATGGGGGTCACTCCATCTCTGTACCCCCATCTCTGTACCCCCCAAAAGACTGCAGATTTTCATCTCCCGATGCTGCAGACTGCAGCCTGCCCTCAGCGTAACACTAGAGACTCACCCAGCAACTTTCTCTTTTAAAAATATCAACCCACTCCAGCCTGCTTCTGTCACTCTCTAGGCCCCCAGGCACTTATTATATCTGGTCCCGAGTTTGTAGACTTTTTTTTTTTTTTTACAGTTTAAGGGAATATTTTATAGGCTGAGGAAGGGTTGATCTTGTAGGAGCTACTGAGGCATCATCAGAAGCGCAAACTCGTCTAAAGTTCTCCACTCGGCCTTCAGGCTTCTGCACAGCCTGCTCCATGCTCTTCCATCTTCCTCCCAGGAATGTGTCCTCAAATGCTCTTCGTTTCGGCCACATTCACCTATTTTCACATCCTGGAAACTGCCACCCTCCTTCCGCACTCACCTCCACACTGTCGAAGGCGGGAGCTCTTCCTTTAGGGGAGCCAGGCGTCGCTGCCTCAGACAGGGCTCCTGTGCCCACTGGCACACACTCTGGGTGCTGTGGATGTCTCCTTCGTAGTGTGCCTAGGGGCTGTGAGTAGTGTTCATTTCCTCAGTCAGACTGTAGGCTGATGAGATCTGGGACCATTTTGGGGGTCGAGGGTGTGCACAGAACTCCAGGTCCGCCCCGCAAATGCTTCCCCAGTGATCTGCAGGCTTTGTGCACAAGGCTCTCCATTACATGCATTATGGATTGACGAATTTTTAGAAATAATACAGGGCATGGAAGGTTCAAGAGCGTAGAAGCCTTTTCCTATTAGAAGCTTTCGAATTCAGAGAGCACTTAGTCTTTCGAGCTTTGGGGAAGTGACTCAACAGAGAAAACGTAGGCGAGGCTGAATAACTTTTGTGAAGATTCACTCCTTGGGACGGTTAACCGTTTGGCAGTGGATTTAGAGCAAGAGGAGAAAGGGAGCTGGTGAGGGTGTTTTGGAGTCAGGCGCCATCGTGGGAACTCGGCCAGGAGGATGCTGCAGACCAGTGCTGGGGGAGAAGGGAGGCTGTCCTGGGAGTGGGGTGCGGGGGGCTTGGTGACTGTGGGCGTGGCCTGTGGTTCTCTCTGGACCGTCTAGCTCTCGCCCGAGCCCCAGCTATGCTGACCTAGTTGGCCGAGGGCAGCGTGCCGTTGCCACCCTCAGCCTCTCCTCCTGCATCCTTGTCGAGCTGCCTGCTCCCTACCCGCCTTCCCGAAGTTTTCCTACTTCACTTTCAAGAGTCTGTTCGAAGCTCCATCCATTGTCTTTCCAGGCAAATCAATCTATCCCTTTTCTATGCCATACATTTTGCTGTTTTTCTAGTTATGCTTATTGTAACTCACTGCACTCGCTTATTTACATATTGGTTTTTCCCTGCTGGATGGCGAGCCCCTTTGGGACAGAGTCCTTGTCCTATTTGCCTTTTATCCCTCGTGTTAGCTCAGTCGCAAGCGCACAGTAAATGTATAAATAGCTGTGGTTGGAATGAATGAGTGAAATGAGTGACAGGTGATCGGCGTGCTTCAGGGGGGCTGAGACACCACCTCTGATGTACAGGTGGTGGAGAAGCCTCAGGTGGGAAATGCTGGGGACTGACAAATGCATCACACAGGCTTTCAAAGGTATGTGGAGTGCATGTGGTAGGGGAGGTAGGAAAGGATTCGAAATTCTCTGACCAGGGTGCTCACGAGACTGGCAGAAACAGTGAAATTTGTTGAGAGTGAAAACATGAGGTGTATTCGAAAATGATTTGACAGCTCTGTAGTGGAAGGCGAGGCTTATATTCAGCGACTTAGCATCAATATGGCTGTGTAGCTTAGTACAGTATAGACTAGTTTCATACCAGTTGGCTAATGGATGCCATCAAAGAATAAATACAATTAATAACTGCATTTGATCATTAGGGTGTGGTATTATCGAGTTACCTAACGTTCAGTTAAAATCAAAGAGGTTGGGTATAGACAACAGAGACTCTCAAATCCTGTGGACAGAGTGTAAATTGATTCCATTTCTTTGAAAAACAGTTGGCCAGTGTCCATTCGAGCGAACACACGTGTATTTCATGCCTCAGCAGTTTTACCCCCAAGAGTAATGAGTGCATGTGTGAACCAAATGACACGTTTGAGAATGTTCCCAGTGGCATTGGTCCCAATGGGTCTCTACTGGAAGCAACCAAAATGTCTATCAGTGGTAGAATGGATATATTTCAGTAAATTCATGCAATGAGCTTCCATATAGCCACGAAAATCGGCAAAACACTGCAGCATGAAAGAACATGGAAAAATCTCACAAACATAATGTCCAGTGAAAGAAGCCAAGCGGCAAAGAATAGTGTACCGTGAGAGTCATCGTTTCTATGAAGCTTAAAAACAAGGGGAACTTTTGGGGTGGTAAAGGCCAGGAGAATGGTTACATTTGGGGGAAAAATAAGCTAGCAGTTGGGAGGGGGCTTAAAAAGGCTTCTGGGGTGCGGGAAGGGTCTATTTCTTGATGTAGGTGATGGTGACGTGGATGTTTTACTTTCTGATAATTTATTGAAATGTATACATAAGCTTTGTAATGTCTCTATATGTCAAACTGCAATAAAAGCTTATTTTAAAAATATAAACGTTATATGTTTTAATAAGATATATGCCATCAGTTTTTTTTAATATCATTTCTCTATGAGAAACCAGTTCTTTAACGTTGTCAATAATTTTCTGATGTTTCTTCCCCCAAATATTGTTTCTTGTTTCTTTCCAAATGGGTATTCCAATGACCACTTTGCTCTTTCTAATCTGTGTTTTATATTCGACATGCATTTGTCACACTGATGCTTGCCTTCCAAAGGTTATTTTGTTGCAATGTGTTCCTTCCCCGACTTCCAGCTTTTCTGACTCAATGGTACATGTTCTTCTCCTGCATTAATTTTCAATGGATCACTCATTTTTTTTCTCTTAAAAGATAAATTTACATTTTAATTGGACGCTGATACAGAACTTCTCATACTTTAGCTTCTTTTTTTCCCCCGACTTATTTCTGGTTCTATTTCTTAAAACATCTGAACTTAATACCACGTAACTGAATATGTTTGATCGGAGTCAAGTAGAGCGATGTTGAGAAACAAGGTTATGGTATGTTATAACGAGAGATCAGATTCTATTACACTAAGTAATCTGTGCTTCGCCTACAGTGACATCTACAGAAAGCTGATGAAAGAGATTAACATTCTCTCTAGTCTTTAGATTTCAAAGTGATCACGCATCCTGCATTTTTACCAAATGTCTGCACTTACATTTGACTTTCTTTTAAAAAAGTCGTAACTTCATAATGATTGTCAAAAAATGAAAATTTCATTGACTAACTCATTGAACATTAGCGGGGCAGTGGAGTGTGGGGATAGAAGCATGGGCTCAGGATCAGACTTCTGGGGCTGGAATCCAAGCCCTCATAGCAACCGAGTGACCTTGAGTGGGTCGTTTATCCTTCTGGTACCTAGTTTCTTTGTAAAAAATGAGCACCGTGCAGATGAAGAGTTATCCACGTACAGCACCCAGACGGTGCCTGGGGCGCAGTCGGCGCGCGGTCAGTGCTGGCGTTCTGCTGGTTTTGTCACCATTGTTACATTTGTGTTACGGCTGGTGAACTGTCATTCAGGGCTGAGAGTGAATGTCACCGTGGAATGTAAAGCCACCATGTGTGTGTGGTGTATGTGCGAGTGTCCATGTGCGTGCCTGTGTATGCACATGCGTGTGCGTGTCTGTGTGCGTAGCAAGGTTCACGTGACAACAAAAAGGACAATTTCAGTGATGGGGAGCGTAAAAAAGTGATTTTTTTTGAACTTTAGCTACTTCCTAGAAAAAAGTCAACGTTACTTGAAGCTAACATTCATTATTTTATTTTATTATAGTGACATTGGTTAATGAAATACAGTAATACAATTTGACACTGTATATTTGACATACAATTTGACACTGTATATTTCTCATTGTGTGTTCAGTGTCCATAGTTAGATTTCTTTCTGTCACCACATATTTGACCCCTTTTACTCCATCTATCCTCCTCCTCCCCACCTCCCACCCTCTGGTAACCACTAGTCTACTGTCCATGTCCATGAGTGTTTGCTTGTTTGTCCTGTTCGTTTGTTGCTTTTAGGTTTATATCCCATATATAAGTGATATCACATGTTTTTCAACTTTTTCTGTCTGGCTTATTTCGCTCAGCATGATTATCTTGAGGTCCATCCATGTTGTCGCAAATGGCAGTATTTCATCTCTTTTTATGGCTGAGTAATATTCCATTGCATATATGTACCACAGCTTCTTTATCTCATTGTTTATTGTAGGACATTTCGGTTGTTGAAGTTAACATTTAAATAAAGGTTATTAGCTGAAAGAAATTACTCTTGGCAAGAGTGACTACTACTGATACAGTTCTGACAGTCATATTTGGAGTAAAAGGACAGGCGAGCTCTAACCATCATGAGTCCTGTGGAATGATTCCTTAGTAATTGATCCTAGTAATTAATGTTTTATAATGTAATAAATAAAAACAAAAGGTGTCAAGTCACATATTCCATTATGTTTACCCTAAACAGGTGCGAAAGCGCGGCTAAGAGCCTCAGAGCTGGTTAACCCACCACTGACCACAGATGCATGTGTGAGCCCAGCCAGGAGCAGGAGAAATCCCAGCTGATCCATAGACTCAGGCAAATAAAATTTTTTATTGTTTAAGCCACTGAGTTTTTGGCGCAGCTTGTTACAAAGCAGGAGCTAGCTGATGCAATCAATTCTACCTTTAAGGGCTAAGAGGCTTTGTCTTTTTAAAATCTTTTAAAAATATTGTTTTTTTTTTGAAGTATCAAGCATATCAAAAATGTATGAATGACCGTCACTCAGCTTTAATAAACCCCAATTTTCTCACATTCGATATTTTTAAATGAAGTAACACATTGCAGATACGATTGAAGGCTCCCCTGTGGACACCGCAATCCCATTTTCTTCCTCCTCTTCCGGAGGTAAACAAGCCAGATTTGGGTGTTTATCGTTCTTATACGTGCTTTTACAATTTTAGTGTACATCAGTCTTTATTTGGCATGTTCTAAAGCTGCTAAGTCTTATCACATAGTACATGTTAGTTGGCCATTTTACCTCATCATCGTTTTTGAGAAGTAGTCAACACGCATACTTTGTAATCATTTTAACAGCCAAATACTACAAATATACCACAGTTTATCCATTTTTCTAGTAGACATTGGTTCCCAGTTTTTAACAACTAAAAACAATACTGCAGTGAACCTGTGTACGTGTCTCCTTGAGTACACATGCCAGAAATCCCTGCAGAATGTAATGCCCAGACACTGGATTAGTGCATAACCATCTTCAAGTAAACTAGCTGTCTCCAGACCACTCGCCAAAGCATAACTTAAAGTTCACTGCTGCCAGCGAAGGTGAGCGCCCGTTGCTCCAGACTCCGCAACGGGGCAAGTGTCAGGTTTTGGCGTTTCATTTTGATTTTGCCCATCCAAGGGCAGCGAAATGGCATCTCAGTGTTGTTTTAAGGTGTAATCCTTCGATTACTGGTGAGATTAAGCACTTTTCATGTCCATGGCTACTCGGGGGTTCTCATCTGTGAATTGCCCATTCATATCCTTTGATCATTTCTTTGATTTATATGGAATTCTCTGCCAGTTACCATGACATGGAAACATCGGTTTGAATTTTACTGTATGCAAATTTATCAATCTTTCCTTTTTGTACTTATGTCTACTCCAGTGCCATATTCTTTGCTTTTCTATAGGTTTCAGTTCTCCTTTTCAGTTGTAGATCTTTAATCCATTCTTCCTAACTCAAGGAGTCTACATAAACTGACAGTACAATTTGTGCTTACACCTCAATTAGATTCTTTTGTAACAGGTTACTTCGCCTTTGAAAAATGGTATTTTTTTTTATCAGGAAGTTGATTTTGATCTTGTAGATATTCTAAGTACCTATCAGCTATATTACAAGTATTTATGTACCACATTTCTCTAAGAGTTTCAGAAATAGCAATTTCCCTTGCATTATCTTTAAATCTTAGACTGTTAACCTCATTTTCTCTCAAATTAATTTGCTATTTTAATAGGAGAATCTTAATCTAAAGAATAGGTTTCATATTTTAACAAGTTATTATAGTTGCATACAATCCATGTGATTCTGGTATAATCATGAGTATTAAATCTCATTCCAAAACACTGTGAAGTATACCAGACTTCCAGTATTTGAATATGTATTTTATACCCTTTGCAGGTTAAATATACCCTCATGGATATAAGCATAGTCTATAGGGCAAAAAATTTCCTGTAGTATAATTTATCCCAAACAACTGAGAATATTTCAACATTAAATGTAAAGCAGAAATGACTTTTTAACCATACTCGAGTGGTATATGCAATTTAAATAAATGACAAATACCTGATAAGGCTACAAAATGTTCATAATAAAAGATTTTTTTTATTAAATATCAGTAAGCTTTTATATATCTATTCCTCACACACATAGGTTGTTTTTACAGCCATTCTTTATTGCCTCTTAAAGGATCAAGCATCATAATCAGACATTACGGGTTTTAAGTAGATACACTGGTACCCAGATAGTTTAATGTACATATATATATATATTTTATATCAGAGTATTCCATGTAAATGTATTGCTGAAATCCCATTAAAATGGTTGCCACTTCCTAGGGACTTAAAAAATAAAATCAATGAAGATTTTGATTCACTTTAAATATATTTTGAGTATGTATTCTGGGCTAGGCGTTAAGGATAAGGAAGTTATGCTGCTTTCATGGACTTTACGATCTAGCAAAGAATATAAGAATAATGTATTTTACGCTTCCCTTTGCTGCATTTTTTTTACATTTTTGTAAGTTGATTCTATAAACCATTTCTGATGAGAAAGGTCAGCTTCCATCTTTAATTTGAAGAATCATCGGCCTTCCTACACAAAAGAAAAGTTTTGTCATCATTTATTGTATGTCCAGGACTGTACAGCACTCAGGAATTCAAAGGCTGGGCCAGAAGTTTCTAGAAGGAAACTCAGATCTAGTTGTAGTCTCCTGAAATTTTACTTCTCTGATATCAGATGAATCCAATTTCTATCTAGGAAGTTGAATTACAGAATCTATCATCTCTTTATGGTCCCCTCATCAGCTTTTAAACTTTCCTACTGAGAATGTCCACATCCAAGCCCACGTGATTTTTAGGGTGTCTGCAACAGATGTCATAGGGGTTCTCACAGTGCCCCTTCTGGGCTGGCACACAGGGTGCCGAAGACCCAGCCCTGCCTGCCTTAGCAGATTCCCTCTTCAAGCAGCCTACCACCAACGGGAGAGAGTGAAGCTTTGTCTTTAAATATTAGCGATATGTCCTCACAGTCCTTAGACTCCCCAACCTCTTACCAAATACATGCCATCTGGCACCAAGTCTCTGTCCTGACTCTTGCTTGGCGTCTGGTGTCTCTGGTGGTTGACTTGGTATCAGCCCTTTCTCGTCTACAGCTCTGCCTGGATGTCGTATGACAGACTTCATCCTTACCTGCCTCTGAACTCCCAGCGTCTGCCTTTGGGTGGCGCTGCTGGCTCTGCTCCTCCAGAATTGCTCCTGGGAGCTGGAAGGAGCCTGAGGTGGTGTCCACACCCATGAGTCAGCAGTTCTCATTCAGGAACAGTTTTGTCACCAGGCCGACTTTGGCAATGTTGGGAGACGTTCGTGGCTGTCACAGCTGGTGGAGGTGGTGCGGTTGGCATCTAGTGGCGAGCAGCTCCAGGTGCTGCTCAGCATTCTAACGGTGGCTAGAGAGCCCTCCCACAACAGGGCATCCACCCGCAAAATCATCAGTGATGCTTGGACGGTGTCCTCGACAGTGACATCTCATCTCCAACAGCTGTCCTGAGGTTGCCATCTCTCTGGGTCCCAGCTGTTCTTACAGCAAGTCTGGGGGGCAAAGTCTCTCTCTCTCCGATAAGCTGTGGTTCATCCAGCTGAGCCACAGTTCCTCGAGAAGCAGGTGTCTTCCCCTGTTCTTGTGTGGTTTGGAAACCATTGACACTAACACAGCTGTGCAGCAAGACGATGGGGGGAGGGGCACGTGGCCCAAGTGCAAACGACCCCCGACTGAAGACCGCCAGCTTCAGAGGCTCGTGTGTCCAAGTGGTCAGACAGCTGCTGCCCAGGTAGCAGGTTCTCGGTTCGCATCCAGAGGCTGTCACATTCTGGCCGTTAGGTGCCCACTTCCGCTGGGA
>NW_011888971.1:1530010-1533888 GCF_000151845.1 Pteropus vampyrus | reverse complement strand
CTCTTGGCTCTTGGTGTGTCGGCAGCTGAGCGCCTGGATGCAATTCCCGTCGAGGCGACTCTGCTTTCTGAATCCACGAATTGACCGAACGCCCCAAATGACTCGTGTCCCCGCCCATGGCAGTCGGAATGATTGCCATCCCTGGCGTTCGGGAGAGCCCTTTTCGGTGGGTTGTGCCTCATTCAGGTGGAGGGATGTTGCGGCCACAGCCACAGCGGTAGCGTGTCCCCCTCCGCTCTGCTCCCCAGCGGGATTTGGGTCCGCTCCTCCTCTAGCGGGTGGACGGCAGCTGGTATTAGGGCTCCTTTTCTCTAACCTATGAGAAGAACTTGAAGGACATGAAATTCTGTTCCTGTTTTGTTGTGGGGCGAGGATGGGAGTGGGGAAGGAGATGTCTTACAAAAAAAAAAAAAAAAAGGAAAAAGCAAGAACAACGTTTATACTTTTATCTCTGTGGGAAATTCACATTGGGTTCTGAAGCATTGAGCGATTCCTAGACAGAAATTGGAAAATGTTTCCTGTTTAATTTTGGCCACTTCTGTGGAGAGAAGGGTGGCAGGAAGCACGTGTGTCAGCCATTCGGCCGGAGGATGGTGGTCAACTCTCTGACAAAGGCCAGCTCGCCCTGAGCAGTAGGCCGGGGGACTGGACGTCACCTCCTGGGTGCACTTCTAAATGGATTCATCAGGAGACTGCCCGGGAGCATTTTAATACCTGTGGTGACTCGCTCTTCAGAAATTACCTAGAATCGAAACGGAGAGGGGCATATTTTGCATCTATATTGAATTTTATTCACAAGGGCGATATTAAAATTTACTGATACTTGGAAATATTTCTAAACTTTTCCAGAAAGAAGGAAGGAGGGGGCTAATCAAGAGGAGGAAACATGGTTTGGGGAGGAAACCCAGCTACTTCCTATAAGGGTAAGAACATGCTCGAGGGTTCGGTCCTCTCACAGTGCGATCAAGACGGCCAGCTGTGAAAATAGAACCTCTGTGCTGTGGCCCCCTGCAGGAGGCGTTGACGTCTCGGTGGTGGAGTCTGGGCCGGGAGGGTCTGCACACTGGTTTCATGTTCCTGTCAGAGGAGTTTTGCAGAAATGTGGAGGAAGGGCGCCGAGTGTGTATTTCTAGAACTCTCTTTCCGGTGGCATGTGTAGACACATTTGGGAGTGATCTGTGTCCTGGATATTGGTGGTGACTTTGTTCCTTTAGCTGAATAAACGCTTCGGAATCGAACACGTGCGAGAGCTCAGCTCAGGGCACTGCATTTAGAGACGAGAACTATTCTTCATGTCTGCAGCTCTAGACGCGCCCCCCGTGGCTCAGTCACTTCCCACAGCGCCCCCCGTTTCTCAGTCACTTCCCACTTGCGATGTTTCTTCTGCAGCTGTTGTCACTGTCTCTTTTAGTCCCTTCTGGAAAGTTGTATCCGTAACTTTTAAAATTAAAAAGTCATTATGATGTTATGATTTGCATTTTTGGGTTAGCTAATAACATCTGTTTTCCATAAAAAGATACTTCTGCAAAGTAAATTTGGGAAGGTTTTATTTAATAATGTTTCTGAAAACCCACTCGCAAAGGCCACATTCATTAAAAATGAATTGTAGGAAGACCGTGCTGCTGGGAAGTGACAGGTTTTGCTGTAGGACTAGATGGAATGTCCCACGTGGCTTCAGGGAAGGATGGATTTCTAGCCAGATTTGCAGGGGAACAACTTTGGGCTTCAGCCGTTGTAACTGCGGGCGAAGGGGACCGACAGGTCTGGAATTTTCGTCTTCGTGATGACATAGCGAAGGGAATGCGGGAGGAACCTCACCAGTGTCCGCCAAGCTACGCCTCCCCGTGGCTTCCGCAGCGCGGTCCACTGGTTCGTATTTGAACTCCCCAAATATCTTTTGAGTTGTCATCCCTTTACCCCGATGCTTCTCAGGGGTCAGCTTCCTCAAGCCCATAGCTGGCTCCCATGCATTCCAGGTCCTTGACCTTCTGCAGTTGTCTGGGCAGGAAGGGGTCCTTCTCCAGCTGTGTCTGTTCTTCCCCGGATGCTGGGTTCTTGCTCAGGCTCCAGGTGCCTGGAGAGGATGCTGCTCTCTCTGTGGAGCTCAGCAGACAGCTGGGGGTGGGGCACAGCCCCTTCCTCTCGTCAGCCTGGCCTCTCAAGGCCCCTGGTCACCGCCATACCTGGTTTTATACAAGTGTCTTCCCTGAAGAGCTGGGGCAAATTCGGATGGGAATGCAGGAATGGAAAGGTTAAACCTAGATACCAAGTACGACAGTCGCCAGAAGTTTATGAGAAACATCTAAGGGGTTTGACTCTTTCTGAAGGAGTCCTCCATAAACCGTCTCCCATGGACTCATCTGCCACCCTGTCCAGTGTGTGCCAATCATGAAAACTTCTTTTACCACAAGGAATTGCTGCTCGCTTTTGGGGAGTCCTCTCTGTCCCCATGTACCCTCTTCCCTGAGCAGTCCTCACAGCTGAGACATCGCATCATAGCTGACACGTTGGAGGTTTGGCAGGGTGGTCAGTGCTGGCCAAACAGGCAGAGTCCCCTTCTTCCTCACTGAGCCCAAAGCAGTTCTTGGAGGACGGTTGGGGGATTTCACAACACATGACGGGCCTCTCACCCCGTGAGTGTCTGCATGCCATTCCTTTTCTATCTTACGGGCTGGACCAAGCTCACAGTGGGTCTCCCAGGGACCAACACTGTTGCTCAGGGACCAAACACCCGGGTCTGGAGTTGCAAGCTGGCTGCACAGGGCTAAGTTCAGCTGACAGCCTCGTTCGACTTGGCCAGCATGGAGTGGTAAACGTATCTAAATGTGAATGCCTGTCCGTAGGATGTCCCCTCCCCTGCTCACGGCAGTCTGCGCCACTCCCTGCCACTTCTGCCCACTGCCTCGACGATTTTACCTGTCTGTGATCAGGTGGAGGAGGGAAATGATGCCACGAGGCCCCCCTAATTTTCAAAAGGCCTCCCCGCTCCACGAAGTCTGCCCAGCAGGTCTCCTGGATGGCAGGTGGTTCGGACGTCCCAGAATCGGAGACGAGCCGCCCGCCTTCCCAGCGTCCCCGTGGCACACACGGTGTTTTGGAAGGACCGTTACCGTGCGAACAACCGAGACACCCATGTCCTGGGCATGAGGGGCTTTTGCTTGAAGATGAGCCGATTTGGCTCGAAGGCCGGGCGTTGATGGAATCACGTATGACCAACGTATGACCTTCGGAGATCTTCCACCCTGACTTAGAAATGGAGAACGGGAAGTCGGGGGAGACCGACCGGTGCCTTGGACAGAGTGGACCTGGCGTCTGTGCCGGATCCTCGGACCCCAGATCTGCAGTGTTCACCTCTGTATCAAGAAGGCCTTTTAGTGGGGACTCAGACCCAACCCGAACCCAGCCGAACTCTGGACCAGGAGTACAAATAATTTTTAAAAAAGAGAAGAAGAAAAGAAGAACCCCATGGCAGTGATGTGTCCTGCAGCCCGAAGGAGAGCAGCGGTGAGCTCCGAGTAAGATTTTGAGGTTCCGCTCTGGCCCCCATGTGTGACCCAGAGCGGGAAATGGGACCCCGCGGTGTCGGCTCGAGGGGTGGAGGCTGGGGAGTCAGTGACGAGAGGTGCAGCCGTTTCTAGACTTTTAGATTTTGAAAGTTCGTTTAAAGACAACCACAATAGTCGTTTTGCCTGATGAGTGCCATGTTGGTGACATCTCACTTTGCCATGTAGGGTGTTGGAAACAAAGCAAGACTAGTACCGCCCTTTAGCTCTACAATTTCATAAAAAAAAAATAAAAGGCCTTTTTAAAACTAAAGAAGTGGGTTGGATATAACAGCAAAGTGAGAACAGCTCCTCCAGAGAAAAAGAGCTGGCCAA
>NW_011888971.1:1525745-1529960 GCF_000151845.1 Pteropus vampyrus | reverse complement strand
ACGTGGCTTCAGGGAAGGATGGATTTCTAGCCAGATTTGCAGGGGAACAACTTTGGGCTTCAGCCGTTGTAACTGCTGGCGAAGGGGACCGACAGGTCTGGAATTTTCGTCTTCGTGATGACGTAGCGAAGGGAATGCGGAAGGAACCTCACCACTGTCCGCCAAGCTATGCCTCCCCGTGGCTTCCGCAGCGCGGTCCACTGGTTCGTATTTGAACTCCCCAAATATCTTTTGAGTTGTCATCCCTTTATCCCGATGCTTCTCAGGGGTCAGCTTCCTCAAGCCCATAGCTGGCTCCCGTGCATTCCAGGTCCTTGACCTTCTGCAGTTGTCTGGGCAGGAAGGGGTCCTTCTCCAGCTGTGTCTGTTCTTCCCCGGATGCTGGTTTCTGCTCAGGCTCCAGGTGCCTGGAGAGGATGCTGCTCTCTCTATGGAGCTCAGCAGACAGCTGGGGGTGGGGCACAGCCCCTTCCTCTCGTCAGCCTGGCCTCTCAAGGCCCCTGGTCACTGCCACACCTGGTTTTATACAAGTGTCTTCCCTGAAGAGCTGGGGCAAATTCGTTTAAAGACAACCAGAACAGTCGTTTTGCCTGATGAGTGCCATGTTGGTGACATCTCACTTTGCCATGTAGGGTGTTGGAAACAAAGCAAGACTAGTAGCGCCCTTTAGCTCTACAATTTCATAAAAAAAAAAAAAATAAAAGGCCTTTTTAAAACTAAAGAAGTGGGTTGGATATAACAGCAAAGTGAGAACAGCTCCTCCAGAGAAAAAGAGCTGGCCAATTTATGCCAACAAGCTAAGAAACGAAAGGGTATAACGAAACGAAACGAAAGTTTGGAATATCAGATGCAGAGAAAAAGCATTATACAATTTTGTGACATATTTTGCTTTCACAATAATTTTGTCAAATTGGGAGGATGTGCATTTGACGCCGTAAAATAAGGCGACCCTTAGTTACCCCAGTCGTCTGTGTGGTACTTTGTACCACCGTCACTGTTGAGAATTGGGCTGGTACGGTGTTCTGAAAATATTTTAACCATTTGGAATGTTCCCTGCAATCTGAGAGGAGGCAAAAACCCAGCCCCTTTCCTGACAGAGCGGCTTCTCCTGCTCTCGTGCGGGGCCGGGGGAAGCAGGCCAGATGTTCAGGGTGTGGGGGCCCCAAAGGGAGCCTTTCAGTGTTGCCTGTCTGGGATCCCAAGGCAGACATTCCAGAGAGAGACACGAGGGCCCAGGGAAGGACTTGGGGGCAGCGTCGGCCTGGCGCAGTGGGGGAGGGCCTGGGGCTCAGAGGCGGGCGCCCCACCTGATTCCAGGATTGCCACGTGTTAGTTTCAAACTCAAGACAAGTTACTTTGCCACCTGATTCTTCGTTTCAAATGAAATCGGAATGGTTCTACCTCCTCGGGGTGCGGTGAGGGTTACCTGAGCGGAAATGCCTCTGAAGTGCGGGACCGGTCCTGACGGGCCATAAACCCTCAAAAGGTGGCCGCCATTGTTATTAGGACAGAACGCTATCCGACAGATGGATGATTAATGGGATTAGTGCGTTAATGACAGGGCACCAGTGAATCTTAGGATTAGCTGTGCTGTATCCTCAAGTCAGTATGGTTGTGCCTGACAGATAGTGTGACTTGTATGTTCTTCCAACTTAATGAACAATTTTTTTCATGTGCTAGAATTTAATCAATCAACCTGAATGATCGTTGGTTTGTAGTCTGAAGGTGGGATAAGTTTACAGGTGAAATTTCATTTCTGGACATATCTGTACTTATTTGCATTCGTGTATTTCAATGTTAGATACAAAAATCCCAAAGTTGTAAGCCCAGTGGAAAATAAAAAGCGTGAGAGCCATTTGAAAATACCTCATTAAATCTCTAATTCCAGCCCACTCATTCTGCCTCTTAGAAGATGGGTAGATAGAGATTATAATAAGGGTTTTGATTTTTGAATTATTATTATTATTTTTTTGTGCTGGCTTGAGCAATGGGCTTTTTCAAAAGGGAAAATGATTATGAAAACAACAATCTGTGGCCATAGATATGATTCTCTTTTTGTTGGTGTGAAATACTCTGGAAGATTCTTCCTCTGATCCAGCTAATGGTAACTGTCCAGAAAATAAAGCGTTAAACAGCTGGATGTGAATTACGTTGCTGTGTCTGTATGCCCATTGCTGTACCATTGCTGAGCTCCGAATTACATGGAACATTTTGGGAAAAATTGCAGGAAATATTTTCTTTCTCTTTTTTTTTTTTTTTTTAAGGCCACAGTACCATAAAAAGCATTTATAAACCTGAAAACAAAAGTGAGTATACATAAAGTTGATCTTTATGTATACTTTTGTTGATCTAGAGAAAGACTGTGTAGTATATTAATATATTTATATGCATATATAGCTTTGTGATATAGTAAAGTCTACACCTTTGAAGTCAGCAGAGTCAAGATTATTTGCAATCACTTTATTTCTGTTGGCTTTCTTTTTCTGCCCTGAGCATATGTCCACATTGGACATTTACTCTTTGATCATTGGGTTTGTTAACAGTGGAGTAATTATGACACTTGGGTTGAGTCACTTTTTTCCCAGGACGTGTTCTGTTGTGGGCAGGGACCACGTCTTGGACATATTAAAATGCTCAGTGCGTTTCAGTGCAGTTATTTACCCCCAGAAGATGCTCGACGGTTGTTGTACTGACCAACTGCTATCAGCTGTTCTCCTTTGGGCACCATTTTGGGCAGAGGGAGAATTTCAGGTGGCACTTTTTCATACAAGAAGAGAGGAAGGTCATGGGGTAAACTTCCTCCCATGGCTACTGTGTGTCTTGCTGGACACGTTTCGCCAGCCAAATGTGAGCAGTGAGGGAGGACCCAGAGCAACTTTCTCTTTGCTTGAGCAGAGGGTGAGCCAGGCCTGGGGTCCTCATGTCTTGGCAGAGTGGGTGCTGTGGTGTGATTTAAGTGGTACCAGGAAATTATTCTTCATTCAGATCTTCTTGTGAGGGGTACCTGTGGCCCTGGCTGCAGGTAAACGTGATGCCGATGTGGATGCAGCCATCCTCTGAAGCTATGGCTGTTCTCTGTCCCACTTGGAAGGGGCGGGGTCGAGCAGAGGCACTCCCAGGCTGAAATCATCATGAGCTATCCGGGGAAGCGATCCCCCCGCTTCACAGTGGGACCTTGACTGGCCCCCATGTCCTGACTCTCTCCTTTGTAAGATTTCTACTCTCACAATCTGTTCCCCTCTAATTTCTCTGATTGCCTCCTGGACCTTGAACTTGGCTCTTGTCTTCCATTCTTATGAAGGAGAGGGTATGTGCAAACCCTGCTTCATTCAGCCGAACTCTAGAAATGCTAGTTCTTTTTTTATTTTCATAGATGCTTCTGGTATTTTCAAGTGAAAGTTATTTTAAGAAAACTAATACCTTGCATTTTAAATTAGTTTAGCTCCTGTGACATTCTCTGTTTTGGCTTTCCACAGGCAGAGTGACTTTGACATGTCCCTTTTCCGGGCAGTGCATTTCATCTTCTCATCCATCTCGTCTGTATGGAGAACACTCCCCGAGCCTTCGAAATGCAGCTGAAGCTTCTCCATCTTATGGGGAGTTTGGTCATCATTCCCACTTTTGCGTGCTCGTGGCCCCGACTTTGTTCTGTAATCACAGTTGTCATACGTTATGGTATTTATTTATTTCCCTGTCCACTGTTATTTATTAGTCTGTAAAGCCCTTGAAGATGGGGTCCATATATTAGCTATTTTCATCTCCTTGGTGTCTAGAATGTAGTAGATGCTCGGTAAAGTCTCACCGTCTGAACCTAGAAATCGAAAGGCTTGTGGGCGGGAGGGAGCACGTGTGAGAGCTGAGAGAGAGGGAGGCCAAGGATGCAACCTGCTCGTGGGAGGCGGGAGGGAAGGGCAAAGGTGTAGGCGAAGACGGGGTGCCGTGGGGCAGAGCGCTGGGCTTGGTCTTTTATTAGAATGCCCACGTGACCCAGCGTCCGAGGTAACCCCGAGACGCCCGAGGGATAAGCAGGCTGTTGCAGGCCAAGCCGTAGGTCTCCCCGAAAGAGGGACTAGGCCAGAGTCGTAAATGTGCGTCCTCTGCCCGGAGCAGGCATTTGGGACCGTGGGCGTGGACAAGGGTGCCCAGGCAGAGGGGAGAGAGTGAGCAAGGAGCGCCCGGGCTTCTGGAGCCACCAGCCTGCAAGGCCGTCAGAGG
>NW_011888971.1:1525188-1525695 GCF_000151845.1 Pteropus vampyrus | reverse complement strand
GTGCGTCTGAGGCGGTTGTTTCCCAGAGAATGGTGGGGAGCCGAGTTACTGCTGTGGAAAGAGCACATGGCAACCAAAGAAGTGCCTGGCAACACAGTGACGGGGTGACAGGTCAGGTGAGGGGAAGCCCCCCGCAAACGTGCTCTGTCCAGCTGGGCTGTGTTGCGAGGTCCTTCAGCGTTTAACCTTGCTGGCGCCCTTGTGGTCACACCCACGCTGGCTCCTGGGTCACAGGCAGCTTGGTGTCCCTCTCTCCTTTTGTAGCAACCCCCCCCCCGACCCCGCCCTTGGGGATCCTAGATCAAAGTCTCCTGTCTGTGCCCTGTCACTTTCTGTCTTTCTGGAATTCCTCAGTTTCTGGTTCATCAGGGGATGCCTTTTTAAAGATCGCATTGATGGGTTCGATCGGTTCAATATATAGAAACTGTACATTGAAACGATTTTGGAGAAACGATTTTGGAGAAACGATTTTTAGATATATACTCCTTATCAGATATGTGCTTGGCA
>NW_011888971.1:1517672-1521558 GCF_000151845.1 Pteropus vampyrus | reverse complement strand
GGGGTGGAGGCGGTCTGGACAGTGGGCTGCCATGGATGGGTGGTGTCTCTCCTAGCAGAGGGCAGTGGAGGCCTCCACCACAGCAACCAGCTTTGGCACCTGAGTGCTGGAAGGTTCGATCGAGTGTTTACTTTTCCAGTCCAAGGCAATCAGAGCGTGGTCTCGCCTTTGTGCCTTTCTGTTTAGGATCCCTTTCCTGCCTGCCTCTCCTCCTTCCTCCTCTACTGCCACTCCCTTTACTTAAACCTTAGAAAACACACTCAGACACACGCGTGCATGCATGCACACACTCTCACACACACATACCCTCACACACTCACCCCTGCCCACACTCACACACACCCTCACTCACTCACACCCCGTCACACACTCACTCACCCCCTCAAACACACCCACACCCTCACCCCCCATACACTCACACACAGCCTCACTCACTCACACCTCATCACGCACTCACACCCTCAGCCCCCCCCGCCCCCGACTCAGCTTAGGTCCCTGAAGTTCACAGCATACTAGATAAGATGTTGGACTTTGGGGCGATACACAATAGGATTGTTGAATTAATATTTTACGGCAACGCCCACGACACTTTGGATTCCTTTATACTGATGTTTTTCAATCCATTTTTATTTGTTTAGTTTTTCACTGACTCCTGAGGGAGGCAGGAATTACGATCCTTGCGGCTGTGACCATGACTCAGGCATCAGCCCTCGCGTGCCGGCACCCAGGGGCTGTCCTCCAGATGGCATGTTTACTGTGGTAGCTGAAATCCTATATTCCATTTTGTGGAAGAAGTAACCAGCAGCCTAGGTCTCTAACGGGCAGCTCTCATCCGGTCCCTCGGCATTACTTTGCTGGCGTGTGTGTGACTCAGAACAGAATTGCTTTGAAACCAAAACAGCAGACACTCCCCAGTCAGATGGCGACAGATCTATGGCCTGCAGAGAGCGGAATGCAGTAATCAATGGGGCAGAGTCGTCTGGGGCACTTACATCAACTTGAAAAAAAAAAATTACCTTAGAAAGAATGCTGAATTTTCAGTTCTTAAATGAGGAGGAAGCCACTCGATGAAAAACAAAATGCAGTTTGCAGAGGGAAGTCCATCTGCTGGCTGGCAGAAAGTTCTTGTGGCTCTTTTTAATTCTTTAAACTTTTTCTTTCTGTAGACTGACATCTCCCCCCATTCTGTATGTCTGCGTTTGTTTGATTTCTTTCATGGCTGGCTTTCTTGACTGCCTTGACCATGTGGTGATTCTGGTTCAGGTGACATACGACTGAAGGTTTGTTTCGGGGACCGGAAGGAGTGGCTGACATGAGACCCTGGCTGCTGGTAGGTAGGAGTTTAATTGTCCTTGATAGACAGGAAAAAGACATGGGTTCTTGGACTGGGAGGGAATTGGTCAAAAAATCGTTTAAGGAAAGACTTATTGTTCACGAATGTGACACTTTAAACACAGATGTTAAACCCACCTGCCTCTCAGTGACTGAGCCCCGAAAGCCAGTAGCCGACCCTGCCTCACACACCTGATTGTACAAGATGGATTACAGCTTACCTGCTGCCCACCAGTTTTTCTTTTCATTCTAGAAGTCCAAGACTTCCCAAGAGACATTCACTTTGGTAAATTAGTTTTTCTTGTTTTATTTTGAACTGTAACATACAGAAAGCGCGTATGCTCCGGATGAACTGTTGTTGAATACGAGCCAAATTAACAGTTTAACGAGCCAAAGAGAGAGGCCTCCAAGGAAACCAGCCCTGTCAGAACTTCGATTTTGGTCTCTAGAACTGTGAGAAAATCATTTCTGTTGTTTATGGGCCCCGGTCTGTGGTATTTTGTTACAGCAGCCTGAGCAGACTAATGTGGTATCAAAGTTATTCTCATATATTGGGATCTAAAAGTTTTATATTTTTCATTTTGGCACTTTGTGTTTAAATTAAACTGGAATTTGTTTCTGTTTGTGGTGTGAAGCAAGGGTTCAATTTCCTTTTTTCCCTGTGGATGTCTAATCATCTCTCCACGAGTTAGCGTCAAGTCCACGTTTTCCCAATGCTGCCCCGCCATTTACCTCACACCTGCATGAGCATGTGCGTATGTGTTTTTAGGCCATGCATTCTGCTCCATTCGTCAGTTTGTGTGTATCTGCACCAAGACCAATGCGTCTTCATTACTTCAGGTTCGCAGTGAGTCTTGATACCCAGTTGAGCCAGCCTCGTACCTCATTCTTCTCCATTAGTGTCTTGGCTGCTCTTGGGCCTTGCATGTCCATCTGTGTTGCAGAATCAACTTGTCAGTTTCTACACGCACACACACCACGTGTGACTTGCTGGTATCGCGCTACGGATTGCATTTAGTCTAATTCATTTGAGGACTTGACATCTTTCAAATCTCGACTATTTTATTCCATGAACATGGTAAATTCACTTATTTAATTACGTCTTCTAGTGTCTTTTGATAAAGTTTAACGATTTTCTTTGAAGAGGACTGGTATATATATTTATTCCTAGGTACTTTATTTTTTTATGTTATTGTCAATAATAGCAATTTTTAAAAGTTTTTATTTATTGTAATGTTTATTTCCATATATATAAAACTGATATATGTAAGATTGATATTTTATACCTTTGTTGAGATATAATTGAAGCATAATATGCCGTACATATTTAAAGTCCACGACTTGATCCGTTTTACCGTATATACACACCCGTGAAGCCGTCACCACAATTACGGCAAACATTTCTGTCATACCACATGTCTCCCGGTGCTCCTTCATGAGTCATCCCTTCCTCTGTCCCCGTCCCCAGGCAACCGCTTACGAGTTTATTGGATATACGTATATCTTCTTTGGTAAAGTGTTCAAATCTTTTGCTCACTTAAAAATTGAGTTCTTTGTCTTCTTAGTATTGATTTATGGCTTGGCTCTCTGGATTTCAACTTTCCTTAGGTTTTGTTTGGGATGGTATTATTTTTTTTACTATCTTGTCAGCTTTTACATTCTTATCCAGAATTTTTAGTTGCTTTCATCGGGAGCTTTGGTTCTAATAAGCCATTACCGGGAATGGAAGTCATTGCCGCCTTTGTTAAAAATAAAACATAAATCCAATAAAAACGAGCACACAGAACACTAGAAAATAATTATTTTTTAAAAAGGAAAAGTTGCTTTGCATCAGAATGTGGGGTTATTAATATCTCCTCGTACCTTTTAACTAGGATTCTGGGGGAGAGTTAGGTCCTCACACTTGAGGGCGTCCTTTGGATGGAGGACGTTGGCTTATCTCCTATGCACAGGGCACGGTACAGACAGGCCCTGACTGAACTCACGCTGGATGGTCAGACTGAGGATTTGGGAAGCAGCCACTCGCTCAGCTCCTTTTATATAGAACTCTCAGCCCTGGGTGAGAGGGAGGGGTTGGGTGGGCTCCCGCAAAAGCACGAAAATTCTTTGGAGTGAGAAAATACCAGGACTTTAGTTTTGATTACTGTGCTTCATTTATTAACCGCCCCCCCCACCCCGCTTTTTGTATACTTGGGTTGAATCCAGTTTTACAACTTTCTCTATTCACTTTGATCCTTCCTCCTGGTCCTTTCAGTTTGGCGGTCCATCAGGCTCCTACTAACTGGCTTCTGATTTCCATTCTGCTTCGGCAGTTTGAGCAGGGCAGTGAATCTGTGCTCTTACATTACCTCTAGCAGGCTGTGTCCCTTATTATGACTCAGGTGAGGCCCTGTTCCCTCGGCCGTGGGAGGAGGGTACAGACTGTTATAGAGATGTTGCGTAGGGAGTGTTATGGGGTGAATTACGTCCTCAAGTTCACGCGTTGAAGTCTTAACCCCCAGCACCTCAGAACGTGACCTTGTTCGAAAACAGGTTGCTGCAGATGTGATTAGTT
>NW_011888971.1:1511619-1515752 GCF_000151845.1 Pteropus vampyrus | reverse complement strand
GATGCCGTACAGGGGTGTCAGTACTGTGGATGAAACCACCGGCCCTTGTGGGCTGTTTCTTGGTTGTCTCATTCTGGAGAGGATTTATATTTCAGAGTCTTCCTGTATATTAGAACTGAGACAGATGCAAGGAACCACTTTATGATGGTTTAACGTGTGCGCACAGGCCACCATACCCCACCTCTAGATGATCTGCCATCGTAGGGATCACCGTTCTCCTGAGATTTATAGAAGGCCCTGCGTTTCAATCACAGTGTTAAATTTAGTGACCTTCAAGGGCAACGAGAAGCAAGTTACAGCATCTTCAACTTGTACATGCCGGGAGTTGGCCATTCATTCTGCTACCAGGCAAATGGCCATCGTAGTGACTTCCTGCCGGCAAGAGGAGAGAATGAAAAAAAAATCCTGGGTAGCGAAGGCGAGTGTGGACATGCTATGATCTACACTCCAGTCACCCAAAGATGCTAAAGTTTTGGATTAATTTAAACTGAAAAACCAGGGAAGCTCTAGAAATGCATGTCTATCCGTAAATAAAATTAGAGATTATTTTTTTCAAAATCCTTTCTGTGAAACATCCCAGAGGTTAGGACTTGAGTCATTATTAAAAACGTACCTTTCCCTCACAGAAAGATGTTTCAAGCCTAACCGTGAGGCACCGTAGAGCTATAATTTGACCCTCCATTGTTTAGTAAACATTCTGAGCTGTCACAGTGAGCCACCCTTTCCACAACTGACATGTAACTTCTCTCTCATTCTTTTTCCATGTCTTTGAGTCACATTCATGATGGATACATAATCCCCGGTCAAACCCTTGTCTGGAGCTGTCTGGAAACAAGCAGTGACTTTTAACAGGTGGGCAGTAAACAGACTGGACGGATTTTATCTCCAGAGAAGTACCTGACACTCCTACTGTGGCCAGCAAAGCTCGAGGCCTTTAAGCCTCTCAGCTTCCACACGCGACAGCCCTGAAAGGACATTTATAACCCATTTCTGAGACTGAGCACCTTCCAGTACTGGGCGGTGTATCGGCCCAGCCGTCGGGTCACCTGCTCGCCGCTGGACAGTTTTTTTGCCAGGTTATCTGTCTTCCATTATGCGGCTTCCCCGTGGCCCTGTAGCTGTTTGGCACATTCTGTAGCTGATTGACTGGGAGGTTCAAGCTGCACTTCTGTTGCAGTGTGAGTCATGAGCGCATTAGAGTTTGGAAAGTAAAAGCCAACACACGAACCCCAGAGGAAGATAATTACTTGTGGGGTCTGCTGACCGCATAGATCAATGCAGGTCCTATCTGTCTGTAGCGTCACAAAAAAAGAAATGAGCATTAAAGTGGTTTAGAGTCGTAGGTGGTATTATTTCTTTATCAATGGCAGGCTTTAAAAATTGTAATGTCCGCCAGAGGCCACATTGTTGTCTAGCTGTCTGTGTTGTCCGGCCCTCTCGGGCCACCAGACAATTAAGATAACCCCCGAGTCAATGGCGGTTTCAGCCTGGGCTCAGACGTTGCTGCAGCTAGGTTATCAATAAGGCTGGATGTTGAGTGCATCCTTCGCTCTGGACCTGTGCTGTTGGAACACGGTGAATCGATTTTGGCTCAGATGGGAAGACTTAAACTTTTATTCACCCCGGTGTGTGGAGGTGGACAGGTTCCTGAGAGAACCGTCTGCTATCCTGCTGCCCCTCTGGCGGCCATATGTGTCCAGTCACGGATTTAGCTGAAGACATGCCTTAAATCTGAACTCTGCCAGGAAAGAGAATGCCTCTCTCTCTGGCTCCACGGGTGCCACTAGCCAAAGCTTTAAAAGGACACAGCGTTTCTTTCGGCTCTTTCTTGTCCTCACTCCCACCTCCATGTCTGGAACCCTTTAATTAGTGGATCCCCAAAATTAGAACATGAGGATAATTCTTGTGCAGCAGCTCCCGTAACAGAGCAGTGCGCTCCTGTCGCTTGGACAGGGGTGGTGACACCATGTACGAGAGAGACATCTTTCGTGGGTGGCTCCACCCGAATGTGCATGCTTGCTGCCCGGCATGCTTCGGTTTATGCCCATCTGCTTGGGTGGCAGGAGGCCCGTGGAGGTGGCACGAGCCAGTTTCGAGAAGGCTCTTTTGCCAGGGGAGGCGCTGGTGCAGGGCTGCAGCCCGCAGGGCACAGTGTGTGCCAGGACGCTCCTGCCAAGAGGACCTTCTGTTTGGCAATGGTGCTGACCAGGGCGGCATCGGCCGACGGGAAGCTGGCGGATGATGTGCCCGCGGTGACGGACCCCATTGCATGCTGTCACACAGCTCCCTCTAGAGCAAGCTAGCAGTGAATGCCTCGTGAGAACAAGTGGGTTTTACTATCCCTTATTCATCATGGAAACATTTCTCGAAGGTCTGCTATTCGCAAGTCATCGTTCCGGGTGTTTGCAGACAGCATGAGTGAGTCTGGCATGGACTCTAGCTTTCAGAGGCTGTTAGTAGCAGGAGAAGCAGGCGTGCACATGGAGTGCCGGTTAGCTTGAGAGGAGTGTCGTAGGCATCGGGCGCACACACACCAAAGCCACGGGGACGTGCTGCAGACGGCCAGAGGAGGGAAGAGGATGCTCAGCCGAGGGGCTGGCTGGGCGATGTGCAGAATGCACCTGTGAGAAGGACCACTCAAGGCGGAGGGAACTGTGTGCTCAGGAGGGAGAGAGTGTCGTGCCCGAGCGGAATGGGATGAACCGAGGGAGACGTGAAAGAGGCGGTGGGAAGGTATCCGAGGGCAGATCACGGGAGACCAAGGCACCAGGTGAGGGTTTGGCCTTGGAGAGCTGGTCGAGGTGATGGAGGCAGAGCCGTGCTGCCTCTGGAGAGGGATCTGCGGGGCGGGGTGGGGGCTTGGTTAAGAGATCACAGCCGAGTTAGGGTCTTCGGAATTTGTCACTTAACCAACACTTACTGAACTCCCTGTCACAGGCTCCTTATGGGGACCATGTGCTATCTGGCCCCTCCACCCAGGTGGGGAGATACATTAAGAGACCTTTGCAACTCGGTATAGTGCGGTTAAGGACAAAGCTATGGGAATTCCTGTGGAAATCTGGGAACCCTGAGAAAGGGACAGAGAAGTAGCCAAATGCTTGAAATGTCACCCACAGAGCGGAGGACAGTGTGACCTTCAGAGCTGGATGTCCTGGGTGTATCCCAGCGGCATGGCTTTGGGCAGGTGATATCACTTTTCTTGTCTCTCTTGTAAAATGAGCCTAATGAACTGTGCATAGAAACACGCTCAGGTTCCAGCGCCGGATCAGTACACACTTTCGTCGCCGTGGCAAACACTCAGAAGTGTGTTTCAGCGAGCACTCGTTTCTCTCACGGGTCTGTGGGCCGGGGCGGCTCTGCTGGGTTCGACTTGCCGACTCTAGCTGAGGGTCTGGCTTAAGTCTGATCCACGTGTCGGCACGGTCCAGGTCCCGAGAGTGCCTCCTCCATGACACTCGTCGTCAGCAGTGAGCGGGAGGGCTGGGGTCCCCGCCAAGCCGTGTCCCCCGCTCTGCGTGCATCGCGTCTCCTCACGTCCCATGGCAAAGTCCAGCATCAGTGGGGCACGGAAACCTCTACTTCCCGCGGAAGCGGGGGGAGGAGAGTGGATATTGGATAAATCATAACGAAATAGATCACATCTGTCATGGGAGATTTCCTGGAGGAGGTAATGAAACTAGATTGAAAAAAGTCGAGCACGTACGTCAACTGTAGGTGGAAACGCAGACAGAAATCTGAAGAGGTAAAACTGACCAAGCTATGACCGAGAGTTGTAATGAACTTTCTTAACTGGGAGCAAACTTGGCATAGTCTGTAGCAAAAAGCCTGATGCTTCCCGTAAGGACACCCAGGTTCCAGCTGAGTGGTCTCGGTTACGATGCTTGTCGTGTGGAGGCCTCTGTCGTTTCCCGTCGAGGCGGGATCTAGCTGCTTAGCGTCCAGGTTCTCTCCATACTCTGCGAGGGCCACAGAGGAAGAGCGGCTGCCGAGACGGGCCTTTGCAGGAGCGGGAGGAGTCTGCGGCGCTGGGAATCGTGGGCCCAGTTTCGTTTTTGATTGCTCGGCTTCAACTGGCACGTACTGAAATATTGGTATCATGCATGTCTGAGCCCTCAAGAAGTTTTAGGCTCTGC
>NW_011888971.1:1505701-1511151 GCF_000151845.1 Pteropus vampyrus | reverse complement strand
GGTTTGATTTTTCTTCTTGTTTTGGATCGTTTCCCCAGAATATGCCTCTTTGTTTCCCCAGATACTCTCGATGACATTATCGATGATCATGAAGTCCGTCGATAAACCAAATTAAAAAGGATAACAGTAATGATCCGTTGCATTTGGAGGGCACTTCCGGGCTTTTCTCCTCCCGTCGCTTCTGTTGGTCCTGAATTCAGGCTGCATTTGCAGATAGGTTCATTTTATTTTGGCTTCAGCCTCTCTGTTCCCTCCTCCCTTCTTCTGCTCTCCTGATATGATGTCTGTCACATTTCCGATACATTGGAGGCCCAATTTCGTTTGAATTAATGCACCATACTCGGTGCCTTGCACCTTTTTCAGACTTGACAGCTAAGACACATCGAATGACCGTCTTATCTCTGGAGAGCACTAACGTTGCTTCCGCCTTCAGTGTGGAGCTTATCCAGAAACCGATTTCGCTCGCAACTAATTTATTCAGCAAATGTTATTCAATGGGTACCGCATGAAAAGCACAAGTCCAGGTTCTGTGGGGGAGATAAAGCTGAATGGACGAGTTTCGATTTAATAACACGTATTAATCTGTCAGACAGATATGCCAGTCATACCCACTGCAAGCTAATACGGGGTCAAGACTGTGGGAGGTACAAACTCAATGACGATGGCGCGAGGAGACAAAGAAATGGATGGGCTTCATCGGAGGCGAGTGCTTCTTAGCAGACAACAGAGGAATTTAGCTGGTTCGTGCCTAACGCGGGCTCTCTGGGGCTGGGAGCAGGGTCCTCATCGCGACATTTGCCCATTCCCATGGTGTGAATGCTTCTGGTGTGGCTGACTTCCGGCTGTCACCCTGACGTCACTGAACGAGCAGTGAGGAAGATGAGCACAGAAGTGACTCTTCCTGAGCTAGTGCCCCCGGGGTGGCGCCGGCACGCCACAGAATGCAAACCAGAAATAACCACAAGTAGACGATTCCGAATTTTAAAACTTTCAAAAATTCACCATTTGTTCCCTTGTCTTCACCATTTGGACCAGTATAAAAAAAAAGAAGAGGAACTCCTTGGCGTTTGTAGATCCAGAGGCGTGGGGAGGGACCACGTGTTTACCACCTCATACCCTGGGAGGTGGGCTGGGTGGGGACAGGGGCAGGGGCGAGGCTGGCGGGCCGGGTGTCGGGGCCGGTGGGCCGGTCGCCTGGGGCGACGTTTGATGTCGGCCAACAACGCGGGTGGGATTTGTTGTTGTTAATTCTAAACATTTTTATTATGTGTTTAACAGTGGAAAAAAGCAAGATTTCATGTAGGATGTGAGATCCCCACTCTGAATATCTAACGACGGTCTATTTTCACTTTTATTTCTGTATCATATCCTTGAACGGTGGTGATTTTCACGGAGAACATGATATTTACGTGCTCACGGTTTTCTTCAGTTGCTGTTACTTCGCTCGTGCATTTCCAAACGGCCTCACGTCGTGCATACTTCAGTTTTTAAAGATCGACGTAGGTCCGCATGAGTTTAATACTGAGAAAAGTTCTCGAGACGTGGCCACGAGTTGGTGGGGATGAGAATGATTTTCTGGAAAAGCCCAGTTTGTGTGTGGGGAGCAGTAGAGTCCCCGAGAGCCTGGGATTTAGCGGGGCGTGTCGTGGCCAGCTGGGGCTGCTCTGACAAAATACCGTAGTTGGGTAGTGTAAAAAGCAGGAATGTATTTCTCACAGTTCTGGAACGTGGGAAGTCCAAGGTCAAGGCGCCACAAGGTGCCAGCAGGTTCTGTTGCTGGCGAGCACCCTCTCTTGGCCTGCGGCCAGCTGCCTTCCTGCTGCGTGCTCACGTGGCCTTGCTCAGTGTGCTTGTGGTGGAGAGAGCATGTCCCCTTCCTGTAAAGGCATTATAAGGGGTTAGTCCCAGCTTAGGGGCTGCAACCCCATGACCTCGTCTAAATATAACCGCCTCCCACAGGCCTCCCCTCCACGTGCCATCACAGTCGGGATTAAGGCTTCAACACGGGAATTCTACAAGGACCCGGACATTCAGCACATAGCAGAGTGTAACAGGAAATAAATTTGGGAAAGGTGATTGGGCCCACAATACAGAGGGCCTTCCGAGTCCAATAAGGATGTCGAAGAAATTTGAAGGTAACGAACACTGTCAAGGACACCGATCTCGAGAATCTGATCCGACCTCAGCTTTGGGAAGATATGCAAGCAGGAGACGTTTCCTTCTTGGCCTCTGTTTGATCTTGGCTCTGTCTTCAAGAACCAGCTGGCTTGGAAAGTACTTGAACTAGATTCTCCTTTGTAGAAAAGCATATCCACTACAGGAGGCTTCAGGGACATGCTGGAAGGTTCCAGGCGGAATACAGAAGTCGTAGCCAATGAGAAGTAGGCCATGGTGCTAGTCAGATCCATGCTGGCCTGCAAAAGGTTTGCTACCGGTCTCCACTGAGGACGCATAGAAGCTGAGAGGATGCATTTAGAAACGTATATTGACAGTAATTCTGTGTTTGTTGAATCTAAAAAAGTTGGATCCACGTTTTCTATTGTTTATTTTTAATAATTTGCTTTTATTATACTTTACAAAGGCTTCTTGGAAATTAAAAATAATAAACTGCACCTTTACTGTTGAGACTTGGAGAAGCACAGACTGCAGAGCCATTAAGAGCAGGCTCTGAGGTGGTCTGCCCGTGTTCAAATCCTCACACTGTCACTTGCCATCTGCTTAACCTTAGATTAGTTATTTAACTTCCCTGATTCATGTTTCTTGAGATAATAGTACCCATTTTGTAGGACAAGGTTAATGCGAGGGTTCATTAAAATTATCTGAAGTTGTCGGCCCAATGTCTAGTGTTCAGTCTGCATTCTGTAGTAGGTCTTAGTGTCTCAGGTGTGGTCATGAATAGTGAAAATAAATTTAGCAGAACCTCATAAATGCTCAAATTTTCCCCTGATGAGTCCTCCTTCCATTAGGGTCCTGTGGAAATAACCTACGAAATGATAGGAGTCAAACTAGGACTCTGTTAATGGTTGCGTGTAACTAACACGGAGATGGTAAAAGCCTGCGTTCGTCTGGTGAACAGTTATTCAGCAAAGGTGAATGTGAACGTGAAGTGAGGGTCTCCTGTTCACCAGGCAGTGAGCCCGAGGATATGACAGAACCAAACCAGAGAGAGCACCGAACTTTCTGGAGCTAAGTCAGCGCAGGAGACAGACTGAGATGAAATCGTCATGTAAATAAGTGGAAGATATATCTGAAGTTACAAAAGAGGTGTCTTTGGGGCTATATATGTAAGAAGGGATTTTTTTTTTTCCTGGTTAGGGATGCCAGGGAATTATGCTTAAATCAAATTATGCTTCTGGAGGAAATTGTGCTTAAATCGAAGCTTTAAGAGTGACTAGGCGATACCTACATACCAGTGAGTGTGTGGAGTAGGGACTGCCTATGCGGAGGCCCGTGAAAAGAACAGGGCGAATATGTAGAACTAAACGTGTGACTGGAGTGTACGTAATAAGGGATGGTGGCACAGCACGAGATGAAGAGAGCGAGGGGTTAGGTCACGTGGGTCTTTCTAAGTCATTCCAAGGGAATCTTTTTCGTAACAGCACTGGGAAACTATTGAAGGGTTGTAATGGGGCACAGGGACTGACGTAGTATAATTTGTGATAGGCACACTTCTAAGACGCTCTCCGCCCCCGGCGTTATACTCCGCATAGTCCCCTCTCCTCGAGTGTGGGCAGAACCTGTGACTTGCTTCTGGCCAGCAGAATATGGCAAAGGTGATGGGATGTCACTCCTGTGATAACATTACATCACGTAAAACTCCACCTCATCGACTAGAGTAAGAAATTGTCCTTGCTGGCTTGATGAAGCGGGCAGGCGTGCTGAGGAAGTTCAGGTGACAAGACCTGGGTGAGGACCCTAGGACCTGCGGGCAGCTTCCAGTGGACAGCCAGCGAAAAGCCCGGGGCCCTTACTCACGCGGCTGGGAGGACGTGAGTGAGCCTGGAAGGTGACCCTTCTTCAGTCAGTCTTCAGGTGAAAATACAGCCTCGGCGACAGCTTTATTGCAGCCTGGCGAGACCCTGAGCAGAGGACATAACTAAGCTAAGTCTGGACTTCTGACCCATGGAAACCAAAATGATAAAGGGTGTTGTTTTAAGCCACTAAATTTGTGGCAGTCTGTCACGCAGCAGTAGAAAACGTAGACTTGGCGTTGTGATGACATCTCTGTGGTTGCTTTCAGAGAACAGGTTGGAAGACGAGGAAGGGGGTGAGGTTATATCGGCCGCATAGGTAAGAGACGAGCTGGTAACGGTGGAGGAAACAGGCAGCAGAGTGGTCGGAGGAACACTGGGTCGAAAAGGAAAGGTGGAGGGCGTGTCAGGGGTCATTCCTCGTTTCTGGCATGGGGCAGAGTGAGGACGTCCCGGGAAAATTGAGAAAAGGTGGATTAAGTGTATGTTAAAAGATCTGACTGAAGACCCTGAAGAACTGCTGGAGCGCCCAAGGCCTGGAGGGCGAACAAGGCAGAGGGAAGGGAGTCGTAGGGAGGCAAGCTGTTGTGCGGTGAGCTGCTTCTGCGGAGCGTTTACAGTGGGTGGGAGTTTGAGAAGCAAGGAAGAGATCATTCGATGAGAGGCCGAGAAACCAGCCAGGGATTTAGCGTGAGGTCGGAGAACAAAAATTTGTAATTTGAAGTTGGTAAACTAGGCAGAACAGGAGATGCTTACCTTGGAAATCAGCATGGTGTAGAGAAGTCAGCCAGGCTTCATTGGTTTTCTCTGTCCTGGTATTTGCCCAGTTGTTAAGTTGTACTAGGCTTGCTGTTAAGGAGCCGAGTAGAAGCTATTAAAATCAGCGACAGAAATCGGAGGTCGGGACCTACCAAGGGGGAGAGGCCCCAGCAAACGGTAAATGCCCCAGGTTTGCATGTGGGACCCATGGAAAGCAACATCCCAGGATTAGAGAGAATGTGATTGGCAGAGACTTATAAAACCTCAGCCACGCCTCCAATCAGCTTAGCATCTGGTTGGGTGACGGTGTCTGCTTCAATACAGACTGCCTACCAGAACATAGGGAGAATCTTCCTTGGAGGGAGATACTATGCTCTAGAGTCTTTATTTTTAATAGATAATGTCTGACTTTCAATAAAAAATTATCAGACATAGCAAGGAACATGACCTAGAAAAAAAGACAGTGGAAATAGACCCATAGATAGAGTTTTTATACATGTACAATAAAAAAAAAAAAAATTGCTCGATTGTCTGGTCTAGAATTTGACTTTTCCTTACAAGATAATACATTGATCTGTTGCTGTTCCATGGATGCCGGCAGAAGACACGAGATTCCTGGGTCAGAAGAAAGGACTTCATTACGCTGGGCTCAGCAAGCCACATGAGCACCGGCATCTTTGCCCTGTGTTCCACAGGGGCAATGTGATACGGCTCAGGTGA
>NW_011888971.1:1473818-1505651 GCF_000151845.1 Pteropus vampyrus | reverse complement strand
AGAAAGGACTTCATTACGCTGGGCTCAGCAAGCCACATGAGCACCGGCATCTTTGCCCTGTGTTCCACAGGGGCAATGTGATACGGCTCAGGTGATGCTACACACACAGTGGTTCGCATCACAGCAGAGGACCACTGACCAGGGGCTCTTCTGGTTTTATAGCAAGCTGTAGGAAAGCGTGCTCCTTGCCCTAGAGAGAGACGTTATATCATCCCATAGGATTGCTGGCTGAAAACCATCTTGAGAAATGGCCCAGGGAAAGGGTTACCAGGTCTCTTCCTTCTCGGCATCCCCAGCAAGAACCACAAGTGATGCTCAGAGCCCATGAGAGGATGCCTCTCCCAACATGCTATGTTCCAGAAAATAGATGACAGAGCGGGGAATGTTATCAAAATCTGAAATCTCTAAAATAGAATCAGGAGGAAAGTCTAGAACGGAAATATTCAATAAATAAAGTTAGAAACTCATCAGATGAGTTTAATAGCAAATTTGATCAATCAGAAGGATTAATAAACAAAAGAGTAAGAAATATCTGGGCTGAAGCATAGAAAGGCAGTAATAATGTAATAATGCAGTAGAATGTAATAAAGAAAGAAAAACATATGAAATGCAGTGAAAAGCACTAGTAAATATATAATTGTCCTAGGAGAGTGAAAGGGACACAAGCAGTATTTCAAGAGGAAAATGACAGATGAAACACACTCAGCCCCATATTCAAGAAGTTCTGTGATTCTCAGTCTGAATAAATTCTAAGTGAAATCACAAAAAAACAAATGACAGAGAGAAAACCCTTGAAAGCATCCAGGGGGAAAAATAAGACACTCACTCTCAGAGGAGCAAAAAGAACACAACCGAGTTCTTGACGAATAGGACAAGATTTAGATGACATAGAATGACATCTTTAAAGGGCTGAAAGAAAATGAAGACCAACTCAGATTTCTGTGTCTTGTGAAAATGTCTTTTAAAAGTCAGCGTGAAATAAAGACATTTTTAGATAAATAAAAACGTGTTTTGTCACTAGCAGACCGTGACTAAAGAAAGTCAAGGCGAAGGATCATCCCACTGGAATCACACGTACAGTAAGAAATGAAGAGCAGCAGAAGCAATCGACATAAATGAACATTGGCTGACAAAATCAACAATTATTCAAAAGACGTGAGGATGAAATGGTGCGAGTGTGTTGTAACATTGTTTGGACAGTGGCAAAACTCTGAACTCTTGTTCGACTTTAAAGTCGAGGGTGCAGGCTCTGATCTTTAGAGTCGCCACGAAAAGATATTCAGATAACATGTAACTAAAACGAGAGGGAGAAGAGGAAAATTAAATGACGGCTTTATTCTAGATTCGCTCACGGGTTCCTCCTGGATGGCTTCCCCGTGTCATCTCAGGAACCCTGGGGGCTAGGCATTCGCAAACCCCTTCCTATAAAGGGGAGACTCAGTTGAGAGGGGTGCCCGCCAACATCAGAGACTCGGCGCAGAGATCTGAACTCGGGGTCTCTGCCCCCGACACCCGACTCGGCCGCATGGGCTGCCGCGGCGGCATGCGGGTCCTTGCCCGTCACTCCTCTTCCATGAGGCCTCTTCGTCGGTGGCTCGAGGTCTGGCCCCGTGACGTCGTCCACATTGTCAACATCCCGCTGGGACGTGGTGCGGATTCTTTTTCTGTCAACGTTGACTCTGTTCCAGATTGAAAGCAGTTGTTCCTCCTCCTGCCTGTGTCCTCCGGTCTTATTTAGAGGCACAGCAGACACATTTCTGTGGGCACAGAGCGCGGGCACTGCTGTGAATGGCTCCAAGCCGCATCTCGCGGCCGTGTGGGGGTATGTCTCACGTGAAGCCGTGTCTGCTTGTTTCATGTCACAAGTGTGGTGACCGAGGGTCTCCTCCTGGCCACAGGGAAGGACACTTGGGGGGGCCACTGGCTCAGCCAGACTCTTGGGCTCCCGAGCAACACACATTCCTGCGTCCACATCACCCCTTCGCCAAACCAAATGCTGCCCAGCGCCGCCCTGTGCAGGCTCCGGGGACCGCACCTGCTTTGGACAAGGAAACTTTTCGTTGTCCTTGGCATTCAGGGCCTTGGGAGGCTGGGGCGGACGTTTCTCCTGGCGGGCAGGGCCCGGCAGCTCAGGCATGTGAAAAAGACTTAATCTCCAACGATTAACCATGAAGCGCTTTCTACCATTTCACGTGAGGCTCGTGTGATGGTCGTGAAACAGCAGCGGAGCGAGGTGGAGCGGAGCTTACGGCCTCTGTTCTTGTGCAGCAAATTGAATTTCTATCGACGAGGAGACGTGCTCCTCCCCAGAAGATCCCCTCCCCCCGCCCCAGGAGCCTGGATGGAGAAGATGGGCCCAGCTTTGCAGGGTTAAAAAACAAAACCCAAACACAGTAATCGCATTTACAGAGATGAAGCTGTCAACACCACCCCTGTGCTGCAGATTAGTTTTGACAGTCGCCTTTATAATGCAGGGGAGAGAGAGAGAGAGAGAGATTGAGAGAGAGAGAGAGAGAGAGAGAGAGATAGAGATAGAGATAGGGGGAGAGAGGCCAGTGTCCCTGGGGACTGTCTCGAGATGAAACCAGACAAATGTCCATATTTGCTGTGGTTGCTTCGCTGTATTTGATCTTTAAAATTTTCCCTTACTCTACAAACTTTTACCCAAAGGTGTGAACACATTAGTATAAATAACTGTACTCTGGGCATATTTTTATATCTATTTTTATGTGTACACAGCTTTTTTTTTTTTTTTAATGGAATTGCATATGTCCACACGAAAGATCAGAGCCTCAGTGACAGCCAGCATTAACTCAGTGTCTTCATGTCTCAGGCACTTTGTGTGCTAACTCGATCAGGACCTGCTTACCCCTCCCAGGCGGGCATCTCTGTGGCTGCTCAGAGGAGGAAGCAGACTTGCTGGGAAGAAGCACAGTTGGAGCTTAAACCCCCGCAGCCTGGTGCCCGAGTTTGCGCTCTGAGCACCCAAACTGGGCATGCTCAGTTTGCTTCCTTTTCTGCATGTGGAAGGACTTCGTGCTCTGGTGGGATCTGTGGGTTCCAGGCTGTGGGGTCTGCAAGGCGGGTGTGGGGGAGTTCAGGGGAGAGGGAAGGAGCCAGGTAACCTCCATACTGAGCAGAGGAATCACCAGCCAGTGGGCCACTCAGATAGGGGTCACTCACTTAAGATGTCCTACTGCCCTGCCTTACTTGTTTGAGGGAGCCAGGCCAACACTGATGCTTATAGGTCATCTTTAAATTGGGGACTTTAGAGCTGTAACAAAATGATTGACTTGAAGGAACTCAGTTCTCACTCTCAGAGGAGGTATATACATCTTATATGTTAACGTACTTGGTTAACCATTTCAGATCGCGCATATGAAGCTGTTCTCGACCTACCAAAACAGACAGCAGTTTTTTAGGGTACAACTACATTTATGTGTATGTTAGATTTGTATTTATAGTTGCAGGGGAAACAGCCCTTAATTACATTTGGCCATTTGGTGGGATGATTTTCCCTTCGTACCAACCAGAAGTTTTCCTTCTTTCACAGATAATTTATTCTTAATCCTCTTTCTCTTGTTGGGGTACCGTGATAGCTTTTTTATTTAATTAAATTTAATTAATTAATTATTTTTTTTACCTGATATGAATCGTCACTGAGCTGTCTTCTCCTTTGTATTTGTGTGAGCGTTAGGCCATCCTTTTATTTTAACCCTTCTTTGTCATTCCTCTTGTTTGTTTTTTTCACAGCTTCCAAAGATGAATCTTACGTAACAGAGGATGCTTTTAGCAATAACGTTGAAAAAGGTACAGAGAGTTACAAAACAGAGTGAAATACTTTTAAAGCCCTTCAGTTCTGCTATCAATAGTTTGGCTTGCTGTCTCTTTCACTTCTTTTAATTAAGCTTATGGCAAAGTCTGCCAGTTTCGTGGGACCACTTGCTTCGTCCACATGTCATACTCCTAGTGCTCACTGTACCCCATCTGCGTGTGGACGGTGTTTCCCGGAAGGAGGACGCTTTGACTCTCGACGGTCAGCTTTCTCCTTTGCCTCCAGGAATGCTATTTTCTCAAGAGTTTTGCCTTTTGCCTCAGTTTTGAGTCATTTCTTTAGTAAAGTCTTCACACATTAACACACACCTATTTTCAATCATAAGTCTAAGGTTATATTTCAGGACAAACCCAGTTGTCTTTGAGATGAGTCACCTCTTGGATTCTGGTAAACCTCATCTCTGCTCTTCTTGTGTGTGAATAAGGACGGTGTGCGTTCGTCTGGAAAAACAGGAAGGAAAAGGTTGCTTATTTCATTAAGAATGGGTGAAATGCAGCTCTGTCGATATGCATTTCTGCGTTTATCCTGTGTTTAGGAACTAAGGGAACCGTGAGGGTAAGACCCAGAGCAGGTGCAGGGCAAAGAGAGGGTCGGAGCTCCCAGGGGAAGAGCTGGACTCGCCGACAGGTTCTGGAATGCCAGTCAGGGGGAAAGCTGGCCAAGGCGCTGACTGGCTCTGCGAAGCGGTGAAGGGCACATCGTTTCTCTATCTCTATTTTTTTTTTTCCCATTAAAAAACATCGAACGTAAACTAAAATAACTCTTAAGAATTTCCTAACCACTTTCGGTGATCCTATGAGCTCTCTGACATCAGAATTTTCTTTGGAAAGTTCTTAGAGAAGAACCTGGAGACCTTTTCAGAGAAGAGGAATAAATATAATTATGGAGTTGGTAGGTGAGACCTGTGAAGAAAGGTTTAAAAAGTCAGAATTATTTTGTCTTGGAAGAGAAAACCCAAGAGATCGATGATAATTTTAAGATAACACTGTAATCTAAAAGCAATGAATTTAGTTAGAAGTCTAGCATTTCTTGAAAGCTATAAGTTATGATTAAAAAAGAAGGCAATGTGCTCATCAGAGGAGACTATAAAATCACCAGAGAATTCACACACAAAAGCAAAAACATAATTATATCCTTAAAACACATCTTTAATCTTTCATTAGATTTCCTTTTAGCGTTTTCCTCTAAAGTCTAAATAATGTTTCATATTATGCAATTCAGTATGTATCTTACTTTAAATTTATATTAAAATGAGCATTTCTAAATGTTATCATTTTGGTAAACATTTTTATAGCTCCATTTTATTCTTTTGTGAGATTCTGCCATAGCTTCTATAGCTATATAATTTTTTGCTTCTAGTCATAACCCCGTAGAAAACATTTTGCATAGCACTTTGCTCTATATTTTTACTATTTTACCATAATAGAATGCCACTCCTGAGCGTCCTGGATCATGGAAATGAACGTGTTTGAGGTGGTTGATAATGTTGTTACTTTGCCTCTCAGAAGGGTTTTCTCAAGTTGCATTCCTGACTGTAACGTGTTTCCTGTCTCACCAGTGAACTCTCCAGCAGTTATATAATTTTATGTCACTTTTAATTATGTAATCATGTTATAATTAGAGGTTACTTCGAGAGAGAAAAATCTCTCTCTGTCTCTCTCTCTTTCACACACACACACAATCGTTAACAAGATTCGTTTCTTCTCTTTTGAAAATGTCTCTTTATGACCTTTGTCCGTTTACTGATTGATGTCTTAGTGATTTTGACCAGCCACCAGATTAACTTAGATTTTTCCAAGGACATGCAAGCATGATGTTAGTCAGAAAAGATCTACACGCATAGGAAGTTGTTGAAGAGACTGACACCTCTCAATGAATGCAACCTCAGGGAAGAGGCCACAGCCTGAGAGCTTTACTTTGCTTCTCCACGTCCACGTTCAACTCCGTTAAATAGATGCCAAACGAGGTGGTCTTTATGACCATGAAAATATGCTCTGGGAGAAGGAGAGGAGGGACCTCAGCATTAGTGCCGTGTGGTCAGAGATGCCGGAACAGTGACCCTTACTTTGGTATCAGGCACCTGGAGATCTCTCCCAGTGAGACTGCAGCAAAACAATGTTCCAGAGATTCAGTAGCATGATACCTACATGTCTGGCTTGTCTGTCATCCACCCACCCATCCGTCTCTTCTCTGCCTTTACCCAGCAACTCTTTGAGCAGCGCTAGTGCTCTCAACGGCTGTTCTTCCCACAGCCAAAGCCCTGGGTGGTCTGTACGACAGCCCCCGGGCCTCACACCTGTGGCTCAGGTAATCTCCCCTATTTCTGCTTCCTTTTCTCCTGAGCCTTTCGCCCTGTGGCTGTGTTGCCTCTGATTTTGACTTCAACTACACCTCTCTGTTCTGATCTCTGAGGGAACATCTTGTTTGGGTTAATTGGACCATTGTGGAGCTGAAGGGACAGTTTCTAGCTGCTCCTGAGCCCACAGCTTGACCCCTCAGCTGCGGTTTAGCAGACCGAGTTTCTACTTTCCTAGCAAGGAAGAAATGAGTGAGGGGGGTCATTGTTATCCCTTGCACATGAAAACAGAAAAAGATAAATATCTGGATTCTAATTTCAATAATCATAGTGAAATTAATTGGTCACCAAGAGGAGATTTTTATTTTGAATCATGTAGATTTTTGAGGGTGAGAACGTTCCTTGTCTACGACTGCAAAGAAGGGAGAAAGTCTCGCTGTCCTGAGGTGTTCCCAGGGGAACAGCCAGGCGGTGTCTGGGTCCCTTCCCTATTCCATGCTGCTTCTCTCTCTGCGTTGCCGCTCGCCATTGCATGGTGAAGGTCTGGTATTTTTTATTTTTAGTAAAAATTATTAGACTTATGAATTAATAAAACAGCTAGTGAGGTTAAAATTTTAATGGCTTTGATTATTCAAAAATTTTTGTTTCAGAGGTTTTGTACAACTTTTAGCTTCTGGCAAAGCAATCATTACTTTGTAGTTATTTGTTTTTTTCCTCAGCAGCACATAGTCTTACATGTGCTGGTTTCCTTTCCAACATAAATCCATTTATTTCCAGTTCTTAGCACAGCTTTATCAATTGCTAATTATCCCTCACTCTGCAGAAACACATTTCCTCTGTATTCACGACATGGCTCTCCTGTAATCTTAGCCTCGCAGAGAGCGTTCCTGCAGAGACGGGCCCGTATCTCAAACAGATGTAATAAAATGATTCTCTACTAACTCGAAGTAAAATAAAAGGCTACGCTTCCTTTTGGGGTCTTGTCATTGTGGAGAGGGATGTTTCAAGGTTGAGACAAAGCGTAATTTACAGCATTTAATTAAGAAGGGGCAGTGTCTACCATGGTTTGGAATCCAGCCGTATCGTTCAGAATACGTTATCTCCCACTCACCTTTACGTGACTCTGCATGTTAGAAAGTCATGTTTTCAGCCTCACCCATGGGAGGAGTAGGCTATGAATCAAATCAAATGGAATTTGCATGAATTCCTTAAATAATATTCTTAGGTAATATTTATTAACGGTCTACTTCATGCCAGTCCCTATACTTGGTATGGAAGCATTTGATGTTACATTCACGATGTGTAACTCACAGGCTGCAGAATGAATACGCGCCAAACACTTGGAAGAGGAATAGAGAAGAACAATTATATTCTAGCTAGAGGAAACAACACACATATAAAGGCACTAGAAAATATTTGGAATCCAGAAATGAAAAGAAAGTTTAGCAAAGCTGAAGTTAGTAGAGGGACCTGGTAAATGCACCGTAAGTTTTATAAGTAGGTAAATTAGTTTGAGTGTCAATAGGTACATTTCGGACTTCATGTAAGGATAAGGCGTGGTTGGGTTTTACCCGGAGAAATGTCGATAATTGATTTGTGTTTTAAAATGATGGTTCTGAGTACGGTGCGGAGAATGAGTAGGAGGGGATGGAACTGGCAGCTGGGAGTCCAGGGCGGAGAGATGACACTCGGTGACCCAGGGGAGGGACTGGACCAGGAGACGTGGGTGGACTGGGGTGCTCTGTAGCAGGTACAACTGAGAGCATATGGGGCTGGTTAGCCCTGGAGATGCGTAAGAGAAGAGGTGATGGCAGGAGGGTGCCTGGGCGCTAAGGTCGGCACAAGGAGACTGGAGGGCGGGTGGGGGGAGAGGAGGAGGAGAGATGGTGAGCTCGGTCTGGAGGACGTTGGATGTTCAGTGCCTGTGCGCGCGAAGTGGAGACAGCCTATGAGCAGTTCGATATGTGTCGGGTTCAGGAGTTAGGTCATGGGCCAAGTTATAGAATTTAGATTTATTAACATATAGTTGGAGGTTCAGACCAGGAGAACGAATTCATTCGTCCGGCAAGTGGGTGTACAGATCCTGGGAAGCACAAATATTTATGAGATGGTGAAGAGACACAGGGATTTCAAAGGCCCCTGATAATTAGGTGGCACGAAAATCAAGAGGGGTTTTTCATGAAAGCGAAAAAAGAGAATGTTTCCAAAAGCGAGGAAAACACCAAATGCTGCCTAGAGCATAAACAAAGTTAGGGTTAAAACATGTCTGTTAATTTTTTTAAAATATTTTTTTAAGTATATTTTAAGGTCAAAAGTAGTATATGATCACTGAAAAAAAACGATGTGTAGCTATAGAAAAGATATCTCGTACAGGTTTTATAAGATGCTAACTTATCTCTAATATAAAATGGAAACTCTGCTAACTAGTAAAGTTAACTCTGCAAGAGGAAGATGTATTTCTTAAGTACATATGCATAAAATAAACAGTGGAGGAATAAATAAGAAACCGGCGAAATAGTTACCTATTGAGACATTTCGGTGTGTTCCTTTTTACATTATTTTAACTTTGACTCATATAAGTATTAGTAAATTTTGAAGCAAATTGAAATTTTGTATGTCCAATAATTGTATGTCCAATTGGTAACATAAAAGAGGAAGGATTTATTTCAGGTGACTTTAATATAAAATATTGAATGTAAATCTTTAATATGTATCTAATGATAAGAAGAACTATAAGAATTTTAAACTTCATTCAATGGTTTTATTATTAGTAACAATAATAGTATCACTTAAAATTTATTTTATATATGTTGTAGCATAAAGCTAAGAACATATGGTAAAATTATATTGAAAATATCTTATATATTCATAAATTAAAAATTATGTTTTCTGTTTCTGCCCACCGAAAGGGCCCAGAGGCAATATCACCTCAGTTGTAACGAGCACCCCTCACACGCAGATCTTAGCTTTTAATACCATTCACCGCTGTGAAGAGACAGGGCTCCTTAGAGAAATGGCTTATTTCTGGCCAGGAAGGTACACCTTGAGACTCAACAGCTTGTGTGATGCCAGAGAACAAGGAAGGTTTCTCAGATTAATGGACGAAAGGACATAGGATTAAGCTAGGAAGTGCCCCCATTGGCCAAAGTCATGACAATTTGAGCATAAAATTATTTTAGTTGATTTCTACAGAGCGCATGTATGAAAATCCATGAGCCTATAACGGCGTTTTAGTGGAAGTGGATGGAAACATCTTGTTGCTTCTGTGTAAAGAGCACAGTTTTATATACATGCAGGACGTAAGCAGATATCAGCATACCTGTAGGATTCAAATTTCGTTGAGGAGGGCGGTTAGGGAGAAAGTGTCTAAAACACCTAAAAATGTTCCCTCAGGGGAAGATGATGGAAAAAGAGAAAAGTTGGGGAACGGCAGGCGATATGCTCCCCACCGCCTCCTGAGAGACGTGGCAGCGTTTCCCATCCCTGCCAACAGAGGGAGACTTGTCTCCTTCCTATTACTAAGTCCTCCGATTCAGAAAAATGGAAAATCTGTTTTCGTTTAAGTCTTCTTTTCCCTGTGATGTTTTATAGTTATTTTCGAAAAAAACGTGAGTCCTGTACAGTTCTCGCTCTTTTCTCCAAGTGCGTCTTTCTGGGGGGTGGAGGGGAGGCTTTCATTTTGAGAGATGGGTCCAGTGTTAGCCCCTCATCTCTGCGTCTGCTTTCTGCAGTAACAGCAGCGTTTGCACCGTCAACTCTGCCGTAGTGTCTCGAGTCTCTTTGCGGCCCTCCTCAGCCATCTCCATTTATTATCGTGCTCTGGTTTTCTCATCTCGGGGTCATTTTTGCTTTATGGATATTCCGCAGGTGTTTCAAAATAGCCAGATCTTACGGCATTCCACTGACGCTGCCAAATAATGACTGCGCGGTTCATCCGACTAATGCGGGAGACTCATCCAATATCTCCTTCATCAGCCTTTCTGGGTTTGAAGTAGTGTTCTCCTCGATGCTCATCATCAGACAAGGCAGCGCGGTTCCAACACAGGGCTTGTGAGGAGAAGGCAAGGGGCGGCGGGTAGGGGAGAGGCTTACGTCTTCTCTCTGGTCACTTGTGAGATGAATGGATTCCCCCCTCGAATCTCCACTCGAAAGCGGGTGCTGTTGACGTGCAGGGCTTCTGTTTGGGTCCTCGGTTTCTAAGGCTTTCAGCTCATGTGCTTTTGCTTTCCCGAGAGACACCTCCCTGTGTTATTTGATTTTTAGACCCAATGAAGGACATGAACAGCTACCGTTCTTGGCCTGTGCTGTTGTCAGGACTCTCTCTGTCTCTGTGTCCACCTGTAAAGCTTTACCTTTGTGACATCAGCCAGGGAGCACCAAGGTTCTGCTTGCGTCCCCTGCCCCTACTTCCTGCCAAGTTGTTTCCTGGGATTTGAATCCGGTTCAGATATAGGTCGACAATGACGAGAGAGCATAGGAACGTTGGTGGGCAGTAAAGCGCTCATCTCTCAGTGCTTCAAGGGTGGCCGGGGGTTATGGGCTGGAATGCTAATTAAAATTAGTTCAATGTCTTTGGACAGATGTTTGGGGGCTGAAGAATGTTTTCTTCTTTTGCTTTTATTTTTAGGAGTAAGCTGTTTCATAAAGTGGAGTTCGAGGTTGATTTGAACTGAAGCCAAGGTGGATTTATCTTAAACGCTTTCGCATCTTCTTGTTATTTCCTCCAAGACTGAGGATTCAGTTAGCCTCTCAGTTTTAACTTTTAGTATTATGAGTTTCTGTGCTTCGTGGGTATTTAAGAGAGAACGTTGGAAGAAGCGAGACACAAATTCAAGCTGAAAATGATTATGTGATCTTGCTAACCAACCTTTCCGATGGTTCTATAGTACTTTATTAAATTGATGTACTGTAGTCGACTTAACGATTTCCCATTGTTGGCTAACTAATATGTTTCTAAAAAGTTACTATAATGATGAATAATTCCACAGTGACTGCCTCGTGCACAAAACATTTTATAGACTGTAAGCGTAGGTCGATGTTCTGATGTGGCCAGGTTATGGCAGGGATTTCTTCTTATCCTACAATGTCTGTTTCTCCTTCTTCCATAGAAATGCAGCTCCCATCTGAGCCTAGAATACAGACTGTATCTTCCAGTCACTCTTTCCAGTGACTTTTTTTCCATGCGACTAATTTCTGATGGGTGGGATGTGATTGGAAGCGAAACGTTCAAACTCCAGGAAGTTTCTTCAAAGGGAGGAGCCACCTGTTTCTCCTTTCCTTCCTCCAGTGTTCCGTCTGGCATGCAATGGCTGGAGACCCGGTCCTCTGCACCGTGAACTTGAGTAATGCCTCAGCGGCGAGGTTGGAAAAGCAAGGCTCCTTATGCCGGTGCTGGGCTGCTTACCTGAGAACAAACACAATTATATCATACGTAGTCTTTTATGGGGTCTTTATAACTTGTACCTGTGTGCAATCCTGCAGTTTACCTGGGGTAATGTGATGGTGCTAGATTTTAATGACCGATCAGTAGATGGCAAGAAAAAATAGAGATCCTGGACGGTAAGGCAGGAATGTGCCGGGAGAAGCTCTCCTACTCAGCCTTTTCCCCTCTGATGAGCATGGCTTACAGGATCCGCTTCAGTGCGCCTTGAGCCAACATGCTGCATCCATCCATGCCTCTTGGTACATCCCTTGTAGCCAGATGGAGCAGATACAGTTATCCTCACTTCTCATATAATAAAACCAAAGTTGCCCTAACTGGGACAGTTGCTAAAATGACAGGTTTTCACACTAAAACCCTAAACTTATTGAATCATAATGTCTGGGAGTGGAGCTGAAGAAGTAGTGTTTTTAATAAGTTGACTGGATGAAAATCCATGAGCCTATAACGGCGTTTTAGTGGAAGTGGATGGAAACATCTTGTTGCTTCTGTGTAAAGAGCACAGTTTTATATACATGCAGGACGTAAGCAGATATCAGCATACCTGTAGGATTCAAATTTCGTTGAGGAGGGCGGTTAGGGAGAAAGTGTCTAAAACACCTAAAAATGTTCCCTCAGGGGAAGATGATGGAAAAAGAGAAAAGTTGGGGAACGGCAGGCGATATGCTCCCCACCGCCTCCTGAGAGACGTGGCAGCGTTTCCCATCCCTGCCAACAGAGGGAGACTTGTCTCCTTCCTATTACTAAGTCCTCCGATTCAGAAAAATGGAAAATCTGTTTTCGTTTAAGTCTTCTTTTCCCTGTGATGTTTTATAGTTATTTTCGAAAAAAACGTGAGTCCTGTACAGTTCTTGCTCTTTTCTCCAAGTGCGTCTTTCTGGGGGGTGGAGGGGAGGCTTTCATTTTGAGAGATGGGTCCAGTGTTAGCCCCTCATCTCTGCGTCTGCTTTCTGCAGTAACAGCAGCGTTTGCACCGTTAACTCTGCCGTAGTGTCTCGAATCTCTTTGCGGCCCTCCTCAGCCATCTCCATTTATTTCTCATCTCGGGGTCATTTTTGCTTCATGGATATTCCGCAGGTGTTTCAAAATAGCCAGATCTTATGGCATTCCACTGACGCTGCCAAATAATGACTGCGCGGTTCATCCGACTAATGTGGGAGACTCATCCAATATCTCCTTCATCAGCCTTTCTGGGTTTGAAGTAGTGTTCTCCTCGATGCTCATCATCAGACAAGGCAGCGCGGTTCCAACACAGGGCTTGTGAGGAGAAGGCAAGGGGCGGCGGGTAGGGGAGAGGCTTACGTCTTCTCTCTGGTCACTTGTGAGATGAATGGATTCCCCCCTTGAATTTCCACTCGAAAGGGGCTGCTGTTGATGTGCAGGGCTTCTGTTTGGGTCCTTGGTTTCTAAGGCTTTCAGCTCATGTGCTTTTGCTTTCCCGAGAGACACCTCCCTGTGTTATTTGATTTTTAGACCCAATGAAGGACATGAACAGCTACCGTTCTTGGCCTGTGCTGTTGTCAGGACTCTTTCTGTCTCTGTGTCCACCTGTAAAGCTTTACCTTTGTGACATCAGCCAGGGAGCACCAAGGTTCTGCTTGTGTCCCCTGCCCCTACTTCCTGCCAAGTTGTTTCCTGGGATTTGAATCCGGTTCAGATATAGGTCGACAATGACGAGAGAGCATAGGAACGTTGGTGGGCAGTAAAGCGGTCATCTCTCAGTGCTTCAAGGGTGGCCGGGGGTTATGGGCTGGAATGCTAATTATAATTAGTTCAATGTCTTTGGACAGATGTTTGGGGGCTGAAGAATGTTTTCTTCTTTTGCTTTTATTTTTAGGAGTAAGCTGTTTCATAAAGTGGAGTTCGAGGTTGATTTGAACTGAAGCCAAGGTGGATTTATCTTAAACGCTTTCGCACCTTCTTGTTATTTCCTCCAAGACTGAGGATTCAGTTAGCCTCTCAGTTTTAACTTTTAGTATTATGAGTTTCTGTGCTTCGTGGGTATTTAAGAGAGAACGTTGGAAGAAGCGAGACACAAATTCAAGCTGAAAATGATTATGTGATCTTGCTAACCAACCTTTCCGATGGTTCTATAGTACTTTATTAAATTGATGTACTGTAGTCGACTTAACGATTTCCCATTGTTGGCTAACTAATATGTTTCTAAAAAGTTACTATAATGATGAATAATTCCACAGTGACTACCTCGTGCACAAAACATTTTATAGACTGTAAGCGTAGGTCGATGTTCTGATGTGGCCAGGTTATGGCAGGGATTTCTTCTTATCCTACAATGTCTGTTTCTCCTTCTTCCATAGAAATGCAGCTCCCATCTGAGCCTAGAATACAGACTGTATCTTCCAGTCACTCTTTCCAGTGACTTTTTTTCCATGCGACTAATTTCTGATGGGTGGGATGTGATTGGAAGCGAAACGTTCAAACTCCAGGAAGTTTCTTCAAAGGGAGGAGCCACCTGCTTCTCCTTTCCTTCCTCCAGTGTTCCGTCTGGCATGCGATGGCTGGAGACCCGGTCCTCTGCACCGTGAACTTGAGTAATGCCTCAGCGGCGAGGTTGGAAAAGCAAGGCTCCTTATGCCGGTGCTGGGCTGCTTACCTGAGAACAAACACATTTATATCATACGTAGTCTTTTATGGGGTCTTTATAACTTGTACCTGTGTGCAATCCTGCAGTTTACCTGGGGTAATGTGATGGTGCTAGATTTTAATGACTGATCAGTAGATGGCAAGAAAAAATAGAGATCCTGGACGGTAAGGCAGGAATGTGCCGGGAGAAGCTCTCCTACTCAGCCTTTTCCCCTCTGATGAGCATGGCTTACAGGATCCGCTTCAGTGCGCCTTGAGCCAACATGCTGCATCCATCCATGCCTCTTGGTACATCCCTTGTAGCCAGATGGAGCAGATACAGTTATCCTCACTTCTCATATAATAAAACCAAAGTTGCCCTAACTGGGACAGTTGCTAAAATGACAGGTTTTCACACTAAAACCCTAAACTTATTGAATCATAATGTCTGGGAGTGGAGCTGAAGAAGTAGTGTTTTTAATAAGTTGACTGGCCGATTCCATTGTGCATTGCTGTTTGGGAGCTTCTGGCCAATTCTTCTCTGTTTTGAGAATATTGCTTTGCTTTCCCAGCTACTCGCCCTCGCCCTCACCCTATAAAATGAAGCCACATGAAATGGATCTGGGGAAACATATGAATTGCCATATGGAGATGATCATTTCTTCTTCAAGGGATAGGGGTGAACTCAAACACATAAATAGCCTTTTATTTTAAGAACCCCAAACCCAGCACCGTTCCGTGACTCAGAATCATTGAGATGCCTGAGTGTCCAGTGACCATCCCTCGACCTCTCACAGCAACCCACATCCAAGGTCATACAAGGGCTGCAGTCCCCCGCCTGCTGAATGAACCCCGCTCTACTTGCCTAAAATATAACTGGAGAGCTGCATAGAGAAAGGGTGCAGGGACGAGGGATGCAGGCACCTTCAACTCACTCAGTGATGTTTTCTCTGTGACCACTCTTTATAATACATGCCTTTGAAGTCATGAAATCGTCATGGACCTTTTGTCCCTCTGGGAAGATTAGCCTGTGAGGTGAGAGCCCTCAAATATTTATTTCCTTGTGTTTACAATTTTGGAGTCTTTGTCGCTAGGGCTGTGTGGTGGGCTATTTTCAGAGTGGCCACACTTATTTCTCTCCCTGTGTCCTCCATCTCTCGAGGTGACGCCACAGGTCCTACCACTGAGAGGTGGAGTCTGTTTGCCCACTACTGGGGTCTGGGCTGGGCTTGTGGCTCAGTTTGACCATTAGACGTAGTTGGGTGGCCTGTGCTAATTCAGGGTCTTGCTCAAGAGGCCTTGCACGCTTCACTTTTGGAAGCTGTGTGAATAAGCCTGGGCCAGCCTGCTGGGTGAAGAGGGATATACGGCTCAGTCACCGATCACCCCAGCTTACAGGCAGCCAGCCTGCTGACTGGCAGCTGGACATGGATGCTAGATGTGGACACTGGATGAGCCCAGCTGAGTTTTAGCCCAAATGGCTGACCCACAGAATCGTGAGCTACATAAATGGTTGTTGTTTTAAGCCACTGAATTTGGAGATGGGTAATTATTCAGCAAAAGCCAGCTGGTAACAGGCATCGACATGGCCACAGAGGGTGATGAAAGGCTTGAGGTGACCACACCGAAGGCACATACTCCGCAGGGCTAATGGCACAAAAGTCTGAGACTGAGTGAGGATGTTTACTGTCCTGACGAGGTGAATTGTCTTCAGCGAGAGTCTCCCCTTAGTATGACCCATGCGATCTCCTTGTGCAACGAAGTTCGATTTTAAACATGGGTGAGATGGCCTTGAGAATACTATGGCCTCTGCTTGTTGTCCCGAGCCTCCCACGCCTGTTGCTAATCTTCCACGTTTTGGCTGGGAAGAGACACTGTGATTATGGGAGAAGGTCCCCAGATAACTCAGTCCTTCATCGTAACCCTTCCTCCCTGTCTTCTGTTTTTTCTTTTGAGATATAATTTGTATGTAATAAAATTTACTGTTTTAAACTGTACAGTTTGGTGAGTTTTAGTATATTCAGAAGGCGGTGCAACCGTCATCACCACGTTGTAAGTTTAGAATGCTTTTATCACCCTAAGAAGAAACCCCATACTCGTGAGCTCAGCGGCTTCTTAATTTTTTTTCTCTTTGCAGTGTTTCAAAGATTAATTTTTTCTACATCGGTTCCTACTGCGCAATCAGAATATGTATACATTTATGAGTCATGTAGGATTTTTATTAAAAAGTCAAACTTTTTCAAAGAAAACAAAGGTTTTTTTTTTTCAAATAGAAAAAATACGTAAATAAAAGCAATGCAGAAAAACTAAAAAAAAAAAAAAAATTCCAGATACGTGTAAAAGATAAAGTAAAATCTACTTTCCTTCCCATTTCTATGTAAACAACTGCTGTTTTCTGTTTGGGGTGTGTTTTTCTGGAAGAGGATGTTTTTATAGCTATTAAAGCTCATCCACAGAGTTTTAATATGATGCATTCCTTTGGCTTATGACACAGGGACTTGAAAGTAATTTTTGTGATATTCTGCTTGCTTTTGTAGACTTCATAATCTTATTGAAGACTTTGACTCATACAGATCTAGTGCCATGTTTAGGGAAACACTCTGTAGGTAGTAAGAATATTAGTAAGTTTGGAAAAATTAAATATGATATTGAAATTTTTTATTATAAAATGTTAATATATTGCAGAAAATTTGGAAGCTATAGAGAATAAAATAAAAATTATCCTTAATCAGACTCCCCGTAAGTTAACCACTGTTATCATCTTGGTGTATTTCATTTAAACAATAATTTTTCACACTTTAATTGAAACTTCAACTTTGAGAATTGTGACAAGCTTGGTGGAAAGTTATATTTAAACTGTATAAGTTATCGATTATGTTATTGTTAAAATCATGACCTGCTCTGATGTTTCATGTTTCGTGTGCATGCTCGTGGATACCATTTACTAAGAGCTTTCACACAGCCCGAGAGAACTTGATTAGAATGCCTAGAATAAAATGGCTTTTCATCATGCCTAATAATGAAATGTTTCTCCCTGAGATGAATTATTTTCCACTATTTCTGATAAGTTTCTCTGATGAATGGTCGTCTGGCACTATCCTGAGAAACGTCTCCAGGAAAAAGCAATAGATTTTTCAGTTCATGCTCATCTGTGATTCAGAGGCTGTTTTTATTACAGGAATTTTATGTTATGCTTTAATTCTGCTCTATTCCTAGTCATTATTTTATGTGTATTTTGGATTTTAAAACCTTCTTTTCACAACAGAACATTTCAGATCTTTGCTGTCTTTGTTTGAAAGACAATGAGCCAAAAAAAAAAAAAATCGATTATCCCACACGGTGATATGTTATTTCATGGGCAGAGTAAACTGTAAACTATCTTTTCAAAAAATAATGTGGTGGAGTAAGACTTCATAACATATTTATAATTGATCATGTTGAAAAAAAGAGCAGATAATTGAAACAGAATGCGGGTGATGGTTGATCACAAAATACTGACTCTTTAATGGAAATTTAGGATTTTTTTTTTTGTTTGTTTGGATAAAGACATATAATCCTTGAGAGAGGAAACTTACATCTTGATAAATTCATCTCCGTTGACATATAAGAGTGAATCTCACAATCGATTCAAAGTGGACTCCTTCTCTGTGTCCAGGCTGTTGATTGTTGGAGCATACACACATGTTAAGAAGGATAAAAATGCCGGTTTCTGTGATGGGTGCATTTTGGGGACATCAGTGACCCTAACAGAGCAGCCACTTTCCATATGATTGATTTCAAAGGACGTGGAATTTAAGAAATAAATATAGTTTTGCTTTAGCTTGACTTTCCTAAAAGCTGAACAATTTTGGAACAAATACAAAGCACTTTTTTTTTTTTGGAGTTTACTAACTAGTTTGCAAACAATAAACCTGACAATAAAAATATACGAGATATTGAGTATTTTTGCTTATGTTGTCCCTGATCTACTAAGCTGTCCCTCCCCTGCCTTTATTTGGCCAGGAACTGGAATTTAGTCAATGAACAATACAGACTTCCTGAGTGGTTGTTCTTTGCTGTGGATCCTCTGATAGTCTTGGTAACTACATGTACATGTAGCAGAAGGAAGCCTTTTTTAGGGGTCTGCAGATCTGTTTCTCTCTCCCTTTTGACATCTTGGCTCTTCGCTATTAAAAACAGCCTGTAGATATATTTAATTGTACACAGATGAGAGAGAATGAGCATGAGAGGTCACCTACACCTGTTGTCAGTCCGGGCCCATGGCTTCAGGTGTGGAGTTTGTTTCTCGTTGCCGATGAGCGTCTGAGTCATACTTCTGCTTCCCCTCCCTCCATCCTGTAAAGTCTTTGGATTACACTGCATTGGTCCTCTGGTACCCGAGTCTGCCCTTGTCTCCAGTGCTGAGGAATCTGATGCACTGTTTTGATCAGTTACAACCTCCTTTTCCATTTCTTCTTTAAGGGAAGTTTATTTGGAAGGCTTTTGAGAAGCTTAATTACATTTCCATTTATACATTTGAAAAAATGAATTAAAAGGCATTTAATTTACATCACCCATGTGTTCACCATTCTACCTTGCCTCATCCGACATGAGAGGGAGGAGAAAGACTGCATTAAGTTGTGTACTTCATGCAGAAATTTCAAAATGTCCTGACAGATTGCAGAAATGAATGCTAAACAATAACAGTGTTTACACTCAGTAATGAGATAATTTATTAGTAAATTAGTGGGACATTGCTTTCTCTGTTTTGCAAATGAGGAAGCAAAGTCAGAAAAGGATTTTTTTTTTCTCAAGGTCGCACACTCTTTGTCTAACAGAGCCAGTGAAAGAAAGACAATTGTCTCTGATTTTATCTTCTGCTTAGTCTATTGAGCCACTAAAATTTTGCAAGTCCAAGTAGATCATAGAGAAGGTAAGTTATGTCATTGTTGAATGATTCAAATGTATCCACATCGCCCTTCATTCTAGAGTAGAAAAGAATGTGAGACTGACTGATTCATTTGCACTTGTAGACAAATGCTTCAGCGATTTTTAATTTTTATCCGGAATGTAGAATGGATCTCCTATTTGAACTTTTATAGACTATCTGCATGGGAAAAAGGCTCAGGAACAGCGGAATGGATCATAATGGAAACTCCGAAGCAACCTGTGTTTGATGTTCAAAATTTTCATTCAAGATATTCCAGCTTAGATAAAATTTTTGCCATGGAATTTTCTTGAAATAAGATAGAATTTAATATATATATTTAATTAGCATTGTATGTGTAGCCTTTATATGTAAATATGTATAGCCTTTTATCAGACATATAGGTATCAATTCACAATGAATCTGCGTTTTAATGTTGACATTTAAAAAAGGGCCAAAATTGTCTCGCCAAATCTCATCGTCTGAATTCTATCACAGGAAGAAGTCCCTTTAATTTCAGCAGGGATTTTACTCCAGAACAAAGGATGGATGCGCAGAGTAGACAAGGACTTGGGGAAAGTGCTTTGCCTGTGATGATGATGGTTGAGTCACACCCAGTTGTGCCTGGGTTGAAAAGAACAGTGTCGTGGCAGACTTGTGTTCCAGAAAGCATTTCGAACTTGAAAAGCAGATTATAGTGTAATAAAGGGAATATTGTGGTTGAGGAGATGCGAAGGAAATGTTTTGGAAGGAAAGTTTCGAGTGGTCTGCAAATGGGAAGAGATGTGAGGCTGCCCATGAAGACCAGGTTAGAGTCGACGTGATCGACTAAATTGGAGGTTTAGGAGGCAGAGATGGGTGACAGGGTGCACCTTAAATTCTGTAGATACGATTTGCAATAACCGATGACAGGTCAAGTATAATTCATTGCCAAGCTCTTTCGATAAGCCACTTGTGAGTCTGTCTACAGACTAGCTAGCCATGGCCTGTATGCACGATGCGTCAGTCAGGCTCTAGGTTAAGCTCCTGTAACGAACAAACCCAACATAATGGCTTAGAAAAGATAGACTCCTTTCTGTAAAGTCCGGAGGGAGCAGCTAGTGTGCTCTGTCAACAGTGGCATTGGCTCTGCCAACTCAACACGTGGCTTCTGCCTCTGGACCAACGGTGGTTCTGGATCTAGTCATCCCCAGACCAGCAGGGAGGGAAATGGGCCAAGAAGTTCACCCACATTTCCCCCTAGGGTCGTGACCTGCAAGTGGTATCTGTATTAATTTGCTAGGGCTGCTGTAATGGAGTGCCACACTAGGTGATTAAAACAACAGAGGTTTATTGTCTCGTGGTTCCGGAGCCAGAAGTCCAAAATCGAGGTGTTGATAGGATGGGCTCCTTCTTAGGGTCCTGCAGGCAGATTCTGTTCCAGGGCGCTCACCCTGGCCTCGGAATGGCCATCTTCATTTTCCCTCTGCATCTCTCAGTGCCCAGGCTTCCTCCTTTCGTGGGACACCATCAGTTGTGTTGGATAAGAGCTTACACTAACGATCTCCTTTTTAACTTCATCACCTGCATAAAGATCCCATCTCCAAATGAGTCCACTCTCGCGTCTTGTCCTGGGTTACAGCCCCCGCTTCTCAGCAGTTTCCCAGATATCGGCTCCTGCCTTCCCAGCAAGTTCCACCTCTGGACGGCTTCCATGCTCTCCTACCAGCTGCTTGTGCGTCCTCATCCCGCACCTTCTTTATGCAGCCAACACCCAAAACCCTGCTTTCTTCTTACTCTTCACGGCCCTTTAAACTCAAAAGCAGAGCAAATGAAGGTATTATTTGCCTTTCCATGGAGGACAAGGAGCCCAGACTTCCAACTTCCCCAGGAAGTGAGGAGAAGCATTCATGTTTCTCCCTTCTAATGCAGCACAAAACAACCAGAAAAACACCAGAGTGGATAAGCTTCCACATTTATATACGCCGAAACTTTCATATCCTATCACAGAGAACTCACAGCAGCCAGCAGAGAATTTTCAGAGAAGGGAATTATCAGATGCTAATGAGAGGTCAAGTAATATTCACTTCCTTTGGATTTGGCACACGAAGACTTCAGTGACCTTGCTGATAGGAGCATCCTTTAATGGTGGAAGCAGAAGACAGATTGGGATCCTTCGAAGACTGAGTAGGTTATAGCTTCCTCCACATATGCTGGGCTTGTCCTGTGCCAGAGACTAAGGCAGAGTCAGCCTGTTGTCTACATGTGTTTCACACACATGCGATTCAATGATTAAAATACACACATGAGCAGAGGAAAGAGAAAGGATGAATGAGGGAAGTTCCGTGTAAGGGTCGTGATCAGGAATAAGCTTGATCGTGTGTCCAATAACTTAAGTTGTTCAGTTGTAGGCACCCCAGCTAGTTGGCGTCATCCGTTTTTTCAATGAAACCTTTAATTTTGAGACAGTTGTAGATTCACGTGTAACTGTAAGGAAGGATACAGAAACCCTGTGTAGGGGTGAGCGTCTTGATAGGCATCGACAATGAGAGAGAGGTGAAAAGGATCAAGCTTATGATCAAGGGGATGGTTTTCATCAGTGGATCAAGGATTCTAAGCTAGACCTGAGGAAAGCGAAATGTGCAGAGAGCCAGCGGATGGTGAGACAGAGGTGACGTCAGAATGGCTGGATGTTTTGGTGCATCAGAACCGGAGCAGATATTCTAAAAGCAGCACAGGAGGAAGTTGAAGAATAAATGATTGTAATCAAGAGTTCTGATGGAAATTTCTGGCCATGACAGGGCACGACTATTGTGTAGGTGGCCAAGATGGAAAGGAGGAAGGTCGTTGGAGATTAGGAGGTCAGGGGACCCACAGGCTAGGAAGTCTGAGGGCTCAACCAGAGGAGCACCAGTCGTCCAAGCCAGAAGATTGAAAGGCGTTTTAGAACCTTCCTTTTCTTCACCCGCTACTTGCAAATTCATCAGGATTTTACCTTCTCACTGTTTCTTGCTTGTGATCCATTTTCTCCACACCCACCACCTGTGCCCACTTTCTCCCCAGAGTAACCTCAGACCTGGCTTCCTTATAGTCAAGTTTCCTCCTTCTATTTATTATCCACCCAGGCACCAGAGTGATGACCCTCGTGGCCACGACTCACCGGACAAAGCCCAAGCGTGGCATCTGTCCAGGGGCCTGCAGGAGCTGGCCCTTCCCCCCCCTGCTCTCCACCTGCAAATGCAGAGCTGCGTGGAGCCGCCCATGCTTCTCCTGGCCCTCACCTCTCTCCTTAGTTTGGCCAGTTCTGTCTCAACTTCCATCACAGGCCTACATCCTCTCGAAAGCCCTTCCTTAAGCCCTTGACTGTGTCAAGTTCATTCCCCTCCTTTGTTCTTCCCAAGATGGAGTACCCGGTACGGCGCTCCCGTTACTGAAGAGCACGCATGCGCTTCACACTGGAAATGTGAAAACACGTCTTATTCACAGGGGTCTGAACCTCAATAAAATTATCTTCCGTCCAAACTAAAGTCTTCCTACCTCGACGCTGCCGGCATTCGGGGCCGGATAATTCTGTGGTGGGGGCTGTCCTGTGCATTGCAGGGTGTCGAGCAGCGGCTCTGACCTCCTCCCTAGATGCCAGTAGCAACCCCCGTTGTGACGACCAAAAATGTCTTCAGACATTGCTAAATGTCCCTTTGGGGACAACATCGCTGCTGGTTCGGAATCTCTGGTCTGCATCAGAAACACTCGGGAGGCTGCAAGGGTCACGGCCAAGGTCGTGTGTGAACATGCTCACCTTTGCAGTTCCACCTTTTCCTTATGTTGCTAAAATGCATCTGTTGTTCCATAAAGGCCAACGTTTATTCAAAAACGCTTGTTGGATTTTTTTTTTTTTTTATAGCAAAATAATCTTTAAACCCCTTCTTACGGAAATACTGTGTCAGGAAGTTTATAACATCCTCAGAATGCCACCGAGAGGAAAAGTGCTCAGAAGGAACATCTGTCGGCTCGTTTGAAGTGGCGACAGCCCTCGGGTTTAGCGCTCCCCGTTTGGCAAGCACGAGTCTTCAGTTGCTTCGGCGTTTAGGGAACGATGCCGCGGGACCTCATGAGATGTTTCTCCTTCTTTTTTGACTTAAATATTTAATTGGGAGAATTATGCGCGCCCCCCCCACCCCCGATTCAGTGATGCAGCGACAGAGTCGCAAATTATTTCAAAGGGTTCGTGAAGTAACATGGTGTAAAAAGACACAGCTGGATTGTTTCGGTAAAGGAAATAATTAGTTCTTTCCGGGCCGCCGTGTGTCTCTTTTTTAGTCGCTTGTGCTCATGGAAGCGACATGCTCCGTAATAAATGTTGGCCACCAGCTTGGCACAGAGGGTGGGCACTCTTGGTGAGATGGCGCCCCTGGTCTTGGCTTTCTTTGGTCATGTTCTCGGTTCGATGCAGCCTGCTATGGCTAAGTCTTCTGTACCTGCCAAGGGAACAGTCCTTGAAAGATTGTCATGCTAGATAAATGGGAGATGTGATTATCACTGGCATTCGGTTAAAGAGTTTCCACAGGGTGTGATGTTGGTGGGAACTCATGAATCGAAGTCGCTGTATTTTGGAGAATATTTTGAGTTAGTGTGGCCCCTTCGTTTTTGTTTTTAATGACCTAAAAGAGATATAAGACCGATGTTTTCCTGCCTAAGCAGTGAGAAGGTATTTTTTTTGTATGTTTGACAAAATCAGAAATATGGAACTCTCCTGGCTGGTCATCCGTAGAGACTAGGAAAAGAAAATCGAGTTTCCCACAATTTCTCCCGAAAGGATTTTATGTTTGGCATCACTTGAAGCCGTTTTAAAGAGGCACGCCGAAAAGCAAGCGGAGGACGGCCCCCGACGGGGACCGCTCGCGAGCTGAGGCACAGACGACAGGAGAGGCCCCTTCCCCACGGTTTTGCTGTCGAGGTCGTCACGGGCAAGCACCGTCTGAGCAGGGGACGGTGCACGGGTGGGTTTTGACGACGAAGGGGAGACAAAGCGAATTCTGCAGCGTGTACCGGGGAATGAAGGACACAGGGGGAGTCGGACAGCCCCGCCGCTGCCCGGGCTTCTGCGGCTTCGGGGAACTAGTCAACGTCCGTGAGCCTCGGTTTTCTCATCTGTGACACAGAGAGAGTCAGAGCTGTCCTGTGAGACCCTCGTGGGGGTGACACGGCCTGATGGAGCGACGGCCTGGCACGGCGCTTGCACCCGGTGGGACCCGTCCTCGGGTCACAGGCAGGCTTTGTCCCGTGTCACCTCCACAGCATGAGGCATCCCACCTGGACCTGAGAGGCTTCAGTTTGTTGGGAACTTACGTGAGGGTTTCGTACCTGACTGAGGGAGAAGGACCGTCAGGCGGGGCCGTTGGGTGTGGGGTGGGGACGGAAGGAGGTCGAGGAGCCGCGTGGGCCCTGCTCGGCCATCGGACCATGGCTGCAGCCGGAGGGCGGAGCAGCTCTCCCTGAGGGTCCAGACCACATGGAGCCGGGGGCAGCGACGTGCAGGGCGGCCCCTGGCCTGTGCAGTTTTTCTGTTCCATTTAGGTGCATTTATTCAGATTAGAAAGAGATCCCCTCTTGTGCATGGCCATCGTCCTACATGGGGACACTAAGCTTAGCAAGCAGACCGTGGGAGGGGTTCCAGCTCTCACCTCCACCTCCACTCCGAGGCTGGTGTCCTTGTGCAGTCAACAACCTGCGCAACTGCATGTGGAGGCCGCAGGGTCCCAGCCCACCTGGGGCGGCTTACTGGTGAGTGCAGGAACCGCGCTGCCTGGGGACTTCCCCAGTACACAGTGCGGACACTTCCTGTCGCCCCGCTGGGCACCTGGGCACAGAACGGTGCAGCCCTCACTGGGCTGCCCGCCTCGACCCTTTCAAGAGGTGGGAGGTCCCCCAGGATGGTCCTGCTTGCTCCCCCTCATCGGTCATCTCCCAGCAGCATGAGGCTGCCGAGACGGAGGAAGCTCTCTTGCCTCTGGCAGTGCGGTCTGAGTTTATGCTGCAGGTCGCAGGCTGTTGTCCAAAGTGAGCGAAGTGGCCCCATGGCCCGACTTGGGAGGGAGAAGCGGGAAGCTTAGGGGAGCGACCGGACCCTGGCCTTCCCTGGCCTGATGGCAGACACCCTCTGCCAGCCACCGGAAGCAGAGCCCCTCTTGACAGCTACCTGGGGAGTTTGGGAGATGGCCTCGGCTTTCCGTGCCATCCTGGACTTGACTTACATTGGCAGAGTCGCTCGTTCTCTATTAACCGAAGCGAACTTCCAGTGTCATTTGATTAGTGTGAAGTAATAACCAGGTCCATGAGTTAGGCCGTTGCTCTTCCTAGTGAAGTGTGAGTAGCCAGTTAACCTAATCTCACAGCGTGAGGGACGGGCTGTACCTCAGAGGCCATCGGTCACTTCACAGTCTGGGGACTGAGTCCAGCATCAGATCAGTGCTTTGTCTTCAGAAATGCAGTTAATTATGGGTAGAATTGGGCCTCGGACATAGGTGTCTTTTTTCCCCAATTAAGTGTTCCTTCTATAACATTCTCTATCAAATATCAGAAAAAAGTCCTTCTGAGTCCAATAGATTTTTTGAGTTTTATTGAGGTATAATTTACATGCTATAAAATTCACCTGCTTTAAGTGTACAAACCAATGCTTTTTAGTAAATTTACCTACTTGGGCAATTATGACCACATTTCAATCTTAGAACATTTGCGCCACCCCCAAAAGGTCCCACTTGCCCATTTGCAGTGGCTCCATTTCTAGCCCTCCACGCCCCCCTGCCCCAGGCATCCACCAGTCTGCCTTTTGTATAGATTTGCCTTGTTTTAAAGAGACATTGCCTATTAATCGAATCATGGCTTCCTGGCTTCGTTCACTCAGCGTCGTCTGTGTTGTAGCATGTATCAGTGCTTCATCCCTTTTGATTGCCAAACAGGATTCCGTTGTGTGAATCAGCCACCTCTCGTTTCTCCATTCACCAAGTGACAGGCATCTGGATTGTTTTCGCTTTTTGCCCATCATTAATAATATTGCTGTGAGCGTTTGTGCACAAGTCTTTGTGTGGATGTATTAATACATTCTTTTAAAGTAAATTTGCGAAGTGTTCCAAAGAGAATCCGGTATGATGCCAAAAACAGCACCCTACACAACATGTCGCTTTTAGTCACAGTCTGTCGCACAGTTATAACGGAGAGATGAGTTACAAAGCCATCAGTGACATCATTACCGTCATTACCAACCGTCTTTATTAGGTTCTGATTCTTCTTATTACCGGGGATGGGAAAGAGACTGTTTTTTTTTTGTAGACTAGAATTTTTTGCTATTAATTCCTGCTCTATTCTCTCTCTCTCTCTGAAAGGAAGCTAAGTGTTTTCATTCTCAGACACAGTGACAGTCTTCATCAGAGAAGGTGATAAGTGTGCGAGCTTTGGCTGTGTTGTCTTCGAAGCCCCCTAGGTGTTGTTGGGCCGCCTCTGGGGACCTCCTCATTACTCTCTGCATTGGTGACATTGGCTCCCTCATGGTGGGGGCTGTCCTGTGCATTGTGGGGTGTACTGGCAGCATTCTAGCCACTACCCACTGGGTGCCAGTGGTAAGCCTCCACAACAAAGTGTCCAGACATTGCCAGACATCCCGGGGGAGGGGGCACCGTAGGTCCACTGGAAGCAGAGGGTAGGGGCCAGGTGTGAAACGCCCTCTGCACCATGCTTCGTCCAGCCAGACTGAGGACTGGTGAGCCAGCCACGCCTCTCCTGGGCCCCAGGGGGGTGCCGAAGCCTCTGAGACGAGGCGGTCCATAAATGGAACCGTGTCACCCCATGACAGCGGCCACAGCCTCACTGAAAATGCAGTGTCTGCCAACTAAGAGAGGACAGTCTTGTGAAACGAAGCATGTTTAGGCTGGGAAGAAAACATGACAGCCTGAAGGGGGAATAACGTTTTATTTAACTCTGATTTGAAGTCAAGTGCTGCATAAGTCGGAAGCGGCCACCCCCCAGAGGGCAGAGTCTGCCGCTGGGCAGGGACCGGGCTGCTGCCGTGTGTCTCCGGCAGAGGGACGCTTTCATCTTTTGCAGAAAAGAATGGTTTTCCACACACAAAGTTTTTGTATATGTTTTCAAAGGACACGTTTTAAAAGACTGGGCCACTGCCTCGTTTTGGCTTAGGATGGAGCTCTGAATAGTTCCGTAGGAGAAGGAAATTCGGGGTTCCTCCTTCGCAGGGCAAACAACTATACCAATTCTCAGGGACCCAGAGGTTTCCCAGGACACAGGACTTTCAGTGCTAAAGCCAGGACAGCCACCCACATGACTCAGAAGAGGCGTCAGGCTGCATCCCGTCCTACCGGCGACCCTGGCTTGCTCTATCACCTTGCAAAGTGCCCTTGTTACCCAGAAGCTACAGCTTCTCATGGATGGTGGGTGTGGTGACACATCCCTGTGTCCTCGCGGGGGCTGGCACACTGGCAGGCAGTGGGGTGGGTGTGAGCAGTGAGTCATTACGCAGAGTTTTGTCCGGGGCCATGGGAGACAAGGCATCGCTCAGTGAGCATTTGGGTGCCTGCTGTGTGGTCTTGTCAAAGTTAAATCATCCCACCGTTTAAACACTTAACCTATAATCTTAAAGCACCTTTGACGTCTTCACTGGCGCGCCCAGCACAGCCCGTGGTTGACTTCTTTGCTGTGTAAAGGTGACGCCGGCTCGTGAAGTGGAACCACGATGTCCCTGGCAGCCCCTGACGTCTCTGTTGGGGTTTATTTAGCCACCTGCCTGCAGAGTCAGGTGGCAGGGATGTCCGGTCAGGGCATCTGGACAGAGAGGCAGCTAGGAAGGATCCGGAGTGGCTGACCGTGACCTTTCTGAGGGCGGGACCCTTCGAGGATGGAATGGCAGCTGTGGCCCCTGTCCCCATGAAATGTCAGTATTTATGTTTACCCCGTCTCTGGCATGAGAGTTCAAGGATTCCCCTGAAGCCCAGACGTGGTCTCCTTGGTGCAGGGATCAAGATAAGGATCCTGACCCAGAGCTTGGGGGGCGGGCTCTGCAGGCAGAACGGGGTTCCCAAATGAGGGGCTCCTGAGAGCACGGGGAAAGCCAGAGGGGTGACCTGCAGGAAGGGGCTGACCCTCGAGGAAGTGTTTCTACTCTGCCTGAGGAGGGTCCTCCAATGGCCGAATGTGACCAGGAAAGCGAGGTTACGCATGAACCCCCCGGAGCAGCAGCATCTTCTGAGTCCTGAGGACTCTGTCTGAAATCCTCCAAGGGCCCCCGCGTCCCTGTCTTGGCGGCTCTTCTCTCTTGGAGACATGAGGTGACGAAGCTTGATGCCGGGAGCTGAGGACAGGGAGCCGTGTGCGCTGAGCTCCTACTCTGAGCTGGACACAGTGCTAAGCCCTTTGCATGGTAAAGAACATGTAGCTTTTGAAGCTATTACTTTTCTCTCCAGCCCCAAAGTGGGGGTGGGTGGGTGGGTGGGAATCTCCTGTCTCCTATAAATGGAGTCATCCTTGCTGTCCAGTCCAAGGACACTTGATAATGATGTAGGCGAAGTGCATGTCCCTTCAGGTTTCAAGTGGACATGAAGAGCCAGATAATAAATTTCTTCTAGGTAATGAACACGCTTAAAAAAAAAAGAAACCCAGAATGCTAAGAATATCTTTATTACGTTGTTATCAAGTGTAAGTTGAACGATTGCAACCTAGATATTATGGAAAAAAAGATTATCTTCGGCGCAGTTAGAGGTTTAGAATTAGCCGCAATATTGGAATCATTCTTTCTCCCTTCAAATGGCTATTAACAGAAACAAAAAATTTCTACTTATATTTCAGAGCATAAAGCGACACCATTCTGAGTCTATTTGAGGTATATAATCAGTTAGATTTAAAAAAATTTTAGTAAAGATCGTGTTAGATTAAAAAAAAATTTTAGTAAAGATCGTGTCTCAGAAAAGTTTACTTAGGAAAATTTTTGTTTGTATCAATGCCCAGTTTCTAAAGTTGAAAATTAACTTTTTTTTTTTTTTTAAAAAGCTGTTTAAAGTAACACATTTTGTTGTAACTGATTTAGTAATTTTGGTGTACGAATACGAATGACAACTCATGCTTGTTTATTCATATTTATTAGATTCACTCGTAAGTGAAGCAAGTGAGATTCACCTAAACAGCCACCAAACTTTAGACACTTAAGTAAATTTCCTTAAACATTTTAAAGCTCTGTTTTCAAAATTTAGTATATCTGAATACTTCACATCCCTGAGAGGAAAGACTTAGAGAAAGCTAATAAGCAAATTCCTTCTAAACACTTCAGTCAGCTCTTAAACGGGTCAGCGAGTTGTCATAATAAACATAACTACAAACCTCGTTCTCTTAAACTATCACACACAGATTCTCTTATTCCTTTCAAACTAAAACCACAAGTCAATCAACTAAAATTTTGTAATCAACCCCCAAGACCAGTTTGTCACGTGCTCGAATGTGCTAAAAACCATAACTGTTTCAAGTGATTTAAACGACACAGATTTTTTTCAATGGTGATGACACGGTTCATACCTGAACCCAACACAGGGGCCTTAATGTGGGTGACATTGTCTATGTTACCTCTGAATATTTTCTTCACCTTCCTGATGACAAAGTTGCTAACTTGTCAGGGAGACTAACTTTCAGCTACGGCTTGGTTCTGGAACCGTGGTTTGAGACCTAGGCTACGTTCTGAGTCTAGATCCAGACACAGGACCTGGGCGCCACGTCCACAGTCATGTGCTCACAGGGTGCCAGGATGTCTCAAGGCCTCACTTTTCCGGTCTCCCGATGTTTTACGCTGTCTCCCTCCCCAGTTTTAAAAATTGGCAACCCAGTAATTCACAGCCCTCAATTCCTTGACTTAAATTGACAAGACCCTGCAGCCTTTAGGGCTGCATCTGGTTCCCGTCTGGCCTCATCCCACATCCAAGGACACAGGTCTCATCACCCTCAGACTGCACGCTTGGCGATGTCCTCGATGGAGAACCTCGGCAGAACGTCTACCCCGCAGCAGCGTGACAGGGGGTTTGGGCTTATTTTACTGTGTCTTCTAAGGGCCGCTTTATCATCACACTCTCCCAGGCTAACACTCTGCTCCCTATGTCCATAAGATTTTCCCATTTGCAGTATTTGGTTTCCTTTGAAGTGATCAAAGCTTAGTTTTTCCTTTGTTACTTGAGTTGAAAGAACTAACTTTTTACTGGTTCTCTGCAGTAGTGGTGAGTTGTTTTGAAAACAAGAATTTCCTAATATGAGTGTTTGCTTCCCTTTTATCTTCACTTACCTAAGTAGCTCTCAATTTCTAGAATATTCCTCAACGTCTATCCCATCTCCCTTCGCCCCCAGTCACCCAAAAAACTCTACAAAGGAAGGTGATGCCTCCGTTACTCCGATTCGCCTGCCTTCTGGTCCTGTCTTTCCGGGACGTAGTCCGCTAGGCGTGGTCCTTCGTGGAGTCTGATGGTGTTCCCGCTCCTTGCCTGTAATGGGGTCGTCTCCACTTCCCAGAGCGTGTGCTTGGGTTCGAGGTAGGATGAACATTTGGACCAGAATGCCACCAGTTTAAAGATGAAACGCGGCACCGAGTGCAGGAAGAAAGATTGTGTTAGGGAGCTTCATCTTCTTCTCAGTGAGTCCTGGTTTCTATCCCTCGAAGGAGTGAAGAGTCATGGGTAGAGCTTTTTCCAGCCCACGTTCCACTTGCCCCGTGAGACTGGTCGCTCCCGTCTCCTCCCCAGTTGTCAAGAAGGAGTCATTGAGCTGTCGTGTCGGCACCAGAGCGAAGAACTGTGGGCTCGCCGACTTTCACACTCACTCTCAAATTTGTTACTCTTTGGGGAAAAAAGGCCTGGTGTCAGTGGCCACAGTCCAAGTCATTTTCCACTTCAAGCGTCTGGTTGATTGTTGCCAACATTTGTCACCCATACGCATTTATGTGTATGTACATATATCGTGTGTCCAAACATACACAAATGAAACAAACTGCTTTAATTATATGTCAAAGTGAATGCCAATTATATATATATATACACACACGTATACAGCAAAAATACTTAGATGAAATCAGAAATAATGAGAATACTGAAACGGTTAAATATTATTCCACATATTTTGCCAATTGGCAGCAATATTTTTACTGCTTATTTCCTGATGTGATTTCGGCTTCCCTCATGTGGAACAACATGATGTCTCCATAAGTTGGAAACATAATTTGGAAGTAGAAAGCAAATTCTGATAAAACATCTTTTCATAAATTTAAAATGTGGAGATAAAAATCACTAAAAAACAAAAACAAAACAAAACAAAACAACGAGTGGAATCACAATTCAGTAAACCTCAGTGCCTCAAAAGGAACCGTTTGAAACTTTTGATTTGAGCATTTATCTACCATGGTTTAAATGGTATAAGGTAGGAGGCAACCTCTTCTAACTATAAATATCCAGTAACTCTTCAGGGAGAGAAAAGGAGCCAAAACGATTGTAAAAACGTGTACAGAAATAATACACCTTGTACCTGTCGAGCACCTTAATCAGTGTCATTCCACTGGGAGAATCCCAGGGAGTGTGGAGGGAGGGTGGCAGGTGGCAGTTATTTTTAAGCCCATTTAACAGCAGAGCACCGAAGCCCAGGGAGTTTAGGCGGGTGATTCCGTGTTAAAGAAGAGGTGACCCAGGTCATCGGGCTTCGTGTGCGTGGTCTCTCCACGCCAGGCACGCCCTGGCCGCTTGCATGTGATTTGCCTCTAACCCCGTCCG
>NW_011888971.1:1462488-1472598 GCF_000151845.1 Pteropus vampyrus | reverse complement strand
AGAGGTGACCCAGGTCATCGGGCTTCGTGTGCGTGGTCTCTCCACGCCAGGCACGCCCTGGCCGCTTGCATGTGATTTGCCTCTAACCCCGTCCGACACGTCTTGTCTTCCCTGCCTCTGGCTTGCAGAGAGAGAGAGAGAGAGAGAGAGAGTGAGAGTGTGTGTGTGTGTGTGTGTTCATGTTCATGTTCATATTCTACCACACTCGCTTCACAGCTTTGAGACCAGTGTTATTTGGAATGCCACTTATCGCACGTCAGTGGGCATGGGCTTACCCGTGGATCCTGTTGATGTTCTGAGTCCTTGAGTCTTGGTTGAGGCCATTTTGCATTTTAACCAGCCAGAGGGGACATCGACAGCTCTGAGCCATAGACCACACTTCAGGGAACAAAGATGCAGAGCATTTAAGGACGAATTAACAATTCTCACTTTGTATACAAATATTGTATTTCATTGATCGTAATATGCTTTTTTTTTTTTTTTTTACCTTTCAACAAATATGCGGTTGAAATGCACCTTCTCAATGATGACATCTCATGCTTGCGGGTGGTCAGGAGACAGCCGGCACAGTTGGCATTGCCTTGTGCAGGTAGGCCTGGTCCCGGCTGTCACATGGATGGTGCTTCGATGAGTCCTGAGAGTGTTAGTAACTATGTGGTTGGATTTAACTGATGTTTAAAATATCTCCAAAAGTTACATAGGATTTGGCATTTAAAGGAAAATTAAATACACAAAAAAGTATACAAATATAGCAGCAGCATATAAATGTGTTATTAGTAGAGCAATTATTCTTTTTGGTAGAATAAGCATATACTCATTTCGTGCAAAGTACCATCAAAAGCTCAGTGACAGATTGTAGTATTTGTTCAAAGCATTCCCTGCCCCCTCTATAGGGCCTCTTTTTTCTGCATCTTCTTGGAGAAGGGGCATACTCCATGCCCCATTCATGACGGGGCTGACCACGTGACTCCTGACAGCCGGTGGCATGGGAACAGAGTGACGTATGTGCTTCTGAGCAGAAGCCTCAGGAGCCACTGCACCCTTCCGCTGCTCCCTGTTCCCTCTGCCGTGAGGACTGCATGCCTCTGACGGGCTTCCTGCCCCTGCCTGAACCCCAGAATGGGACCCGACAGCTACATCACACAAGCAATAATTAACCCTTGGTTGCCATAAGGCCCTAAGGTTTTGGGGGTGGTTGTTACTGCGGCATACCTTATCAAAAGCTGACTAACGGAGGGACTGTTAGGGAAAGAATTGAGTGAAAATGAATCACTACTGAGGTACATATGGAACGATGGCCTGTTGCGGGATGAACAGTGCAACCAAAGGCAGGAGAAATCGCCCAGTCCCAGAGAGCAGAACACAGGTGTTCCAAGCGAGGAGAGATGGGCGCGTGAATGCAGGCGTCTTATGCATGGACTGTCATTAAGGTATCCCGCTATAGCTTGATTTACGAATGATTTTTCTTCGTCATTTGAAAAAGAAAAGTGTGTCTGACTATCAGTGTTGTCTTGGAACCCGTGAAACAGCCCCTGGTCCCACTGCGAAGCCATGTTGTGTTTGGGGGTTCCCGTCCTTGTTCGCATGCTACTCACTTGCACCCATTTCTCAAGCTTTTTGATTTAAAAACCTGTCAAAGGATTTGCTCATTTCAATTGACGAAGAAAAGGGCTGTGCATACATATATCCTCCGAGTAAGGAATCAGCTGGGCCGTTTTCATGATCTCTCCTGGCCCCTGGGTTGACGCCCCTTTTTCTTATTTTGATGGCAATTTTTTGAACCAATGGAAAAGTTATTTAGGGGGTGATGGGGGTGTAGGGCAAGGCAGTAGTGTCTGCCAGCTCATTTTTGTTTTTTTTTTTTGTGCTTTACAGCAGGAGGGGACGGGTGTTATCATTATGAAATCATAATACGTATAAGAAAACGAAGACTCAGCATGCGTAGGTGCGTGTGCAGATGAGTATGTTGTGCACACATGGCCTTTGTTTATGGGGCAGGGAGGTGATAATTAATCTGAAGCCATACTTTCATTTTTTCTTTTTCTCTTAATTTTGTCCCTATATTATGAAAAAAATTTATGTAAAAAATGTACTCTAGTTTTATGGCACAAAACATTTTTGTTTTTACTTATTCTGCATTGTTTTCTAAAATACCCTGTCTAATCATTTCTAATGAGTTGAATGTTGTACAGCTGAAATCAACCCACGTTCTACACAGGACTCCACGTTTCTCTCTGAGATGAAAGGCAAGGCAAATGGAACTATAATTATATTTTCTTTTGGCTTCCTATCGCCTCCTCATTCCTACTTTTCAAAAAAGAGACAGAGATCTTAATAGAAGTGCTTCTCTCACTTACCCTTTGGAAACTCTTTAAATTCCAAGAACGAACTCTCAAAGATAAGGGTTGGCCAGACTTGGCGAGTGACAGCAAAATAACTGGATGCCAGCAAGGGTATTTGGTGGCTTCGAGCTGTATTGAGGATGTAGAGCAGAAGCAATTATGCCCCAAACTTGACATGCCCAGGTCGGAACACTCAGTCATCCCTAAGCTGCCTAGAGGGGGAAGAGCCAGATGAAGTTCAGAAAATCAGCTGGTGTGTTTGGATGGTGCCAGTAGCCAGTTTAGGTCATGCAGGCAGAGGACTCTAGCTTGAGCCCCCAGATCTGGGTTGAACGTGCACAGAGCTATCGGGGTGGGTCTTGCACAAGAAGCTGTTAAGTGCTCTGGTCTGTCCTCGTCCTCTGCAATGTGAGGGGCTGAGCGAGATGGTCGCCTGGCTCCCTCTAGATGCTGACTCCCTCATGGTTCTGCTTCATCCTCACACCGTGAGGCCGTCGACAGCCCTCAGCAGGCTCGCCCTGTGCCCAGCACAGTGTCATTGCCTGGACTGTGCCACATTCTGCTTGGTGGTGTACATAAAACATGTGCCACTGTCAAATTGCTGTCATTCTGCAACGTCTAATTCAGAGGGCCACCTGACTATGAGAAATCCTGGGCAAGAACTCCGTCTTTTGCAACGCGTGTGCAGCACGTGGCAGGGACATTTTGCCCTTGCTCGGGCCTGGCACCATTTGTTCAAGTGCAGACGCTCTCGGGGGCCTCTCCTTCAGACTGATGGGCCGTAAGGCGTTCTGACAGCCTCTCTCGCCACGTTGCTGGAGAGGAGTAGCCCCAGGGTTGCTTAGCACAGGCGATGTCAGGTCCTTAATTGTCTGGGAAGACAGTCGAGGAATAAATTACCAGGTTTTGATATTTCCAAAGTGTCGCTGCGATTTAGCTACTGTGCTTGCAAGGAGTGGTTAGCAAACATTTGCAGTCATGTGTGACAGGGCTTTGCGGTCTCCCAAAGAAGGGTTTCTCCTGCAGAACCACCTGTAGAAACCGAGTAGCTGGCATTTCCATTAGGCTGGAAAAAAAGGACGTGGCTCCTAGGATGCTTTTATGTCACTCGGCTTTAAAAGTAAGGACAAAGCGGGGAAAGGAGACAAATGTATAAACACCATATAAAATGCGACTGATTCTATATTGCCCTAAGAGGGTGAACATTAGCAAAGCAACGGGGGCCAGAAATGGTGCGGTTTATGCAGAGAAAGTTCAGTTCAGCTGCAGCAAGAAAGTGCAGAGGAAAATTAGAGATTAAGCTGAAGAGCAAGGCTGGGATCAGATCATAGAAGGCTGTGTTGCCATGTGAAGGAGGTTATTTGTCATTCTTAATTTTAGCTTATTTCACAAACAGCCCTTCTAAATTTTAGCAATTGTAATTCTTTCTGCTTGAAAGGATCTAGGGATGTGGTCTCAACCTCTGCTGCATGTTGGAGTCACGGGAAGAGTGTTATCCAATCTCAATGCTCAGCTGCATCCCGCATCCAGTACCAGTTAATCAAGATGCTTTTAAAGCTTCCCAAGTGGTCACAACATTCAGCCCAGGTTGAGAACCATATTATTGTCTATTTAAAGAAGGTAAGAAAGATAAATTCTAGGCACCACTCACCTTTGAAATTCACATTCCTTATTGTGATGGTCCTTGGTCACTCGGTATACCAAGGTTACAGCATCTGTCAAAGAGTCACACATAGATGTATAGGCAATTACAAGAAAAATAGACTACAATGGAACTTTCATTTGGGGTCTTTGTCAAAGGCTCTCAAACATCTTTCTAGGAAACACACTCCTAGAAATGGCGCGTGTGCGTAGCAGCCTTCGTCCTGGTCCAGCTTCATAGGTCATGCTGTCCTCCCTCCGGTCAGTGCCTGGAACCCCAAGTTTCCCCTCTCTTGCCACTTCCTAATGACTCACCGCCCAGACGCGTATGAGCTAGTGTTTCTAGTCAGTCCTTAGAAACTAGACCATTACGTGTAACCCATCCAACCCAAAGTCAAGTCACTGATTTTAAATAAGCAAAGGAGAATTAGAACAGTTCCTGAAGAGCGGCCGGCATCGTGGTTTTGCTAAAACTTTAATTTTGGGGTCCGCTTCATTGCTTTGTGTATTTTCAGTGGTCATGAAACTTTGGAGGGTGGATGTGGGAGTAACCAAATCTAGACTTTCTAAGCCACTTCTAGCAAATGAGAGAATGTTTCTCTTAGCCCTGATGTGGAGGAGAGTGATGATTTTAGACCAGGAGATCAGGGTTTGAATTCCCAATCTGACCACTGAGCTACCCAGCTGGTGCTCCCCTCCGAGAGCCACGTTCTTATACTGTACTCTAACCCCTTGGGCTGCTGGATGGCTGAATGCGATGGTTTTTGTAGAACGTTCATTTTTGTTTGTCGGTTCGTTTATTTACGTCCTAATCTCTTCACTTTTCTCATCCAGCCCCCAACCCCTCCCGTCTGGCAACATCAGTTTGTTCTCCGTATCTGCGAGTCTGTTTCTGTTTTATATTGTTCTTTAGATTCCACACGTAGGTAAAATCATACGGTATTTGTCTTTCTCTGACTTATTTCACTTTGCATAATACCCTCTAGGTCCATCCATGTTGTTGCAAATGGTAAAATTGTTTTTTATAGCTAAGTAATATTCCCTTTGTATATATGTACCACCTCTTCTTTATCCAGTCTTCTATTGGTGGGCACCTAGGTTGCTTCCATATCTTGGCTATCATTAATAACACTTCTCTGAACACAGGGGCACATATATCTTTTTGAATTAGTGTTTTGGTTTTCTTCGGATAAATACCCAGAAGGATCGCAAGGTCATAAGGTCGTTCTATTTTTAATTTTTTGAGGAGCTTCATACTGTTTTCCGTAGTGGCTGTACCAATGTGCAATCCCACCAACAGTGCTCAAGGGTTCCTTTTTCTCCACATATTCGCAAACACTTGTTTTTTGATTTAATGATAGCCATTCTGACAGGTATGTAGTGATATCTCATTATGGTTTTACTTTGCATTTCTCTGATGATTAGTGTTCTTGATCATCTTTTCATATGGTCATCTGTATGTCCTCTTTGGAGAAATGTCTATTGAGGGCCTTCTGTCCATTTTTAAATTTGATTTTTTTGTTCTTGTTGAGTTATATGAGTTCTTTACAAATTTTGGTTATTAAACCCTTATTGGATGTTTCGTCTCCCATTCAGTAGGTTGTCTTTTCATTTTATCGATGGTTTCTTTTTCTCTGCAAAAACATTTTAGTTTGATGTGGTCCCATTTATTTTTTCTTTTCCTTTTGTTTCTCTTGCCCAAGTTGATATATCAGAAACAAAATTACTAAGAGCAGTGTCAGCGACACTGCTTCTACGAGTTTTATGGTTTGTGGTCTTACATTTAAGTCTAATCCATTTTGAGTTATTCTTGTACAAGGTATAAGAAGGTAGTCCAATTTTATTTTATTTTTTGCACGTATCTGTCTAGTTTTTCCAACACCATTTATTGAATAGGTTGTTTTTACCCCATTATATATTCTTTTCTCCTTTCCGTAGGTTAAATGACCATATAGGAGTGGCTTTATTTCTGGGCTCACTCTTCTGTTCCATTGATCCTATGTTTGTTTTTATGCCAGTACCATGCTGCTTTGATTACTATAGCCTTGTAATATAGATTGATATTAGGTAACATGATACCTTCAACTTTGTTGTTCTTTTTCAAGATTGCCATGAGTATTCTGGGCCTTTCGTAGTTCCACATACATTTTAGGATTATTTGTTATGGTTCTGTGAAAAATGCCATTGGTATTTTGATAGGGATTTCATTGAATCTCTAGATTGCTTTGGATAGTATGGACATTTTAATGATTCTTCCTACCTATGAGTATGGTATATGCTTCCATTTATTTGTATCTTCTTCCATGCTTTATAATTTTCTGAGTTCAGGTCTTTTACCTCCTTGGTTAAATTTATTTCTAGGTAATTATTTTTTGATGCAATTATAAATGGGCTCATTTTCTTAATTTTCTTCCTGATAGTTTGATATTGGTGTATAAAAATGCAATTGATTCCGAATATTAACTTTGTATCCTGCTTCTTTACTGAATGTATCAGTTCTAATAGATTTTTGCTGAAATCTTTAGGGTTCTCTACATTTGCAAATAATGACAGTTTTACTTCTTCCTTTCCAGTTTGGATGTCTGTTATTTCTCTTCCTTGTCTGATCGCTGTGGCTAAGACGTCCGATACGATGTTGAATAGAAGTGGTGAGAGTAGACATCCTTGTCTTGTTCCTGATCTTAAGGAAGATGCTTTTAGTTTTTCACTGTTGAGTGTGATGCTAGCTGTAGATTTTGCATATATGACCTTTATTACGCTGAGGTATGTTCGCTCTGTTTCTGAGAGCTTTTATCATAAATAGATGCTGGATTTTGTCAAACGCCTTTTCTGCATCTTTTGAAATGATCATCTATGTACCCTTCATTTTGTTTATGTGGTGTATCATCTTTTTTATGTATTGCTGAATTTGGTTTGCTAGTATTTTGTTGAGGATTTTTGCATCTATGTTCATCAGGAATATTGGTCTATAATCGTCTTTTTTTTTTTTTTGGTAATGCTTTTGGCATCAGGGTAATTGTGGCCTTGTAAAACGAGCTTGAGAGGCTTCCCTGCTCTTGAATTTTTTGGAACAGTTTGCGAAGGACTGGTGTTAGTTCTTTGAATGCTTGGCAAAACTTATCTGTGAAGCCATGCAGTCCAGGACTTTTATTTGTTGGTAGTTTTTTGATTATCGATTTGATTTCATTAGTAGTAATAGGTCTGTTCAGATTTTTCATTTATTCTTGATTCGGCCTTGAAAGATTGTATGTTTCTAGGAATTTAACCATTTCTTCCAGAATGTCCAATTGGTTAGCATATAATTATTTGTGGCATTTTCTTATAATCCTTTGTATTTCTGTGGTGTAGACTGTTGAACATTAATCCTTAGGACTATAAAAATTTCAGTGTCCTTCTCAAGCAGGAATAAGATTATGTAAAGGACACCAATCCTACTAGAGGTAGAATTGAGATTTCTGAAGAAAGCTTCATCTACAATTCAAAGACATGCACGTTTATTGAACAACTATTTTATCTCGGACACTGTACTATCCTCGGACAAAGATAACAGATGAAAGTCTCTGGGTCCACACTGCAGAATATATTACCATCATTAAAAATAATGAGTTAGAGCCTTGTCAGATCGCTCAGAGGGGCTTCTACCAGATGTTATTGTGTGATAAACGCAAGATTCAGAAAAGCCACATCCAATATTCTGTTTTTATAAAACAGTGACAAAAACCCTCTTCTAAAGCTGCACAGTTATGTGAGGATTTGTCTACAAAGATGTGTGCAGGAATGTGTGTGTCATTAGAGGCATATGGAAGGCTACTCACATCAGGTGTCAAGATAGCTCACCTGGTGTGGGGAGAGGGGGCAGGGATCTGAGGAAGAGGTGGTAGCGGTGGTGAAAACAGCATGTAGGGTCAGATCTCTTTCAGGTAAAAATATGAGTGTGTGTGTTTTCATAAAGCGACGTATTTGTTTCTTAGTCGTTGAAAAAGGTGTAGGCTCTTTAACACGAGCGACTGTTATTGGTAAATTGAGTAACCCCAAAAAGATGTGTTGGAGATCTAACCCCCAGGACCCTGGATTGTGACCTTATTTGGAGACAGGGTCATTGTAGATGTGATTAAACTGAGATGAGGTCGTTCTTGAGTGGACAGGACTCCTAATCCATTATGACCAATTTCTTATATGGAGATGGCCACGTGAAGGCTGGGCAACGGCCGGGTGATGCTGGCCCGGCAGAGGGACACCAAGCATTGGTGACCACCGGGGGCTGGAAGGGCGGAGGGAGGCTCCTCCCCTAGAGCCTTGGGGTGGGGTGTGGCCCTGCCCACATCTTGATCTTGGACTTTCGCCTCCAGAACTGTGAGAGAAGAAATTTCCGTTGTTTTAAGTCACGAAGGTTGTGGTACTTAGTTCCGGCAGCCCTGGGAAACTGATAGAGACACAATTCTTGATTCTGTTTTATAATCTGACTTTTTATTGAACAAAACACTGAGAACATCTTTCTATGCCATTAAAGTTTCTGCTACAATATCTAAGATTAAATTTTACTTCCACGCTGAAAGTGTGACTGCATTTTCTGTCGTGTAAATTGACCTCATGCAGTGCACTCTGGATACTTCTGTTCTCGTTAGCTTCTCAAGGGCAGGCTCGGGACTTCGGGATGGGGCTGTTACAGAGACGCTGAGGTGGAAGGCCGGGCCCCTACCCTGTCCCTACCGTCTGTCTGTTTTCATTTCTCCTTTGCCTGTGCGGGGCGTCAGGCACTCTCCAGGCAGGCCTCCTGCCAGCTGCTGGGATGACCACATGTGCCGAGGTGCCTGGCCAGGGTGCTGAGGCCCAGGCCTGGCCCAGAAGCCCTGCACCTGCAGGAGACCGTGGGGCCTGGCAGCGGCTATATGGACAGAGCTGGGCCTGCTGACGGCCTGGCTTGGGAGTGGGCAGGGGCTCTCCCTTCCTAAAAGGAACCCTGAAGACCAGAAGCAAGTTTCCTGCCAGCCTAGTTGGATAGATGTTCAGAATTAAGATTGTGTTTATTTATAGCAAATTAAGAGCTAATGTTTCTAGTGGACCCTCCTATGGCACAAAATGTTTGGTATCACGTATGTTCTTTAGGTTTATTAACTTCTTTAAACGTTATGACATCCTAATGTCCTAGGTACTGTTTTCCTCCTCGTTTTACCGATGTAAAACTGAAGCACAGAGAGCTTAAGCTAGTTGCCCGAGGTCACAGCTCAGAAGAGATGGAGCTGGGATTTGAACGCCGACAGCATGGCTCGAGGGCTGGGTTCACAGCCACCAGATGACACTGCCCCCAAGACCTCCAGACGCCTGAGAGCTGAGCAGCCCCTCTCCGAACATTTCACGTCCCGTAACTCGTTAACTACGCCCGATTTCTTCTAAAATACGAGGCTCTGCACTGAGACTCATCTTGGCTACGTGTCATTTTAACAATATTCTGCCCTTTCTGATGTGATAATGTACGGTTTTGGTCCTCAGAAAGCACTTAAGAAATAACCAAGAGAAAAAGAGAAAAAGTGGAATAATCTTATTCCATTAAAAAGGTACAAAACATTTTTCTCTAGAAGAAATCAGCCCCAAAACCCTGTTCAATCATTTAAAGACGAGAGGGGCTTGAGGACTTCAGGTCTGACATGAAGAGAGGTGTCCCCATGCGTCAGGTCCAAAGGTGATTAAGCAGAACTCAGGCCCCCCACAGATAAGTTCAGGTGGACACATGCTATGCTTGAGGCCATCTGGTTTTAGAGGGACGGTTGGCTGGGGTGTCCTCCAGGTATTAGCTAAGTTGACCACGAGCTCTTTAGGAGCTGCTCCTGCTTCGAGGGCCAGTTTGGCCTGTCGACGTTATTGCCTCTCTTAATAGCTAAGAAGCTGAAGTCGAATCATTGAGATCATCGTTCCAGATGCCTGAGTGGGATGATTTACGTGCATGAGCAGAGACACGGTGCCGTAATGATTCTTTAGGGTGCAGGGGAACTAGGTTAGGCCAGCGTTTAAGTGGCTGGATTTGGAAGTTTATGAAGTACTCAGAAGTCAGCAGAGCGACACGAGGCGGGGGCAAAGGGCCCGAAGCGATCTGAGGCAGACGAGAGGCGGGCCCGTGGGCGCCATGGGG
>NW_011888971.1:1459056-1462042 GCF_000151845.1 Pteropus vampyrus | reverse complement strand
ACAGAGAGCTTAAGCTAGTTGCCCGAGGTCACAGCTCAGAAGAGATGGAGCTGGGATTTGAACGCCGACAGCATGGCTCGAGGGCTGGGTTCACAACCTCCAGATGACACTGCCCCCAAGACCTCCAGACGCCTGAGAGCTGAGCAGCCCCACCCTGAACATTTCACGTCCCGTAACTCGTTAACTACGCCCGATTTCTTCTAAAATACGAGGCTCTGAACTGAGACTCATCTTGGCTACGTGTCATTTTAACAATATTCTGCCCTTTCTGATGTGATAATGTACGGTTTTGGTCCTCAGAAAGCACTGAAGAATAACCAAGAGAAAAAGAGAAAAAGCGGAATAATCTTATTCCATTAAAAAGGTACAAAACACTTTTACTCTAGAAGAAATCAGCCCCAAAACCCTGTTCAATCACTTAAAGACGAGAGGGGCTTGAGGACTTCAGGTCCGACATGAAGAGTGGTGTCCCCATGCGTCAGGTCCGAAGGTGATTAAGCAGAACTCGGGCCCCCCACAGCCAAGTTCAGGTGGACACATGCTTGAGGCCATCTGGTTTTAGAGGGACGGTTGGCTAGGGTGTCCTCCAGGTATTAGCTAAGTTGACCACAAGCTCTTTAGGAGCAGCTCCTGCTTCGAGGGCCAGTTTGGCCTGTCGACGTTATTGCCTCTCTTAATAGCTAAGGAGCTGAAGTCGAATCATTGAGATCATCGTTCCAGATGCCTGAGTGAGATGATTTACGTGCATGAGCAGAGACACGGTGCCGTAATGATTCTTTAGGGTGCGGGGGAACTAGGTTAGGCCAGCGTTTAAGTGGCTGGATTTAGAAGTTTATGAAGTACTCAGAAGTCAGCAGAGCGACACGAGGCGGGGGCAAAGGGGCCGAAGCGATCTGAGGCAGACGAGAGGAGGGACCGTGGGCGCCATGGGGAGAGAAGACAGTCACCGCTCTCTGTGGTCTCCACGCGCCCACAGGACGGCCGGGACTCCGGCCTCCTCCTTGTTCAGGAGTTTCTGTCCTCCCCAGCTGTCCTCTTTCTGAGAGGTTGTCCTGATGTTTTTAAAATGGCAGCTTGTAAAATATTAGCCCTTCTGCCCCATCAGCTTCCAGATAAGATTCACAATTTCTTTCCCCAAAGGATGTTTGCATAGACAGGAAGCTGTTTCCTTGACAATGCAACATTTAGTTCCAGCAGAAAGAAAAGGAAGAGCTTGCTACCTTTGAGAGTGATCTTAAGTCACAGGTGAGGTAGGTGTGAATTCAAATGCACATACCTTTTGGTCTCCGGTGACCGTGCTCGTGATGATGGAAGCTAAGGTCCCTGGTAGCTGGAGATGGGGCCATAGATAGACCCAGAGTTCCAAGTAACGCTGGCCTCAGTTCACAGGGGGCCGACCTCTCTTTTACTTGCTCTGGGGCCCAAATGTCAGGTCTGTGTCAGCAGGATCAGGACTTAATGTATGTGTGTCCCCTCCCACCTCCTGCCTGGGTGCACATCCGGGAGAAGTCAGCTCAGCGTGGGCATCAGCTTCGAAGAGCAGAGTGGGGGGCATCTGGAAACTGGATCCTGTGCTATTAAAGACAGAGGGCTCCTTTCAAAACATCCCGGAAACCAGCCGAGCCCATGGAACCGGGGTGAAGAGGACGAGGACATAACTGTGACCTTGGGGACCGGCCTCTTTCCTCTCTGGAGACCCTCATGGGTCCGAGGAGCTCTGCTCTGGCCTGAGTGTGTCCCTCAGGTTCATATGTTGAAATCCTAACCCCTAAAGGTGATGGAGTTAGGAAGCGGGGCCTTTGGGAGGTGCTACGTCATAAAGGTGGAGTCCTCGTGAATGGGATTAGGGCCCCCGTAAAAGGCCCCCACAGAACTCCCTCGTCACCCCCCCACCACACGAGGATGCAGACAGACCCAGAAGGGGGTCCCCACCGGCCACGCTGGCGCCTGTTCACAGACTCCCAGCCTCCAGACCGTGAGAAATATATTTCCTTTGTCTGTAAGCCACCTAGTCTGTAGCATTTTGTTGCAGCCGCCCCTGCGGACAGAGGTAAGTTCTCGGCACCCCCACAAAGACTGGCGCCTGCCCTGGGCCATGGGCTGAACAATCGAGGCAAGTCCTTGTCCTCGTGGAGCTTGTACAGAAATGGGAGTCAGCAGCAGGACAAGATGTGTTCCCAGAAGTATCCTTCCCTTCCACGGGTGCCACGTGCCCCTCTGTGCCAGTGGGGACATCTTGTAAGGAACAGAAAGGCATCCACCTACCTTCTGTGAGGAGGACCAGGTAGTAAGTGGAAGGCGTGAGTTAGATGTCGTGAGAAGGCCACAAGCCCGAGGGAGAGTCACAGCAGGCAGCTCGCGGTAAGGGGGCTGCAGGCTGCAGCGACGTGCTCAGGAGGCCTTGCCGGGGCCGACATTCCAGTAAAGACTGGAAGGCAGTGGGAAGGCGGTGGGGAGCTGGCGTGTGGGCATCCGGGGGAAGAGCACCGCAGGCAGGTGGAACATTCTGGGCTCAGTGCCCTGGAGTCTGTCTGTTTCGTTTAAGGAGCAAGAGGGGCCAGTGTGGTCAGGGCGGCCCGCCCGACGGGCCGAGCAGATGGCGAGATGAGCAAGGCAAGGGGCAGTCCCGCGAGGCTGCTGGACCATGACGAGGACCTTGGCCTTTATTCTGAGTGCCAGGGGGAAATGCAGAGGGGTTTAGAGCAAGGAAATGCCTGGTCTCTGGTTATGGCGGTGGGAAGCCCTGAGAGCGAGGGCAGGAGCAGCTTCGGAGGCCAGTGTGGGAATCCAGGTGACAGGCGACGGCGCTGGGCCAAAGGGGGTCTCAGGGGAGGGTCTGCAAAAGCGGGGAACCAACTGGATTTCTCGCGGGCCGTGAAAGAACAGTGTTAAGAATGACTCGGGTTCTTAGAACGGGTGACCGGAAGCGTGGCACGGCCACCAAATGTGAGGGAAAAGTCTGCCAGTAAATTCCAACTCTAGAAAA
>NW_011888971.1:1451460-1458546 GCF_000151845.1 Pteropus vampyrus | reverse complement strand
CACGAGGATGCAGACAGACCCAGAAGGGGGTCCCCACCGGCCACGCTGGCGCCTGTTCACAGACTCCCAGCCTCCAGACCGTGAGAAATATATTTTCTTTGTCACCTAGTCTGTAGCATTTTGTTGCAGCCGCCCCTGCGGACAGAGGTAAGTTCTCAGCACCCCCACAAAGACTGGCGCCTGCCCTGGGCCATGGGCTGAACAATCGAGGCAAGTCCTTGTCCTCGTGGAGCTTGTGCAGGACAGAAACGGGAGTCAGCAGCAGGACAAGATGTGTTCCCAGAAGTATCCCTTCCTTCCACGGGTGCCACGTGCCCCTCTGTGCCAGTGGGGACATCTTGTAAGGAACAGAAAGGCATCCACCTACCTTCTGTGAGGAGGACCAGGCGGTAAGTGGAAGGCGTGAGTTAGATGTCGTGAGGAGGCCACAAGCCCGAGGGAGAGTCACAGCAGGCAGCTCGCGGTGAGGGGGCTGCAGGCTGCAGCGACGTGCTCAGGAGGCCTTGCCGGGGCCGACATTCCAGTAAAGACTGGAAGGCGGTGGGGAGCTGGCGTGTGGGCATCCGGGGGAAGAGCACCGCAGGCAGGGGGAACATTCTGGGCTCCGCGCCCTGGAGTCTGTCTGTTTCGTTTAAGGAGCACGAGGGGGCCAGAGTGGGAATCCAGGTGACAGGCGACGGCGCTGGGCCAAAGGGGGTCTCAGGGGAGGGTCTGCAAAAGCGGGGAGCCAACTGAATTTCTCGCGGGCCGTGAAAGCAGTGTTAAGAATGACTCGGGTTCTTAGAACGGGTGACCGGAAGCGTGGCACGGCCACCAAATGTGAGGGAAAAGTATGCCAGTAAATTCCAACTCTAGAAAACGTGTCAGCTGTCTGAGTAGGCATATCAAGCAGGCAAACAGATACACAAGTCTGGGGTTCAGAGAAATGACTTAGATCGAAAATATGAATTTGAGGGTCATGGCACACGGAAGACTCAATGTTTTATGTGTCAAGCTGGCTAAGCTCCGGTGCCCAGTAATCTAATCAAACACTAATCTAGGTGTTTCCATGAAGATGTTTTGTAGATGTGTTAGATGTAGACGTGGGGAAATTAGGTGACCATAAGTCGAGGCGATTGCCCCGGATACTGTGGGTGGGCCTCATCCAATCAGTTGAAGGCTTCAGCGCAAAAGCTGAGGTTTTCCAGAGAAGAAGGAAGCCTGCCTCCAAGCCACGGCATCATCTCCTGTCCACGTCTCTGGCCTGCTGGGCCCCACCACTGCGTTAGCCAGTTCATTAAAGCCAACCTCTTGATGCAAATATACTCTGTTTAGCATATTTCTTGTTGGTTCTTTCTCTGGAGAACCTTGCCTGATAGAAGTCGTATTAAAGCTCTGACACTGGTTGAATTTGCCAAGGGAGTGACGGTCACCAGGGAAGAAGAGAGAGGCCCAGAGCCCCTTCTCCTGGCCTCTTCATGTTGGCACACGGGATGCGGAGACAGAGCAGTGACCAGTGAGGTGGCGGGGACTCTCGCAGGGTGACGGAAGTACATCGGTGAGGAAGGCACCCGCTGTGTCTCAAGCAGCGCCCTGCAAAAGGGTTGGAACTGACCTGGATTCTGCAGCACAGAGGTCCCGGACGACTGCGACACGGGCATCAGCAGTGTGGGTGTGACGGTCCCACGCCCGTGCAGAAGCGGCAGTTGAAATTCTCATCTGGAATGGGCTGGGTTTTTTTTTTTGTTTTTTGTTTTGACAGATCACTGACTACTTTCACTGCATGTGTTCGGATTTGGCTGGCATTTTCTCATGCCTGCTTTGTGCTAGAGTCTTATTTGGCACTTAAAATATGTTATTTTAATAAAAATGATTCCATTTAGCCCCCTCTCAACCCAGGGAGCGTATATCATTATCTGAAATTCAGAAGAGAGCAATGAACTTGTCTCTGTTAATATAAGAATAAGTGATGGTCAAAGTTCAATGTTGTTCTAAGCCTCACAATGGACACTTCTTTAGTTTGTTATTTAAATAATTATATAGTATTTTAATTAAAAAGCCACACATACTGATTATAGAGAAATTATAATAGTATAAATAGTGAAATTAATATATTTCTATTACTCAGAGACAACCACTGCTAACTCATCTATGTATTGAGTTTGTCTTTTTCTAGTGTGTGTTTGTGTGTGTGTGTGTGTGTTTACACACACGCTTTGTTTAATGTATTTAGATTCTTTCTATACATACATTTTATTTTCTGCTTTAAATTACTTAATATTGTATTGTGAGCATACTCCCATGTTGTTAAATTTTCTCAAAGTCTAGTTTTTATAAGTAACCACGTGGCTACATCATGATCTTTTGACCTTTCCCTTTCTGGTGGCCGGTCAGGTGGCTGAGAATTTCTTGATTTTTAAAAGGTGCTACAAATGGCTGTATGCATATGTTTCAGTCAAAAATCTCTGGCTCTTTCTCTAGGCCTGGCTTTTCAAACTGGGGTTACTGGGCCCTGATGTGTTTCTGTTTACCACATCTGGAAAAGGTGTTTTCCATACCGGATGCTTCTCTGAGTTGGGACCGATGGGATGAACGACTTTCTCACCTTTGGGGTTGACAGTGTTTGAATGTATGTTCGTACATGTAGGGGACATACGTGTTGGTGGATACTACATTCTAATTCTCCTCAGATTTGCCTTTTTTTTCTTAGCAGAAATCCTTCCTAGATCTAAAGCCATAAGCTGGCCGTGAGTCTTAGTTTTGTTGAAAGCGTGAGTTTCATCTTTATAGCTGGTCTTCGCAGATACTTTGATAAGATTTCGGGAGCAGCTCAAAAAAGCTAGCCAGAAATTATTTTAATCTTAAGAATTCCAATTCTACCAAGGCCCTTTAAAGATACTTTTGAAGGATATCTTTGAAAGCTTCTACAGGACCAAGTGTTTTCCTGAAAAGCATGACAAATTGAGATGTGCGGGGACAGAAAGGTGATGGCCGTGTTGATACACTTCCGTGAAGATTTCAGACGCATACGTGATTTATAATCCTTCCCAGAATTAGGGAGAAATAACGATGAATTTTGCATTTAATTTCTCAAAAGCTAACTTTGCCTCCCACATATTTCCTATCGCTCCTCTGCTCCCAAGGCCCCCTCTTCTTCTTTAGCGGTTTGTTAAACATGACCTTGTAAACTTATGTTCGCACAGCCTCCCTGCGGCAGTCCAGGGAGGATGAATGCCGGCAGGTCATTTCGATTTTCCCTTCAGTCACGTGTGTCCTCTCTTTTATCCTCCCTAACTTGTGAAGTAATTCGATGCTCACGTTACTTCCCTTTTTGAACGTCTACAAACATTCGGTTTCATTCCCATATTGTTTTGCTAGCCAAACAGTGCTCCTCTAGGTCGGCCAGGAGCCGCACAGCCATTCATTGGAAAGTGGTCAGTTCCGTGTTGATTTCCTCCTCCTGACTTTCTTCGTTCTACCTCTTCAGTTTAATTTCAAATCCTACAAAAGTAATTCTCCAAAGGTTAAGCTTAAACGAGGTTTTGAAGCAGACATGATTTAGGAAGAGGAAAAGAGAATTTATATTGGAGCTTCAGCGGTTACACTCTGATTTTACAAATTCATAGATTATTTTTTTTCTCTCTGAATCGGCCATGAATAAAGAAGCTTCCTGGAATATTATCTCTTGTCATCTTGGTGTATGTTTGTAGAAGGGAATTCCATTGAGAAATGGCAACGGGACATGTTTTTTTCTTTCTTTTTGATAGGAATTCCCCGAAGAGAATTCTCTCCATTTCCCATTTAGGCAAAACTTCTCACCCCGAGGAAATATTTCCTGCATAAGGTTAGAGACAGGGAGCTTTACAAATTGCAAATCATTCTCCCTTGCCAGAGCGTGTTTTCGAAACAGATTCTCTCCCCAAGTGGTGTGAGGTTTGTCACTGTTCCTTTCTGAATTCTAACAAGTAGGCGTCAAGCTTAGATTGGTTAGCAGCTTTTGTGCTTTTAAAAATGAGGAACGAAAGGAAAAGATTCAGATCACTGCAAAATTTCACACAGAAACCCGTTTTGGAAAGTCACAGTCGTAGGACAACTATCAGCTATCTATGTCGCTATGTCCTGGATATACCTGGACACAAACCCAGAGGCTAACACCAATGGCGTCTGTGTCGTGGTTGGGGCAAGACGCATTACTGGCGATATAGCTAAGTTGGAAATGCTGTGAAACCTAATATTTTTTCCCTGTGAAGCTGATGGTATAAACCAGGTTTTAGTAATTGTAATAATCTAAGATGGGGGTCTTTTGACTCTCCTGAAAGATATAAAAGGTACAATCTTTTGTTTGTTCCTTTATGGGAAGAAGTCCCCTTGAAGAGGTATTTTGTTCCTTAGGGTTCTTTTATTTGGGGGGCTGCATAGCTGGGTGTGAGAACAGCGGAAAGGTGCCAGAAAGGCTAAGCACCCACCCCTGGCAGTTTCGGCTTGCTGGGTAAGGGTTTCATTACTGAAATATGGGGACCCCGATGAGCCAGTCTGAAGACAGTGCCTCCTAGGCTCCCTCTGCTGCATCCATTCAGTGGACTAGCCCCAGGACTGGGGAATTATGCCAGATTTCAGGGTTCTGAAAAATCGTTCAGTGGGGCACCGCAAAATGCTGGATCAAGCAAGCTTCATGAGCGAAAACTGCCTGGAGGCAGGTTAGGATGTGGTCCGAACATTCATGCCTGGTTTTATTGCAGCGATTAGTGCACTGTCCGGTAACAGGGCTGTAATTACCACTGCAAGCCTTGAGTTTGAGGACACACACACACATGTCATTAGAGCAGGCACAGAGAATCACAGCCCACTGGATAACTGAGCAAAGGCACTAAAAGTCTGGGTAAAAATATTTCCAGGGGCAGATGGAGCTTAGAGAAAATGGCAAAAACCTGTTCTTTAAAGTGAATGCATAAGAAAGAAGAAAATGATCAAAATTAGTTTGCAGAGACATGGACACAGTTTCCTATACCTTGAGCTTTTGAAATCGCAGAGATTTAAGTCTTCCTAAACTTTATCATTTGTATAAAGGAAGGATAAATTCCTGTTTTCTTTCACCAAACTGCATAGTTTTTTTTTCTTTCTGATACTAAAATATAACCAACAAGACCAGCTCCTCCAGTCTGGACATTTTCCCTTTAATATCTGACTGCGAGCCAGCATCCTTCCTCTCATCCAGCTCCAAAGGAAATCTAAAATGAGCATAAAGTAATCAGAAGAAAGAGCATATGTTGAACTCTTTTCAGGGGAAGGTTTATTTTCTCCTCAACTTGGCTACGACCTTCTCAGAGTGGCAATACCCATTTATTTGAATTATCATTTTTTTCCACAATAAAAGAGAAACCATTTATAAAAAGCAAATGCCTTTGCGTATTAACCTTCTAGCCTATGACCTTGCATATTCTCTTATTAGTTCCAGGAGGACCTTTTTATATTCTTTGGAATTTTCTACATAAACAGCAATATCATCTGTGATTAAAGACAGTTTTAGTTCTTCCTTTCCAATCTACATAACTCTTATTTCTTTTTCTTGTCTTATTGGGCTGGTTAGGGTTCCCCGTATGGCGCTGAATAGGAGTGGTGAGACAGGACGTCTGACCTTTCCCCTGACTTTAAGGAGAGAGCATCCAGTCCCACATTAGGTATGATGTTAGCTATTGTTTTTGTTTTTGTTTTTGAAATGTTTCAAAATAAAGTTGAGGACATTCCTCTATCTTTTCTGTGTGCTGAGAATTTTTTTTTTTTATCATGACTGGATGTTGTATTTCGTCTAGTGCTTTTTCTGTACCAATCAACTTGATTTTTTGTTCTTTAGCCTGTTGACATGGTGGATTATAGTGATTGATTACTGAGTGCTGAAACAGCCTTGCATATCTGAAATATTTCCTACTTGGTCATAGTATATAATTCTCTTTATACGTTATTGTATTTGCTCATGTGTTGCTGAGGGTTTTAAGTCTGTGTTCATGAGAGATATTGGTATGTAGTGTTCTATTCTTATAATGTCTTCGTCTGGTTTTGTTATGATGGCGATGCTGGCCCGATATCGTGAGTGACGAAGTGTCCCCTCCACTTCTGTTTTCTGAAAGAGTTTGTAGAGAATTAGCATTACTTTTTTCCCTAAGTGCTTATTATAATTCACAAGTGAACCTGTCTGGGTCTGGTGCTCTCTCTTTTGAAAGGTTATTAATTATTAATTTACTTTCTTTAATAATTATAAGTGTATTCAAACCACTCCTTGTATAAATTTTGGTAGTTCGTGTCTTTCAAGGAATCGGTCCATTTCATCCCTTTCAACTAAGTCATAATACTCGGGGGCATGGAATTATTCACCGTACGCTCTTACCGACTTTAATGCCCATGGGGTCCGTGTTAGTGGCCCCACTTTCCTTTCTGATGCTGGTCATTTGTGTCTTCTCCATTTTGTGTTGGTTAGTGTGATGAGAGGCTTACTGAGTTTATTGATCTTTTCAAAGACCCAGCTTTTAGTTTTATTAATTTTCTTTGAACCATTTTTTAAGGAAGAAGGAAGCGATAGGCAGTAGGAATGAGCAGAAGAACTGCACGCTGTTTCACAGCTGTTTTGGCGAAGCTGAGCACACACTCTAACTCTTATGCCAGCTGTAGCGAGCTGTGTGCTGTAGTGAACTATGGCTTTTAAAATGCTGACAACCTGGTTTATTGTAAACATCATTGCAGACAAGTTTCAATGCGGATGACCTTTGCTTTAAAGGCATTTAAGTAGTGCATAATTTACCAGAAAAATTCAGTAACTACTTTTCGTTGTAACTTTTTCCCAGGAAAAAAATTCGTACACTAATAATTTTTAAACTTCCGTTTGTGTAAGAATAATGTGGAGATTATTTAAAAATGAAAATTCCTGAATCCCACTCAAATCCTCCTTGGTGTTTCTGTGGAGGGGGCCAGAAATTTGTCCTATAAGCACCGGAGGTGAGTTCAGCGCGGTGGCCTAATGACCCGTCATCAACTACGTTGCTGTTGACCTTGGAGCTGGAAAGGCACAGAGCACATCTATCTGACCCTGAATTCTGTGAATGAGGTACTGGACCT
>NW_011888971.1:1446301-1451410 GCF_000151845.1 Pteropus vampyrus | reverse complement strand
GGGGCATGGAATTATTCACCGTACGCTCTTACCGACTTTAATGCCCATGGGGTCCGTGTTAGTGGCCCCACTTTCCTTTCTGATGCTGGTCATTTGTGTCTTCTCCATTTTGTGTTGGTTAGTGTGATGAGAGGCTTACTGAGTTTATTGATCTTTTCAAAGACCCAGCTTTTGGTTTTATTAATTTTCTTTGAACCATTTTTTAAGGAAGAAGGAAGCGATAGGCAGTAGGAATGAGCAGAAGAACTGCACGCTGTTTCACAGCTGTTTTGGCGAAGCTGAGCACACACTCTAACTCTTATGCCAGCTGTAGCGAGCTGTGTGCTGTAGTGAACTATGGCTTTTAAAATGCTGACAACCTGGTTTATTGTAAACATCATTGCAGACAAGTTTCAATGCGGATGACCTTTGCTTTAAAGGCATTTAAGTAGTGCATAATTTACCAGAAAAATTCAGTAACTACTTTTCGTTGTAACTTTTTCCCAGGAAAAAAATTCGTACACTAATAATTTTTAAACTTCCGTTTGTGTAAGAATAATGTGGAGATTATTTAAAAATGAAAATTCCTGAATCCCACTCAAATCCTCCTTGGTGTTTCTGTGGAGGGGGCCAGAAATTTGTCCTATAAGCACCGGAGGTGAGTTCAGCGCGGTGGCCTAATGACCCGTCATCAACTACGTTGCTGTTGACCTTGGAGCTGGAAAGGCACAGAGCACATCTATCTGACCCTGAATTCTGTGAATGAGGTACTGGACCTCTAGGGTGGGCAGTGTGGAGTCCGTCAGTGTCAGTGCTGGAAACCGAGGCCACGATTTCAGCCTCTTAGTACAGAGATGTACAACTATCGAACACGGGTGACAGTTGTCCAGCTTGGTCATCCGACTCAGTTAGCCAACTAAACTTTGAATGTATTTTGATAATAATAAAAATCAAATTGTAAATAACGAATGTTTTTAATTACTTTAGAAATTACAAAGAGCTTGTGACAGATGTGATGTTTCGTCAGTAGGATTAGGGAATGGAGTCACCACTGTCTGCCTTGACATCTTCAATCCCAGAAGCTACAACTGTAGAAAATTATGTAGTTGACCAACCGCCTGAACATTCTAGGCATAGATGCTTGGATATCTGAGGTCCCTCACTAATTGAGGAAAACAATATCTTTCATGGCCGTTTATATTTGTATGAGAGCCATGACTTTACCATTTGAAAATTCTTCTTTACTAGTTTGGCGGTGCCACTGAGATGTCAGGATTTACCTGACAAGCTGGATTGATGGAGAAGTACACCTCAGGGACTGTTTACACCTGTGTGTGTTCTCACCAGAACTGTAACACTGTCGATGCTTGCTTTCATTCTGTTCCTTTTTCCTGATTTTGTGTTTTGTTTTTGTTTCTGGTTCACACGGGTGGTTCACATGGATACTAATTTATTCTCCAATGGTGACAATAGTGATTGGAAATTTGCTTCTATCTTCTATGGTTTGTCCATTTCGATAGATGGAGGATAGTGATCTAGTATGTTGGGTGACAGACAACAGAATTCATTTTTTTTTTTGCCCTTTTCCCTTGTTTCTTTGTTTGTGTATTTTGAGCTCTAATTAATTAAGCATATTTGGGAAGGAGGACAGCTCTTCGAGGTCTGGCCACCGAGGTTTTCTTGTGTCTGTATTTACTTTAGACATGAGGCTGGCATTTTAGAACTGAAGCTGAGTTTCTGTGAGTCTTCATGTCTGTGTGTCTGTGTCTGTAATTGAGGAAGGATTTTTCCTTATTGTATTAGGATTTTTTCTGTATATCTGCAGGATATTAATAAGTTAATTTGTTATGGCTTTTAAAGGAGCTCTCTTCTGATTGTTTATAGAGATAAATATATAATTATGAAAATCAAACATTTCTAAAGCTCTCCCCAAGTAATGCAATTGAATTTTTAGTAGTTTAAGAGAGTTACACTTATAATAATTATTCTATTAGCTCAGAAATATTTTAAGAATCCAAGCTTACATAAGCTTTGGCAAATTGGACTGGTTTAATAATTATGGTTTTTAAAATAAATCTGTCTTTTGTCTGATTTATCAGTATTAATTGTATATAAGCATACATGTTATTTTACTTGGATGATTTTCTCATTCATGAGGAGAATAATGAGTCTGAACTTCCTAAAATTATATAGGTTTCAAGATCAAATAAGCTACTACTCCTACACAATGTTAAAGATCATGAAAAGTAATTTGTGCTCAACTAAATTATTTATCCTAACAAACTTTTTATAGTAATTACGTTTTGTAGTATATCAGCTTAAACATAATTTTCAAGGTCTTTTGGTGATTTAAAACCTTAAACAAATATTAAATTGAGCTAATTATGTATAATTCTTGCATATCTAGATATTTTCTAAGTCATATGGAATACTGAAATATTGATGTCTAAGCATAATTTAAGCTTCATATTTCTCTATGCTATGCGTCTATATCTTCGGGTCATGTTATTGAATGTGTTCATTTTTGTCACTTTAAGAAGGCATAAAAGGGATTGCAGGCATGGCCATAGAAAACTGTTGAATATATTCAAGTTATGTTACTTTGCTAAGAGGTTCAGAGTGACAGACAGTTCTCAATGAGATACCCTCTAGTTTTCTCTTGGAATGGAAAAGTTTCACCTTGGTCAGAAGGAATAATTAACATACATGGTTGTGACTAGACTACAAGCAATAGTGACAGAGAAATGCGAGTGGACATGTGCCTTTGTTTTGTAAAGAAAGAGAGTGGTTTTGTTCTGGCATAAAACCCAGTTTGTTTCAGAATATGAGAGAGCTTCGTAAAAGATGAGACCTGGAAAATAAATCGTATTTGCTTTGGTTTTATTACACTGAATCTGAAAAGAAAGTATAAAATAAGTTAAAATTTTAGCTTAGCTTTCTCAGTTTTGATGGCTTTGTTTTGTTGGTTCACTGATTAATGCCATTGTTTACAAGATAAAAGATTATTCTTCTGTGGAATCTACATAGCCGAGAACCTGTGCCAACCAGAACAGCATTCTGTGCTTTATGTTGACTTTATTATGTCCTTGATTGTTTTGAAAAAGACCAAAGAATAAAGTTTTCTCACGTGTGGAAGAGCTAAGGTTCTTGACAAGTGTATTATCTGTTATGTGTATTTCAAAATACTTTATCGTCACTTTAAATTGCTCACCATGCGGTTGGTTCTCAGGCACCTGGGAGCCAATCAGAATCAAGGGCCCAAATCTCCTCTGACGACTCCTTTGCCTTACTGTGGTCCCATATTTAGGAAAAATAAAAGAAAAATTTCAGGATGTCTTTTAAACCAAAATCTGTCTTTGAGATTTCCCAAAGGCCCCAGAGCAATCACAACGGTTTATTTTTTACCTTGTGAAAGATAAACGCCAGAAACGATTGTTTGTTTAATGAGCTACGTATCTCTTAAATTAGTTCAATACTATACTGCAAGAGCTAAGGGAGAAAAGCCATCACAGTAGAGACGTTTGGCCTTCTCTTGAGTTTGTCGAGGTACAACGTTATGTAAATACTTCAGAAAGTCTGTGCCTTTTGAGAAGACTCAGGAAGTTCATCTTACTCTCAGGGGATGCATCAATGCAACCCTTATGAAATAATTATGTACTGTACTCCAGTAGGGACTTAAGCCTCCTACATCCTGGCATTTTGAAAATAGTAATAAATTAACCACAGTCATTCAATCTTTGTCAACTACAGATCATTTTTGTTTTAATCTGATGCTTGCCCGAAGGCCCTATCGTAAGGTACAGGCTGGCAGTTTCGCCTTGTCTTAGGTCCTCGTGGAAAGGACTAGAGTGGGTACTCCGAACTAGTGATGCTTTAAAGTATAGACTCATGGGTACAGGTTTCTGAACTGGCATCGTGTAACTGCTACCAAATTAACAAAGCAGGGACAAACTCATAGATATAGAGAACAAGTTGATGGTCAGGGGGGATAAGTGAGAAGGGGGAAGGTATTAAGTAGTGCAAATTGCCGGTTATGAAAATAGTCACAGGGATGTAAAGTACAGCATAGGGAAATAGTCGATAATATTGTAGTAACTGTGTGGTGTCAGATGGGTGCTATTTGTACCGGGGGAATCACTTCATAAGGTATGTAAGTGTCTAATCACTGTGTTGTATGCCTGAAACTAATACAATATTGTATGTCAACTGTAATGGAAAATAAAATTTGAAAAATTGCTGTCAAATGACACAGGGGCACTGAGGCAGGGTCTCAGGGGTCCCCTTGGCCTGGAGTCTCATCGCTTCGGGAAAGTAGGTGGTGAGCTATGATCCCACCAAACGAGAGAGTGATGAAGCCGTGACGGGAATTGTGTTGTGCTTAGCTGCTCGGAAGTTTGCTGACGTTTTGTCAATGCTCTATTTTTTTTTATGTATGTTAGAAAGCCCTTTCTCTTTATTTCTGAATCATCGCTAACAGTTAAGCTGACTGCTTTTGTAAGGGAAATGAAACGTTTAATGATGTTGGGTTCTCGAGGATCCCCCAGAATTTACCAACTCTTACTGAGTCTCTTTATTTTTCGGGCATTATAGTTATTTACATAGGTTTGGTATAAATCTATCCACCTTCTATATCAGCATGTAACTGAATCGTGCAACCCAAACCATTCATATTTGAAATGAATTCTTATTTAATCAGGAATGACAAGCTATTTGAAAGAAAAAAGTTAATCTTGTAGAGCAAACCTGGTTTAGGGTCCTGGCCTCATAGATGATGAGAAAGGTCACTTTCTGTCAGGCCAAGAAACCTAGCAAGTTTGGGGACCTTGAGAAGGCAGAAATTCACCCAAATCTCTTGGCACTGCAAGCGAAATATGGTAGAGAGAGCTTCTTGGAATTGGTTTCCTAGCTTCTGGAAAGCTATTGATAGAGCTTTGAAAAAATAAAATTCAATCTCTTTGTGCAAACTTCCAGACAGAAGTTAGTTCTGTGGCCTTAATAGTTGCTCAGAATGGCATGATTTTCAATTCACAAATATGTGGTTAATTAGCACTCTCTCAGTCCCTGTGGACGTAAGCAAGCCAAGCCCAACAAGACCAGCGTTTTCATGATTAAGTGTAACATATGAGATGT
>NW_011888971.1:1441328-1446251 GCF_000151845.1 Pteropus vampyrus | reverse complement strand
GTGTTGTGCTTAGCTGCTCGGAAGTTTGCTGACGTTTTGTCAATGCTCTATTTTTTTTTATGTATGTTAGAAAGCCCTTTCTCTTTATTTCTGAATCATCGCTAACAGTTAAGCTGACTGCTTTTGTAAAGGGAAATGAAACGTTTAATGATGTTGGGTTCTCGAGGATCCCCCAGAATTTACCAACTCTTACTGAGTCTCTTTATTTTTCGGGCATTATAGTTATTTACATAGGTTTGGTATAAATCTATCCACCTTCTATATCAGCATGTAACTGAATCGTGCAACCCAAACCATTCATATTTGAAATGAATTCTTATTTAATCAGGAATGACAAGCTATTTGAAAGAAAAAAGTTAATCTCGTAGAGCAAACCTGGTTTAGGGTCCTGGCCTCATAGATGATGAGAAAGGTCACTTTCTGTCAGGCCAAGAAACCTAGCAAGTTTGGGGACCTTGAGAAGGCAGAAATTCACCCAAATCTCTTGGCACTGCAAGCGAAATATGGTAGAGAGAGCTTCTTGGAATTGGTTTCCTAGCTTCTGGAAAGCTATTGATAGAGCTTTGAAAAAATAAAATTCAATCTCTTTATGCAAACTTCCAGACAGAAGTTAGTTCTGTGGCCTTAATAGTTGCTCAGAATGGCATGATTTTCAATTCACAAATATGTGGTTAATTAGCACTCTCTCAGTCCCTGTGGACGTAAGCAAGCCAAGCCCAACAAGACCAGCGTTTTCATGATTAAGTGTAACATATGAGATGTTGTTTGTGATCTCCAGGGCCAGCTCGTTGGAAAAGTGTTTGGGAGACTTAGAAATGGGCAAAAGATTATGGGTTTTCTTTTTAATAGAATGTTGGAAGTTGTCTAGATCCTCCAGGGTTATCTAATTCTATAGGGGCCTCTGCCTTGGTCTCTGACCGGGCTATATTACAGCTCTGTAAATTGCTGAAAACTGGTAGAAATGCAAGTATCTCTTGGCTGTAGAAATGCAATGAGTTCTGTCTGATAGAGAGACAGTTGATTTCTACCCTGTAGAAAAGACGATGCAACTATTGTTACAAAGATTGTGTCGTGGGCCTCGTTTTGCATCTGTCAGCGAACTGATTTCAGCATATTCAGTGGTCTAGATATAGACAAATCTTCTTCAGATCTCCTCTGAACCACTTGTATATGTTCATTTTATAATGGTACTACAGTCATGATTCTCTGAATTTGAAAATGATCTTATTTAAAAAAATCACCCTTTAACAGTTTATAATTAGGGCCCAGAGGTAAAGGGCTGTTTGTACAGGGGATCAAAGGCTTGGCTGGGAAACTCCAGAGTCCAAAATCAGAATCTGGCAATTTGGTCTGGCTCATGTTGCTCATCCAGCACCAAGCAGCGCACCGAGTTTGCCTAGTACCAAGTCTGTGCTTCGAGCCCCCTGTTCAAGATTCTGCTTTTGAGGTACGCAGAATTGGGGTCATGAACCATACACTTTGGAATTAACCCACCTTATTTCTCATCAAAAACATTTTAAAATCTAAAGTGGCAATTATAGGAAGACAATACTGGACAAGATTTTATAGACGATGTCTTCGCTAAGAACCCCCAAGTGGGAGCTCTGTTTTCAAGCGTAAATACAGTTTGCAGTTAAGCGAGAGGCCCGAGGCTGTTACGTGGAACCAACATTCAGGTGCTAATTGCAGGAAGAGGGAAGAGGAAGACCAGGCCAGAGAGAACAGTGGTGAAGGAAAGCCTGTAGAGATGCACGTCCTCTGGTACAGAGTTCCCTTATACTTATTTTCTGCCATCACCGAAAGCTAACCTTGGCTGACAGAACAGTAAGTACCAAGGACACATGCTCTCCTGTTCTTGTGAGAATGTGCCCACTCAGCGTTTCTCTCAAGACCGAAGATGCAGCCGTTCTCACCCTAAATACACTGAAACACCAGAAATGGAAAGTGCTTCTAGCCTAGCACGAAACATCGTTTAAAAAAAATTTTTTCCAATCTCCGATAAATGCCTGTGAATATCGATCACACCTTTGAGTCATTTTAAATCTTTTTTCTTTGTTTCCACGGGAAATGACCAACCGTTGTACTTTGACATCCTCAGCCTTCTCAGATTCATTTCTATGTGCAAATTGAAGTTGGGAGAAATGGAGACTTTGTAAGATTACCTGCAGTGTACTGCCAAGTATTTAATGCACAATTAGTCAAGGACCCAATTAGAAAGCAAGTAAAACTGAACCTGCGGTTAATTAAAGCAACTGGACAGTGATGCTGAGAGCTGGCGGTTTAGGCACCTTTAAGAGATGTTAGCTTGAAGACTTGGTCCACCGAGAGCTGCTCAGAACCGCTGTGAAGCTTGCCCTTTGCACAGGAGTTTGCGCCAGACGGACGGTTAGTAGTTATTTAAATAGGAGTTTTAGCACCTGGGCTCAAAGTTGAGTTTAACTAAAATGTGTCCTTGACCTTCACTTGGGGGAAATTGTCAGCCTCCTGCTTTATAGAGTCACTCAGAGTAAAATGTAAATGTGAAATGTAAAGCAAGGGAGGGACTCATTATTGAGTAAAACAACGGAACAACACACAAAAAAGGTCGTTGATAAGGTATTTCTTTGGCTTTCTAGAAATGGAAAATTTAAAAATTAGAAAAAATAAGGTTCAGATTTGCACCCCTCCCTTGAGCAGCAACTGGATGCAAAGTCTCCATAGTAAAACGGTTTTATTGTTTTATGACAATATACATGATGTTCTTCTCATCAGACCAGTGTATTGACCAGAAATGACCATAAAGCTATCAAATGTTGGATCTGGAAGAATCACTGGACAACATCTAGCCCACTGGTTCTAACCTTTTTCTTGATGAGAGAGGTAAAGGATGTTTTGGTGTCTTAGGAAAAACCTAGGAATCCTTTATGTAAAAAAAAAAAAAAAAAATCACACATGCAAATAAGAGTCCAAAGTTTGCAGTTTTAGCAGATCTCATGAGGTATATTCATAAATCACAGGTGAAAAAGCCCTTGATCCTGTTGCCTCAGTTTATATGTAAGAAACCAGACTGGAAGATGGGGCCGAGAGTGTCCAGCCCATTACTGGGAGAGCATGGACGCGGTCCCCTGACGCAGCCTTACCCTCGTCACCCTGCCTCCGGCATTTCTGGACTGTTCAGTGTTGGGTAGTACGCCGGCTTCTGTCTGGTTGTTTTAATCAATCAGCAAACAAGCATTTTAAAGATGGCATTGTGCTTCTGTCCCTTCTGTGACAGTTGTATAATAGCTCTTCGAAAGCTGCTCCATAGCTTCGCGCGTTTGGGGACACATGGATCAATACTGCATGAGGTCTGGGACTTGCCTGCTTACTCTTCTAAAGAGCTGATGGTTAATCTTCTCTAACCTGAGAGGAAACAGTTATCCCAATCTGATTACCAATTTGGAGAGTAATTTGGTAATTTTGGATTTGATCGCTGCTCTTGGAAGTACTCCAACTGTCTGCAATCAAGCCAAAACGGAAGCTCGATGAGTTATCTGCTGTTTTAAATGATGAAAGTGGCAAAGTGACCATTTTCTCTGTAATTATCAGGTACCAGTCATGTTACATCTATCTCTGGACCTCTGTGATAGAGACTCCTGGCCTTCACCAATATCGAGGTCCCCTTTTTCTTGGGTGATTGAGAGGATTAAACTTCCTGTCCTGTCCTAGTTCAGGGGGGCATGTAGCTAATTCAGAGCAGGTCAATGATTTCAAGTGGGAACGACTTGGGCCACGTTAGACCAAAGCGTCTACAACCTGAGTGATGGAGAAGAGTTTATCACTGAAGGGGCGGGCTGGATTGTAAGTTTGCAAAGATACGGGCTGGGTTTTAAGAAAGCAGTTAGGGCATGGAGGTCAGAGTGGGAAGGCATTACTGCACCTGGGTTTGAAAAGGCAAGGGAAGGGGGAGGTTCCCAGAATGCAGAGAGAAAGAGCAGTAGGATGCTCTGGGCCTCGGAAGAGGGACCCGGCCAGACCACCATGACCCCGCTGGCAGTGAGTGGAGCAGTGACATCCTGAACTCCCTTGGCTTCTGCCTTTAGATCTCCCACTGATCACCCCCCAATGAGAAGCCGGAGGACAAGATCACACAGACCAGCCTCCTGCAGCCCAGAGCCCACCGGAACATGCTGATGACGGACTCTGGACGAGCAGAGGGAGGCGTCCAGCTCTCACCGTTCAGCACTCTCTCCCCCTGCAGGGGCCGATGTGGAGGGAACGCAGGTTCAGAGCAGCCTGAGCCTCTGCTTGGAGGTCACAGGTCCTGAAGTGTTTCTGGGTCCACCGGTAACTTTGCGTGAGCAAGAAATGACCTTGTGCTAAGCCACTGAGACTTTGTTGTTGTTCGTACGTGACCGATTGGACAGCAGCTCCGAATTGGCACTTTGCCGGGGAGGAGTTTGGATGGTCCCCTAGTCGCTGTGTGAAGATGAGCTGTCAGCTGCCGGATGGGGGCACGAAGTGCGCCACCTGTTTTTCTGTGGCCTTACGCAGCTTCGTTAGCCTGGGAGGGGGTCGTCACTGGCGCGCCCTAACCTTCGGTGTCCAGTGAGTCAAGTGGCCAACGTTCCTCTCCCTCCCTTTCGGAACCTTTCATTATCTGGAGATTTCGTGCCAATAACACACATACACTGTACACGATCAATAATTCAAATTTTCTTCAGTGTCGGCCACAGCACTGTGCCATGGTCAGTTTTTCAGTTATCGATCACTCTTTTCTCCACTTGACCCCTGTGCTGCTTTGGAGGGAGCCGTCGCCACCTGGGTCTACACTCCGGTGCTCATGGCCACGCTGGGCCTTCCTCCAGCATCGACATCACATTCTACAAAAGTAGCTCATGTCTTACTGATGAGATGGCTGTGCCCAAACCGAACGTGTGATTTCTTTCTCCCTGTCCATTCTTT
>NW_011888971.1:1437837-1440118 GCF_000151845.1 Pteropus vampyrus | reverse complement strand
AAATAAGCCAGACAGAAAAAGTTGAAAAACATGTGATATCACTTATATGTGGGATATAAACCTAAAAGCAACAAATGAACAGGACAAACAAACAGAGACTCTTGGACATGGATTATAGACTAGTGGTGGGGGGAAGGGGGAAGTAATCGGGTTAAAGGGGATCAACTATGTGGTGACAGAAAGAAATCTAACTATGGGAGGTGAACACACAGTGTAACTATATACACGCCTTACTGTTAAAACGTACAGTTGAAACTTATTGGATTTTGTTAACCAATGTCACCATAAAAAAATAATTAAAAAAAAAAAAAAAGCTCAGAATAAAGAGCAGTCTTTAAAATTAAAACACCACCAACAACAACATCTTTTTTTTTTTTTAAAGTTCCCACCATTCCATTTTCTCCTTCTCTTTTTAGTCAGGCTTCTTAGAGATGCGCCTCACCGTCCCCTCTGCTTCCTCTCTGGCACTCACCCCTCCTTAACACCCTTCAGGCTTATCTCTGTCTTGACTGTTCCGCTGGAAACACTCTCATTCAGGTCCCTGCCGCCATCCATACCGCAAAATACAATGTCGCTCTTCCGTCTCAGCATCACGGGGCACCTCGGATTCCATCCACCATCATGAAGCATTCTGATTTGTCATAGCACTGAATCCTCCTGGTTCCCTTTCCCTCTGACTGGGGAGATTCCTTTTCTGTCCTGCCCCTTAAAAACAGTGCTCCTCAGAATTTTCCCCTCAGTTCTCAAAATATGCACTTATCTCGGGTGTTGTCATACTCAGGGACCCCCATCTGCATTCATGTATTGAAGATTCTCAAATCTATGTTTCTAACAAAATATCTCCCTTAAGCTGAAGACTGATATATCCAATTACTTATTTTTATCTCCCATAATCATTCTCCTATTACACATAACATGTCAAAATTGGGACTTAGTATATTATGCCCAATCATAATATATCTCATACTCAACCGTAATATCTCATGCTCTGCACCTCACTGGACCGTTAGCATCCTCAGTCTTGTTCAAACCCCGAATTCGTTATCTCCATTGACTCCTTTCTCTTCCTGCTTCAGTCGCCAAGTCTTGTTCATACTACCGCCTAAACTTCCCTAGAATTCATCCTGTTGTGTCCTTTCCCACGGCCACTGTGCACGGCCCGGCCACCACTCCTCTCCCTGGAGTGAATGCAGCTCTTCCTACCTGGTCTGCCGTCACCTGTTCCAACCAATTGATTCTCTGTACTTGAGTGAGAGTAAGTTTCCACAAACACACATGTCATTCTGTGAGTTGCCTGGTGTCACCTCAAACCTTGTAAGATAAAGTTCCTCCTTAATTGAAGTTTTAATGTTCTGTCACTCCAGCCTCATCTCTTGAACAGAAATCTATCTTTCAAACAGGTGGATTCAACCTTTGTCCAGTGTAGATTTCAAAGGTTTTCTGAAATGTCACCACGACATTGTACAGATATACAAAAGGCATAATAAGTGAGCCAAAATGGGGAATTTAAACATGATCAGCAGTTCCTGAATCTTGAGATTGGGGGTAAAAATTGTGTGTTGTATTTTATTTTTGCCTCGTGTGTAACCTGACACAGTCAGTGGCTCCAGGGGCTGGGATGTGGACATCTTGGTGGGGCCATTCTTCTGCCTGTCACAGCTCTGAATGACCAGACTAGACCACTTCCCTCATGTAGCCAATAATACAGTGATGCCAAGTGAGACTCAGCGGCTCCTTAGTACACATCCAAGCTTGTGGTAAATAATCTCCTTGATTAGGAAGTTATTTCCCAGCTCCTACTGGCAAGTTTCAGTGAAAACCCTACTTTTTCTTTATGTAAGTGTTTTTCGTTTTCGGGGTTGTGGTCTCATCCTGTTGAAACCAATACCTCGGCTTGATCCCGTATTTTTCCATTCCCGTCTTATTTTCTACAGAAACTAAAGAACATGGCATTTGATTTAATAATTTCCCTTACATATTTAAGGAATGCCCAGTACGGGACACTGAGAAGGGTAGCGGGGGATATAGGAGTATCCCAAATCCCAAAGGTATTATTAACACAAACAAAAAGCATTTTACAGTCATATATGAGAATCTAAGAAGTATGGAAGCATGTGCCTTCCAGAATCCAGGCTTGAGAAGGTCAAAGGGTGGGGAGGCAGTGCGGCTTGAGCTGGGCTTGGGCAGAGGGGAGGGAGGGAGGGAGGAGGGTCGTCTTCCCGCTGGAGGAGTTACAGGCAACTCGGTGCAGGGCGGCCTGGTGAAACGTTTTTTTTTTTTT
>NW_011888971.1:1430460-1437787 GCF_000151845.1 Pteropus vampyrus | reverse complement strand
AAGGGCGGTGAGGCAGTGCGGCTTGAGGTGGGCTTGGGCAGAGGGGAGGGAGGGAGGAGGGTCGTCTTCCCGCTGGAGGAGTTACAGGCAACTCGGTGCAGGGCGGCCTGGTGAAACGTTTTTTTTTTTTTTGCCAAAGCATTCGAACGCTAGTGATCCAGAATAGGTGATAAAAAATTAGATGTGTTTGGCTTTCCATTCTATAATTTTGAAATGTTTTTAAAAATAACATTCCGTTTAGGGAAATATAAAAATGAAATTGCATGTCCTAAACATAAAAATGTGCTAACGATTTTATGTATTTTAAAATCGGTTCCAAACAGAATATTTTCTCCTCTCCTCGTCACTCGCCTCCAGTAACATCCATCCAGTAACATCTTTCTAAAGCTAAATCAAGAGAGGGTTTTACTTAGTCTGGGTGAGAGAGTTTCAGATACTCTGGAAGCAAGTGCCAACTGCATGTCATATACAATTTGTGACATTGCTTCGGTTCCATAAAATATTCATATTTGTGCAATTTTGTGTTGTATAATCCACATCCATTTATATTTCCATGACTTACTGGTAATGACACTAATTATGTAGTTGGCAGGGAGGCGTGAAGTGACAGCAACGATGATTTTGTCAACATTGGGGTGTTTGATTGTAAACTGTTTCCATTAAGAAATCCTCCAAGTTCATTTATTTTTTTTTTCCTTATTGCCAGTAGAAAAGAATAGTGGCGCTCAGCTGAGACTGTGAGACTTAGAAACCTCTCGACTTCATTAGCATCCAGAGGGAGGTGCTGGGAGACAGAAGAGGAAAAGGGAGTTGCCTCTGGCACTAATTAGTGGTAAAGACAAACAATGCGGTTGGTAAAGTTAATCTGGAACTTTCCGCAAGCACAGACTCTTTTTTTTTTGTAGGTTGTTTGGTTGGAGAAAATGTAGAATAACTGAGCTCAGGCGGCTTTCTGCATTACCTTTTGCTTCTCATGGGTTAGCAAATTCAAATTTACACCCCCGATTGCTTCCTGAAGGATCTTGTATTTGCGAATAGCGAATAACGAATAACGAGGCCCAGTCATTCCCCACACTGTCCTCCCTGTTTGGCTCTCTACCTCCCCGAAGTCCCCAAAGTCCCCGCTTCAGGCCTAATCTAGACATGCATCTTCCATTTATCTTCTGGGTGTTCTCCTCCCCTGTCACTTCGGCTTCGGGCAGGTCAAGATTTTCCTCCTTTCCTGTGAGTGACACTGACTTTGATTCAGCTGAGCCTCACCAACCTGATGATACTTCTCTTTTTAAGTCTCTGTGACACATGAAGTTATTAATGTGGACATGGGGACAGCAGGAATTTGAGTTAAAATAGACTCCATTTATGGAGAAAAATACCCAAGTGTTTTTCTTTTTTAAGAAAATAAACATTAAACATTGCATTTCCCCATTCCACACAGAGATCTTAGGTATACAAATGAGGAAAAACTAGGAAGTAGGATTAAATTCAAAGATATTCTGCCCTTCTGAAATATTTGCCCCCCCACCCCAAATTGGTGCTTTTTCTTTATTTGCATATGTCTGGCAAGACAGGTAAATGTTATGTTAGGGAGATTGATATTAAGTGTATAGATATTTCAGGGGAGTACAATTGTTTTCTAAGTACTGACAGCGTGAGTTTTTTTTTTTTAATTTGTTGAATCAAAATAACTTTATTTTTTTTTAATTTTTTTTCTTATTTTTCAATTATAGTCGACATGTGATGTTATATTAGTTTCAGGTGTATAACATACTGATTAGATAATTACGTAACTTGCGAAGTGATCTCTCCCAAAAATCTAGTACCCATCTGACACCGTACATAGTTATTACAATATTATTGACTATATTCCTTATGCCGTATTTTACGTCCCCATGACTATTTTATAACTACCAAGTTTTCTTTTTTAATCCTTTCCCTTTTCACTCCTTCCCCCAACCTCCCTTTCACCTGGCAACCATCAAATGTTCTCTGTATCTATGAGTTTGTTTCGGTTTTGTCTGTTCATTTATTTTGTTTTTTAGAGTCCACATATGAGTGAAATCATATGATATTTGTCTTTCTCTGACTTATTTCACTTAGCGTAATAATGTCTATGTTCATCCGTGTTGTTGCAGATGCCAAGATTTCATTCTTTCTTATGGGAAGGTATTTTCTATTGTGTGTATATGTATCCCTTGTTCTTTATCCGTTCATCTATTATTGGACAATTACGTTGCTTCCATATCATGGCTATTTTAAATAATGCTGCAATGAATATATGGATGCATATGTCTTTTCAAATCAGTGTTTTGGGTTTTTTTCGGATAAGTATGCAGAAGTGGAATTACTGGATCCTTCTTTGTCTCTTGTTATAGCCTTTGTTTTAAAGTCTGTTTTACCCAGTATAAGTATTTCTACCCCAGCTTTATTTTTTATTTCATTTTCATGAAATATCTTTCCATCTCTTTACTTTCAGTCTGTGTGTTTCTATCTGAAGTGAGAATGTTGTAGGCAGCATATGTAAGGGTCTTGTTTTCTTATCCATTCAGTAACCTTATACCTCTTGATTAGACCATTTATCCATTTACACTGAAAGTAATTGTTGGTAGATATGTAGTTTTTGCCATTTTATTATTCATATATTTTAAAATCTTTTTTTCCTTCTTCGTAAAGAAGTCCCTTTAACATTTCTTGTGATACTGGTTTGGTGGTGATGAACTCCCTTAGCTTTTTCTTGTCTGGGAAGTTCTTCATCTGACCTTAGATTCCAAATGATGGCTTTGCTGGGTAGAGTCATCTTGGTTGTAGGTCCTTGCTTTTCGTCACTTTGATTATTCCATGCCAGTCTGTTCCGGCCTGCAAAGTTTCTGCTGAGAAATCAGCTGACAGTCTTAGGGGAGCTCCCTTGTAAGTAACTGTTTTTCTCTTGCTGCTTTTAAGATTCTCTTTTTGTCTTTAACCTTCGGTATTTTAATTATGACGTGCCTTGGTATGGGCCTCTTTGGGTTCCTCTTGTTTGGGACTCTCTGAGCTTTCCGGGCATGTGTGTGTATTTCCGTCACCAGGTTAGAGAAGTTTTCCATCATTAGTTCTTCTCTCTTCTTCTGAAACCCCTATGATTCAAATGTTGATACACTTCACGTTGTCCCAGAGGCCTCTTAAACGATCTTCATTTTTTAGGATTCCTTTTTCTTGTTGCTGTTCTGACTGGGTGTTTTTTCTACCTTATCTTCCAAATCACTGATTTAGTTCTCTGCTTCATCTAATCTACTGTTGATTCTCTCTAATGTATTATTCTGTTCAGTTATTGTTCATTTCGGACAGGCTCTTTTTTATGGTTTCTATTTTTTTCTGTATGTCTCACTGACTTTATTTATTTCCCCCTAAGTTTATTAAGCATCGTTATAACTAATGTTTTGAATGCTGCATCTGGTAGATTGCTTGTCTCCATTTTGTTTAGTTCTTTTTCTGGAGCTTTGTTCATTTTTTTCATTTGGGACATGGTTCTTTCCTCACATTAGCTGTCTCCCTGTGTTTTTTTCTATGTGCTAGGTAGAGCTTTTATGTCTCTCAGTCTTAGTAGAGTGGCCTTACGCAATAGGTGTCCTTCAGGGCCCGGCGGTGCAGTCTCTCTGGTCACCTGAGCTGGGTGCTCCAGGTGTGACCCTTGTGTGGGTTGTGCATGTCTTCCTTTGTAGTTGAGTCTTGGTTGCTGCTTGCATGTCAATAGGAGGGATTGGCCCTTAAGCTGATTGGTTGTGAGGACTGGCCATGACCATAGTGGAGGAGCTGTTGTTCTAGGGCTGACCCTACTGAGCAGGATTCACTTTAGTGCGACTCTGGTGCCTGCTGAGTTTAACCTTTGGGTGTGTTGTTTGGGCAGGTGGTTGTGTAGAACTATGGTGTGGTCTCAAGCTGGCTATCAGGTGTGTTGGTTCTAGGGCCTCTTGGGAGGGGCTCTGGTGCAGGTCAGCTGCTACATGCACCCTCCTTGGGGCCACTGGGTATGAGCTACAAGTGATGGTTGTCACTGGTGCTGGGTTGGAGATGCCTGAGAGAGAAGCTAAGCTCTGAACTGAGCCTGGCTGCTGCTAGTGTGGGGCTTGGGGCTGCTCAGCAAGAGGTTTGGGGCACACCAAGGGCAGATGTTTCTGGTTTATGTTTTGTGAACCTTTGAGTGATTTTAGGAAAGTCTACGGCATGAGCCAAAACAGACTATTTGCATGGAAAAGCCACTGGGAGCAGCTTGGGAGGGCCCGCAAGTTTGCTTGGGCAGGGCCTCAGGGAATCACCAGGGTAGGGTGACTAGTGTCAGCCAGAGTGATGGAGATTCAGATATGGTGGCTGCCTGGGTCTGCATGCCAGAAGGAAAGAGGGCTCAACAACAATAACAACAATGGATTCTCCTAGCACTTCTGTCTAGGAGAAAGCCACCCCTCCAGCCCCTGCCCCAAAGCCAGACAATTCAGTCTTTTCTCCTATGTCTCTGGCACCTTTCAAGCTGCTGCTCCCATGCTAGAGCTCAGAGTGAGTAGGTCCATCAGCAAGTAAGTCAGTGGATAGGACATTTAAGAGGCATGCCTAGGACTCTAGGTGTCTTTCGTCTCGCTCAGCCATAATCCTGGTTTTTACAGCCAGAAGTTGTGGGGACTTTTCTCCTCAGCTAGAACCCTGGGCTGGGACCCTTTGCTCCTCATGGGAGGACCTCTACAGCTGAGATATCCATCCTGAATTTTAACCGCCATATATGTAGATGTGGGACCAGCCCATTCGGTCTCTGCCTCTCCTACCAGTCTCAAGGTGGCTTCTTCCTTAGTTATAGGATTTCTGTTCACCTAGACTTCAGGCAGTTCTCGATGGTGGTTGTTTTGTAGTTTAGTTGTAATTTTGATGTGGTCGTGGGAGGAGTCTCCAATAGCGTGAGCTTTGCATGCAGGTTGTGTTGTGGGCTGAACAATTAACTGAAACAAGAGTTGGGAGACATGCGTGTCAATGACCAGCTGAAGACCTTGGGGATTCTCTTAATTTACTTGGCTCTCCGTTTCTGATGAGTCAAACGAGAGGACTAAGGTAGCTGATCTGAGATTCTCTTCTGAGTTTAAAGTTCTGTGCGTCTGTGGATGCAGAAGAAGTGTGTGATTGTCTTCCGGCCACCTCTGGGACTCCACATTAGCAGTGATTTGTGGCGTTTTAATGGAGGGAAAGACATAATGACCCAACCCAAGTGGCAGAGGTGGTGACGAAGAATGGCAAAGAGAGAGAAATAGCTCATTCCTGTTCAGGATTTAATGAGAGGTTGCTTTGGGGCTGAGCTCTGTTTATAATAAGGCCCACCTGGGACTGATTGCATTGTTAATAAACATCTTTGAGTTCCTCTGCTGCCAGCAGGATGTATTAAAAGAACTAATTACTCCGATTTTTGTTTAATGATGCTTATCTAAATAACTTAGGAGCTTTTGAGTGAAAACAATAAAAATGCAAATGATTATGGTGCAGTACAGTGTAATAAGGATATTTTCATAACCAGAAGTGAAGGAGTCATAGAACCAGTAGCAATAGACTTGCTGTGGGTGTTACTTGCTCAGAGTTTTGTCAGATGCAAGGCACTGGGACCTGTGCTAATACGAGGTGTCTCTGATCATCTCTTAGCTTCTGCCCCTCAGCCTCCACTTCCACTGAAGTGCGTGTGTACTCCAGCGGCTGCCCCTGGGTCTCAGAAGGCAGTAAGATGAGAAATTTCAGTGGATATCACGGTGCACTAAAAGGGGTTGTCGATCTGCAGAATAATTTGTCTTTAACTGGGTTTCATTGACTTGTTAGTTTTGAAATTCTTAGGGCAATGCATTAGGCCAGAGATCACTACACCATGGTGCCTTACTGGCTCCACTGAAAAATGATGCATGTAGTACTTCTGTGTGGCAGAAGCACTGGAACCAGCATCAGAAGACCCAGACTGGATTCCTGGCTTTATTCCTTATTCTCTGGGTCTTTGGGGCACATGGTGTCATCTCTCAGGGCCTCATTTTCTCAGCACTTTTGTTCACCTACCAATTGGTCCTAGAAAGAAGGTTTAGTGGCCAAGTAAGTGAGGGAAATCCTGAAAACTAGAACACCCTCTTGACAAAGCCATGAATAGATCAGTGTATCAATGTGTCTGAGGAAACTCTGGCACAGCATTTCCCAAACTTATTTAACAATGGAATCTTTTTTGGTTAAATTCTATCACCAAGTAGCATCTCCGAAGAGCATGGGGCTAGATGACTTCCGAAATCCCTCTCAACTCCATGGGTCGCTCCACAGGGAGCAATTCTGCAAATTTTGAGAAAAGCTACTAAGATATGCATTAAATCCAATAACAAAGTTAACTTGCTTAAAAAAAAAAAAAAAAGACCTTGAATTCCGGAAGGATTCATTTAGTCTCTGCACTTCATAGAATCTGAAATGCCACTGGTTATAAAATGCACCATTATTTTATATATTTTAAGAAAAAAAAATGCTTCTCGTTAAACTATGACATGGCTTTGGTTATAAGACTCATCCTTGTTTTAGCACTATCTTAAATTCCCTGAATTCAAGTTGTACTCATATATTCAGAGTCAGGAATGCTTTCGCCATCAGCCCATGAAAGGAGAATGAGAAGGGCATTAGAAGGAGGTTTCAAGCACTAAAAGACCTTTATTCTTGAATCTCTTAAATATAATTTTTGTATGAATAACTTTTACCATTATTCTAAGCAATTGTTGAGCATCTTACTTGCCTTTTACAGATTAAGCAATGAAGATGTAACAAGTTGTTCGTCATGAAAATTGACAGAGTAAATTCCAGTGGGTTTTTCTGGATGCTAGTCTGGGTTTATACGGCTCATTATAATTGTAACTACTTTAAAAATATCATTTATTAGTCCTTAGTTTTACTAACTCCATTTTCAAGTGAGTAATATGGAATCTAGTTTGGGTATCCCACACCCAGCGAGCAGTTCCTTCTGTGGCAGACTAGTTGACACCCTTCCTGGGCCCTAGTAACCGGTCCCCAAGGGCCAACTGGGCCAGAGAAGGCCACTGGGCCCAGAGGAGCCAGAACACCATTCACTGTCACCCTGAGAGCAACCATTTCAACAGAAGAAAAGTGCCAAAGAGGAAAGACAGCTAGGTTTGAAGTCACAGGGACAAGGGGCACGTGCTCTACAAATAACGGTCTATCAATTGGTCTCTTGGGAAAAGAAAAGCGTGGAAGCGAAGTGACCCGGCTCCATTACTGAAGAAGCAAAAGCAGCCTTCTGAGTTTCTCTCATGTAGTTAGCTTTTCTTAGAAATAGGCAGGCATTGAAGAA
>NW_011888971.1:1423833-1430410 GCF_000151845.1 Pteropus vampyrus | reverse complement strand
AAGTGACCCGGCTCCATTACTGAAGAAGCAAAAGCAGCCTTCTGAGTTTCTCTCATGTAGTTAGCTTTTCTTAGAAATAGGCAGGCATTGAAGAAAATTTGTTTTTTCCTTTCCACTTTTTTTTTTTTCAAACTGAGTTAAAATAGAAAAATATGATGATGTTCGATCGGCTTCTTCCAGCAGCTTGACTTGGGAGTTACTGGCAGGACTTCTCTCTATAGTGTGAGAAAGAAATTTGAACTCAAGCCTCGATGTGTGTGCACAGAGGGAATATTCGAGGGTTGTCTAAAGACCCATCTGCACTAAAACTGGTTCTTTGTGGGCCTCCTGCAGCTGACAGTTGGTTTATTAGTCATTACTTTGAGTCAGGACATTAAGCATCAGCTTTCAAGGCAGAGTTGGTATCACAAAGGACAGCGTAGTAACAGTTATCCCCCATCACTGCCTCGACGTGAACTGGTTCATCGACCAGCAGGTTGGTCAACCGTTAGTGTCCTGAAGAAATAAAAATGGATGGTAAGTTTAAATAATATAATAATTCATTATTAGATCGGCTAGTGACAGAAACCATTTTCAGATTAGACCTAACATATTATTAGAATAATGGTGGGTTACATTTTGGAACCCAAATTAAGGAATGTGTTTTATCCCTAGGAAACCTTACAGCCAGGGACTTGAACCCTGGGGGATCCAACCAACTCTCTCCTGTCTGCTTTGTCCACTTCTATGGATCATTTGTCAGGAAACAAAGCAGCTACCAAGGTCCGCACTTTACCACCCCCGGCCCAGGGCACACGGTGACAGTCTCTCCTTCTTAGCAGTGGCTCTGGCCTGGCCCTGGTTGGGTCAGGTTCTCACTTTTGGACATAGAAACTTGAGAATGGGATGGTAATAACTCCTGGAAAGTCATAGTTTTGGGGGAAGTTAAAAAAAATGTACTACTTGGTCAGACTGAAGAGAAAAAAACCCTAACATTTTGCAAGAGAGTAAGAGAGAGAAAGAGAGAGAAAGGGAGGGATGGAGAGAGGAGAAGGAGGAGGGAGAGGAAGAGAAGAAAAAAGGCAGAATTGTGACATGATTCATACTCTTTGAACCACAAGAACGGGGGTGGCCGAAGCAGTGTGAGTCCCCGGCCTGGTGGGAGATCCGGGGGAAGACTGCCCCGTGTCACCCTGGAAACACGGGCCCCGCTTGTGCAAAGGGCATCGCAACAGACAAAACGCGCCCGCGGAAGGAGCCCAAGATTGGAAGCAGCCCCGCCCCCGAGAGTCGGTTCTGACGGCCCCACAGGGAGGCTGATCGAGCCTCTTTCCCTCGGGACTTGGGGGACTGCCGGCTTGCTCTGGTCACGTCCGTGGGGATGGCACATCATTCAGTGCGTGCCCACAGGGTCCTGCCCATCTGGCCTTTCCACACGGCCACCTGGAAGGAGCCCAGGAAGTGGAAGGGCAGCGCCTCGCTCTGCTCGTGCCCAGGTGAAGAAAGCAGGCCAGTGCCACTGCTCGCCCTCGGAATCCGCGGGGCAGTGGCGTCCCCCGCTCAACCGTTTGCTGATTTATATGACCCCGATGAAGACTCTAAGACAAGGGAAGGAGGGAGAGAGAATTGAAGAGTCGCTGCAGTCAATCAAGGTCTCAGAACACATCAGTGCAAGGAGCGGAATGAAGGGCCACATGTGGGCGCAGTGTGGGGGGACAGTTTAGTGAGGGTGGGAGTGAGCAGGGCGGGCCGTTCCTGCCCCCCTCGCTCACAGTGACCTTGCATGTGAGGTCGTCAGAGAGACTTCTCCTCTGGCCGGAGGGACAAGTGCAGATCCTTTTGCCAGGCCCTCCTGGGCATCCACAGACTCAGTAGGATGGAGCTCGGGGCTGGAAGAAGAGACTGTTCAGAAGACACGCTCATAGAGGGTGAGGAGCTGGGCTTTGCGATGGACGAGGATGACTTGGTTTGCCCGCCGTGTCCCCCCTGCCCCGCTCCCCAGGAGATCCTGAGATAAGGGTTTAAATACAAACACTTCGTTGGCCATCCCAAGAAACACCAGATAGGAAGCAGGTTTTCCAGGAACAAAACAGGTAAAGGCTGAATTTCCAAGTGAGTCCCACTGGGGAAGTGAGAGACGGTGCTGAGGGTGCACCTTGAACTTAGCCCACAAGAGGGCCGAGGTTGCCGGGGTGCTGGCCCGCCGATGCTCCTCACCCCAAGGGACATTCGATCCTGGACACTTCGGATCTCCATCATGAGAGCAGACGGGGCTTGAGGTCGGGCCAGTGCGAGGGGCCGGTGAACATGGTGGGGACGCGGTGGGTCATGACACGTGTGCATCTGTGTCTTACGCTTCCACCGCCAGAGAAGCCGCAAGGCAAGTGTTTCCAACAAGGTTGGTGGCTCTCAAGAATAAATCCCGAGTTTGCCATGGCAACCGAGGAAGAAAAAGAGAGACATTAGGTGGGAATCCAGGTTTCAACAGCACCTGCATCAAACATTGGGAGAAGCGATGGAACACGCACCTGCGCTTTAATATGAAACGGTGCATTGAGCTAGATCCCAGAATAAGATGAAAGTAGTTAAAAAACAAATAACGCAACAGGATTTATGAGGAAGTTTTGGTTAAGAGACAAGGAAACTGTAGGTCTGCACACTGGGATGTGGGAGCCTCAGCAAGTGTGACGAAGCTGGCTGCTCGGGTCCTATGTTGCCTGTGTCTCCCGTGTCACCCGTGGGAGAAAGTGGATAAGACTGGAGGGAAGATGCTTGTTTTGGGGCTCGCCACGGGGAGCTGCGCTTGTGCGGGGTGACTTGCAGTTTCTTCAGTGAAATCATACATTCTTTAAAAAGTTGCATTCCTAAATAAAAATAAACACGACTCAAGTTGGGCAAGAGGATCATAATTACACGATTATTTTGGGAAAACGATTGTCTGTTATGTTACATTAGGGTTCGGGCTTCGCGCCGTGGTTGGGTGTGCGCTGTGGAGTCGGGCCAAACCTGAGATAAAAATGTGCTCACCTCCCAGATGAATTTGGGGGTTTTGGCAGATTTTGTGGGATAAACACCTAGCATAGCACTTGGAAAATGGCGAGGGTACAATGCATGGTAGATAAATCATCAGTTACTTTTATTTGATCAGACCTTGTGAGATTTCTTTTGACTTTTGTAAAAATTAATTTTCGTTTATCGCGTCTATGTTGTTATGTATTATCTCACACCTCGGCAATAAAAAAAAAAATCTTATAAATGTTCCTTTCCATCGGTACTTAAAAGGAGGTTCTCACACAAACATCAGTTTGGTTCAGACGCAGGCTAACGAATCGAGATGCTAGAGTCAGTTTGTTTAAGCAAAGTTTATTCCAAAAAAAGAAGGTGGAGGCTGGGGGGAAGTTTCCACAGATAAGACAAAACATCTCAGCTGACCAAGCGGTAGACGAAACTTGAGGATGATTATGTGGGAAAACTATTTCATTAAAGTTTAAAACTTCATAATAGGCTCATATCAGAAAAAAATGCCATGCCTTTTTCAAAGGTTACTTCTCCCTCTTTTTGGAGGTGATGATAAGTTGTTTAAAAGTTATGTGAAAACCTGAGCCCAATTGCTACTTGCAGAATTAAGCAAGTTGGCTGCGTTTTGCCTTTCAGGCGCGATTTCTTTGCACATTCAAATCGCTGCATCCTCTGTGTGAGATTTATTAGGGGGTCAGTTTTAGGTCCGGAGGCCCCTAGCTTTCATTTTTGAGCAGTGAGGTAATAGTTGCCCAACCAGAATGTAAGCTGCTTTGAAGCCAAATGCAAACGTTTTGGGTTTCTTCTCCCCCATGTCGTATTTGACTATTCTTTTGAAATTTTCTCAGATCCTCACTGGGTTCAGACTTGTTAACGATTTCGAATCCTGAATCTTTTCCTTTGAGCACCAGCAGCTCCACAAACTTCTGTAAAGGGTCAGATAGTTCATATTTTATGCTTTGTGGGTTATTTAGTCTCTGTCACAACTACTCTGCAGTTGTCCCCAACCATAGACAATGCCCAAATGAATGGGCGTGGCTGTGTTCCAGAAAACTTTATTAGCGACAGGCACTGGGTCGGGCCCACGAACTGCAGTGTGTCAGCTCCTGAGTTATATATACCGTTAGTAAGGCTAATGGCTGCCATGGAATAGTTATTTGGGGTTGCGGTGGTTATTTTTATGGGTCAACTTGGCCAGGCTATAGAAGCCCATTGTTTAATCAAACACTAATCTAGGTGTTGCAGTTAAGGGCAGTTTGTCTGTTTCATGTGCTTAACCTCTACAATCAGCTGACTGTTAAGAAAAGAAGATTGCCCTTGATAATGTGGGTGGCCTCATCTGATCAGGTGAAGGCTTTACGGGGGGTGGGGAGAAAAATCCTGAGGTTTTCCTAGGAAGAAGAAATTTTGCCTCAAGACCACTATATCATCTTCTGCATTTCTAGCCTACTGGTCTGTCCTGAAGATGTCAAATTTGTCAGCCTCCTCAATCAAATGACCTAATTAATAGATAGATAGATAGATAGATAGATAGATAGATAGATAGATAGATAGCTAGCTAGCTAGCTAGCTAGCTAGCTAGCTATAGCTCCTTTCGGTTCTGTTTCTTTGGGTAACTCTGACTCATAGAGGAGTAATACGCCTAATGAATTATTTCTTACCCTGAAGACATCCTCCTTTACTGTGTTATTCTCTTTACATATTTGTTTCTTTATTCATCCACCCATTTATTCTTTCAACAATCTTTCCCATCTCAGGAAATGGTACTACCCTCCAGCCAGCCAGAATCCTCGAGGGCACCCAGCCTTTTGCCTTTGTCTCTGAAATGGGTTCCCTTCCCACTCCACCCCGCTCTCGTGGCTCCGCCCTCTTCTGAACCCCAAAGCTGCAGCTGCCTCACTGGCTCCCACTCTTGCTTTTCTCCAATTCATTTGCCATGAAGCCTCAGAAAAGGTCAGTCACACCTTGTTAGCCTTCTGCCTGAGTCCCCTCGACAGCTCCCAAGTCACTCAGAATAACATCCAGACTCTTCCTTCCCAACTGGTGTCTGCGATCTTTCTGACTGCATCACAAATGCCTGTTTCTGGCCTCCCGGATGCACCTCCAGAGGCCACTGTGTCCTCAGCCCGGGGTCTGGCTGTGATGCCTCCCCAGATCTGGAACAATCTTCTCAGCTCTTTCTCATTCATCAGACCTGTTTTCATATCACATTCTCTAGAGGTCTTTGCCAGCTATGTCACGTGCCCTTCCATACTTGTCACCGCAGCCTTCCCCATTCTTAAACCTCCTGGTAGCTAGTTATTGTGTTTCTTTGTTTACGGTGTCTCTTGAACTCCAATGTAAACTCTGCTCAGGCAGGGCCTGGCCTGTCTGGTTCACTGTCGAACTCCAGAGCTTGGCACAGTGTTAGCACCTGGTCGGATGAATGAAAGATGCCAACGGAACGGCAATGGAACTAAGTACCAAGCTTACCATGCTTTGCAAAAACAGTTCCTGCCTGCCAGAAGCTTCCAGACTAGTGGAGAAGACAATGACTTATTGGACAATGACACAAAGGTAAAATAAAAGTCGTGTAAATGCTGCAGAGAGACACGCATGGTACTGTGTGCATACGTATTAGGAACTGTGACTTTGACCAGTTTACCTGCACAGGTGCAGTGCACCTGCCTGGTTTCGCGGCTTTGTGGCTGTGCGTCAAATGCATTTGGTACCAAGTTTTGTACTTTAAAAGATCATCTTGTGACAATGAGACTTTTGTTTCAATTTCCCTTGACTCAAAGCCAAACCGTATGTATCTTCTCGTGCCTAATTGCCAATTTCACTATGAGGTTCAAAGAGGAAGCAGCGAAGAAACCAAATGTTGGACGAAAAGCTTTGGTTCTGCCTGAGCCTCGTATTCATATCACGGTGACATTCCATGTGCTATGGAATCAAAACTATCTCGGTATCTTTTGCCAGATATCTGAAGATAAACGTAGAAGAATAGCAATCATTACCACTATGTGCTGTGACTATATTGGTATAGTATGCAGTATGCCTTTTAAACAAATTTAGGAATCGTTACTTACATTTTTTATAAACCGTAAGTTTCCTCTCCCATAATTTCCTCTTCTGAATTCCTGCCTCCTTCACCTACGTGCCCATCATTGTAACATTTGGCACAGTTTCGCTCCACAAAATTGTCGTGGGTATCACCAGGAAAAATGAAAAAAGAGAAGAGAAAGTCCTCACAGCTCGATAAACTAACTCAGAACATGGTGCACTTTGCCGCAGAGAGCTCGCCGAGCCAGCCCGCACGTTGGCGGGTAATCTTGTTCTTTCTGTTACGTGAGTCTTCGAGGATGAAGGCTTCAGTAGCAGACAACGGATCATTAACCACTAACATCTTAAAGGAATTGCTGACAAAGGTGGACTTCGAAACAACATCTGAGCGCATGTGTGTGCCCGGTTGTTCTGAGCTGTCTCTGGTTTTCCTTACGTTTACTCTAACCTGGTCGTCCCCATTCCAGGCAAGGCAGGGCTTTTTGCCAGCTTTTGGTTTCCAGAAGCTTCTTCACAACTCCCTGGACATTCTTGGCAG
>NW_011888971.1:1401566-1423193 GCF_000151845.1 Pteropus vampyrus | reverse complement strand
CTATGAGGTTCAAAGAGGAAGCAGCGAAGAAACCAAATGTTGGACGAAAAGCTTTGGTTCTGCCTGAGCCTCGTATTCATATCACGGTGACATTCGAATCCATGTGCTATGGAATCAAAACTATCTCGGTATCTTTTGCCAGATATCTGAAGATAAACATAGAAGAACAGCAATCATTACCACTATATGCTGTGACTATATTGGTATATTATGCATTATGCCTTTTAAACAAATTTAGGAATCGTTACTTACAATTTTTATAAACCGTAAGTTTCCTCTCCCATAATTTCCTCTTCTGAATTCCTGCCTCCTTCACCTATGTGCCCATCATTGTAACATTTGGCACAGTTTCGCTCCACAAAATTGTCCTGGGTATCACCAGGAAAAATGAAAAAAGAGAAGAGAAAGTCCTCACAGCTCGATAAACTAACTCAGAACATGATGCACTTTGCTGCAGAGAGCTCGCCGAGCCAGCCCGCACGTTGGCGGGTAATCTTGTTCTTTCTGTTACGTGAGTCTTCGAGGATGAAGGCTTCAGTAACAGACAACAGATCATTAACCACTAACATCTTAAAGGAATTGCTGACAAAGGTGGACTTCGAAACAACATCTGAGCGCATGTGTGTGCCCGGTTGTTCTGAGCTATCTCTGGTTTTCCTTACGTTTACTCTAACCTGGTCGTCCCCATTCCAGGCAAGGCAGGGCCTTTTGCCAGCTTTTGGTTTCCAGAAGCTTCTTCACAACTCCCTGGACATTCTTGGCGGTGTGTCCAGGAATAAACAGGGGCCCCAGTTCGGGGCCAAGTGGTGTCTGTCACATGTGGTCAGAAGGACAGAAACTCAAACTTTGGCGAGCATCACTCTTGCCGGGCAGGTGCATGGTCAGGGGGCAGAAGCCAGGCTGCTCTGCTTGCGAGCATCTCCCCCGGCCCGGGCCCTCACTGCCAGTCACCGCCCTGTGTTAGAGACCACGGTCCTCTCCCGAGAAAGGCCACCGCTCGGGCAGGCGCATGTGTTCCTCCTTTAGCAGACCCCGTTTCGCTGTCCCCACGAGCCACGCCCTGCCAGCAACATGCACACATTCGTGGGGTGCCTGGCCCGTGGTTTGGTCAGACCTGGGTCCATCCTGGCTTTACCTCAAGGTGTGAGTTTTCCTAAGATTCCAGGGTTAAAGGTGAGGGCCCGTGAGTGAGAGAGGTGGCGGGCCTGTGTGGCGCAGCTGCTCCTCCTCTCTGAGCCCGAGGGGCCCAGCCCGATTTTGTGACAGGATCTGCCTCGGGTCAGTGTTAGGGGAGCGGTCACAACTCCCCTCTGGGCCTCCGTTTCCCCTCAGGGGCCACATCTGGCATCTTATCTGGGATCCAGGAAGCTCCTGGTTTTCTCCAAGAAGCGAGTGTGTTGAGTCGAACTCTGAGCTCCCAGATCTTACCATCAGGGCTGGGAAGTGGGGAAGAAGGAGGCAGGAGCTCGGCCTGCTTGGCCTGGCTCATCCGGCAGTGGGCTTCTCCGTTCCTTACTCCCTGTGTCCCAGCAGCTCCCAGTACACATTCACCATTCACGTTCGCACAGATTGGGCCAGGCTGCCAGGCCAGCGTCCGTAAACCTGAGTATACTGGTTTTGTGTCCACCCGACTTCTACCACACTCCTTAAGGAGTCCTGACCTTTTCTCCCCGTGAGTATTCGAAAACACGAGACACACGATATCATTCTCCTGCAGTGACAGTGTAGAGAAAGTCGGACTATTTTTCTGTAAATGCCTGGATGTTAGGTGGTGAAAATACTATGTAAATAATGTTGTATCAGAACTTTGTCTCTCTCCTTATTTTCTAAATGTCTCAGCTATGATACCAACAGAAGCTGTGTTAACATCCAGTCTGACTCACCTTCATTAGCATATTTCGGGCAACACAGTCGTTATTAGCATATGGGTAGATTTTAGTCTGCGCTGTCTTACTGTCTCGGTGTGCAAGAAATGATACTTTTTCTCCCTCTAATACTTAACTTTGTGACTCCATTCTATCGGGCGGTAGAGATGTTTGCCTGCGTGGGGTGAGCCCAATACTCTGACTTTCTCTGTCGTCTCTCTGTTACAATAGGTAAGAATTTAAACCCAGACCCCAGCCACTGCCCCTTCTTGTACCCTCCCAATCTAACTTGACTACTAATTGCAGCGAACGTTTAGTTGTGCGTGGCACTGAAGACATAAGCATGATGAAGACGCAGCTTTCTCCTTCGGGCAGTTAAATCATAGTTGGAAGAAACACATGGAGAACAGGCAATGACCTGACAGCATGATGACTTCTGTGAGAGAGCTGTTTACGGGGAAGAGAGGTGCCTGATTCTCCCTGAAATGCTTAAGTCAAGTTTTAAAGGATGAGTAGAATTTTCTAGAGTCAGAAGTGCGACATGGTTAGTGATACTGGATTTCAGCAGAGGCAAGAAATGCAGAAAGGTTCGAAAGCTTGAGGTGGAATAAGCTAGTCAGAGGACCCCCCGTGAGCAAGGACTAAGTACAATAATCCATGTACAACACACAGTATAGTACCTGCCAAGACACCCAATAAATGTGGGGTGATGGTTTAGTGGTCAGTGGTGGTTTTCTTGGCCATAATTTTGTTGGTGGCGGTCGTGTTGTTGTGATATTGTTGTTGGTGGTTTTGTTCTGGTGCCTGATGGAAGCTGTGGTGGTTTTGTTGTTTCCGCTGGAGATCGTGATGGCGGTTTGTTATTGTTGTGGGTGCTGATAGTTTTGTTGCTGGTGTGGCGGCAGTGGTCGTTGTTGGTGGTGTTTTGGTAGTGTTTTGGTGGTGGTGGTGCTGCTGCTGCTGGTCTTGTGTTTTGTTATTGTTGTTGGCGGCGGTTGTGATGATGGTGTAGGAAGCTGTCCATGGTGAGACCATGCGGAACAGGAGTGACAGGGGTTGAAGTTGCTTTTAAGTCTATATTTTGATTGTCTTCTGTTCATAAAAATGTGCCATTGGGCCTCTGCGACACGATGTGAAGATGAGTAGTAAGATTTTGCTCTTCAGAATACATAGTGACCGGTGCACTGTCCCCCTAGGAAAAGACTACGGACCCATAATAATTAGGTGGTAGAATCTCGGAGCCTCAGAGCCATAGGCCTCAGCTTTCTTGTAACAGAGAATAGGCACAGACTTCATGGCAGCCACGGAGAACCATTGAAACTCTTCCCAAGATTTAAGAAATCCTAAAATGTCAGCCCATCTGTAAGCTGTGTTTGCAAGCTTGGAGGCCTGGCACAGCAGATGGTGGCAAACTCCCAAATGCCAGTTTGACCTCAGACTGAAATATTTCTGTGCACACTGCTGATCTCCATCCTGCTTTCACTCGAGTCCATCTGCTCTGGAGGCAGACTGCCCGTTCAAGAGCTGGGCATGATCTTTGCCATGCGGTGGAGGCGCTTAGCGGCGGGTCGCTCTGTAGGGCCATTTCTCAGCCCGAACGACCACCTCTATGGAAGCAGCGGTGGCAGAGCCGAAGTGATGGCAGCTGTCTAGGGTCTCATCTGGAGCGATGGTGCCGGGCACATTCCAAGCACCAATCTTTCAGCCTTACCATCGCTCTGGGCTGTGAACACACTTGCTCAAGTGCTTTTGACAGTCTAAATACTAGGTGGTATTTTTCTGCAGGAAGCTTTGATGGTTGTGTGCAGGATCAGTAATGCAGAAGATAGCTCAGGCAATAGAATCGGAGAAGACAGAACCATAGCTCCTGAATAAAATTAATAAAGGGATTTAAACTTTCACATTGCAAATTCGAGGCCAACCTGCGTTGCCGAAGCTTAGCATTTGTATTTTTCAAAAGGATGCTTCACTAATACCTAAGAATACTTCACAGCAGCTGTTGCTCCAGAGGGCACGTGGAGAGAGCATGCAGTGCACGGCCGTACAGGTGAGGAAGATGCCAGAATCTCCCTCTTAAAGGGCATGTAGTTTCCTCTGGGTCTAATCCTGGAGAAGTCCTTTCCTTAGCTCGAGAGGGTGGGCGAGCACCCTGCTTCTCTCTCCCATGATGGAGGAAGAATCTGCAGTGGTCTCCTTCCTGGTCGGCAAATCTCATTTAGGCTCATCCCTCCTATAAACTCATTTATCACATATATGTACATGTGTGTGGAGATGTTAATTGTGGAGCATATGCACGATGTATGCATGCGTATAATGCGGATGCATCAGTCGCATACTGCATACAGATGGCATGTATCATGCCAGACACGTGGTTTGGTTGCCACATTGCCTCTTCAGAATTTAATAAGTTCTGAAGGACTGTGTTTAGCACTTGACTTTGAAACAGGAGGGACTTCTCCCCGATGCGTTTGAAGTTTCCGCCAGAATGCTGAACCGAGGGGCATGGTGTAACCATATTCTGTTACAAACACTTTCTACCATTTTTGATCATCTCCTCTGTGCCAAGCTCTAGTCCAAGTGCTTGAACTAATTTTCATATTGTTCCTGTCGGGGGATTTTTATTTTCCTCCTTTTATGGAGGAGGGTGCTGGGGTTCAGAGAGGCACACGGTCTTGCTCAGATCACACATCTGGCGAGGCCACGCCTGGATGTGGCTGGCGCTCCGTCTGAGCTCAAAGCCTGCGGTCTGTACTTCATCACGGCCTCAGATGGTTAGATAGCTCAAACGCATCTGTTAAGCCGAAGCAGACTCCAGTCTCCTGAAAGTGCTGATTAAAAAGTTCACTTGGGACGTCGTGTTTGCTGGTGTGGATAACACTTGATTCCCTGGGAACCACGGCGATGTTAGCTTTGTCCCACGTACAGACGCAATACCAGGTAAAGATCGCAGACTGTGGCCCCGCAGGGAGGAAGGTCAGCCAGCCCGTCATTAGGGACCTGTTCACCTTTCTGGTGTCTCAGTGCGTGTTGATTTTTGACAGAAAGCCATGTGTGCGCACGAGGAAGATGTTGTCAGAGGCATTTGGCATGTGCTGCACGCGAGGGCCTGTGCTAGGTGAGAAAAAGTGTTTGAATGTGTGGGTCTGTCATTTAAAGAGCAGAACGAGTGTCACCATTGCTTTTATAGATTGACATGAAAATGTTACTCTCTTGGCCTTGAATGAAATAATTCTAAAGCAAATAATTGTAATTGCAGTAGAGGAACAAAAGGAATTCTGATCCTGAATTTGTTCGTGGCTCTGCTTTTTTGTGGAAGCGACCTGGTGTTTGGTCTTTCCTGAATCAGACGCTTAGCCGTAAGCTGTTGGCCAGAAAGATCAGAAGCAAGCCATTTCCCCTGTTATTTTAACTCCCCCATGTCTCCTAACTGTACCACGCACGTTTTTCCTCACTGACCTTCCAACACATTCCCAGCTTTCACGGGCTTTGTACGTCAGTTATTAAATTACAAAAGAAATGGAGGAAGAGGACTAAAATATATTTCTCAGAAACACAGCTGTGCGAGCAGCAGGCGCTGCACGTGAAGTATGTCTCTTATCCTACTTTCCTTCATCACATTTCAGCAAATAAATCCGGCTCTCTGTGGAACAATTTTGGTGTTAGCACAAAGTAATTCAAAACAGTGGGGGGTGGGAGACGCATAATTATGACCAGCAGAAGACGCGTTTGCAAAAGCTGTGCATGAAATGATTTAGTTAGGAAAAAGCTTTGCCAGAATCCCGGAAAATCCTTCTTTCCCTCCCTAAATAACAAAGCACTTATTCGAGTCCATAGCGATTTAAATGCTAATTTCATAAAACTAGTTATGTCTAAAAGCATTCTTTCTGTCTGTCTTCCTCAGTAATAATGTGTCAGTATTCATTCATTTGTCGGACGGAATAAGAGACAGTTCTTGCTCCGGAGGCCCAGAGGGAGGTGGTCATTACGTTCCAATTTAACACGTGGACGGAGGGGGGTGCTTCAATATGAGCATCATCAGCGAGGACCACACCTCCCAGTCTGCAGGGTTGTGGGAAGCTTCCTGGACAAGGTGATGGCTGGACTGAGTCTGAGAGGAGGACTAGGCATTGCTGAGGGTGAGGTGGCCACGCTGTCCTGGGTGGAAGGCAGTGACGTGACCGAGGACATGGAAGACAGAGACAGGAAGTATAAGGCGTGTGGGAAGGTGGGTGCCTTCGTCTGCTCGGCTACCATAACAAAATACCGTAGGCTGGGCGGTTCAAGCAGTGGAAATTTGGTTTTTCATAGTTCTGGAGACTGGAAGTGCAAGTTCAAGATGCTTGCAGGGCTGGTGTCTGGTGAGGGCTTGCTCCTTAACTTGCAGACAGCCATCCTCTCTCTAGGTCCTCACATGGCCTTTCCTCTGTGTTCCTATTTGCTCTCTCTTCCTCTCATAAGGACATTAATCCCACCGTGAGGTCCCTGCCCTCATGACTTAATCTAATCCTGATTGCATCACAAGGGCTTTGCTTCCAAATTCCATCATCCTGGGGGTTAGGGCTTCGACATAGGAATTTTGGGGACACAATTCAATTACTAGTAGTGTATGTAGTAGTCACGTTTCTCCAGGGAAACAGAACCAGAATTTATTGGACAAGCCAGCAGGCAAGAAATCCGAATGAGAATCGATGTTGCAGTCTTGAGTCTGAATGCCACAGGGCAGGCCAGGTGGGCTGGACACCGAGACAGGGTTTGCATGCTACAGTCTTAAGGTCAAATTCCTTGTTGTTTGGAAAGCCTCAGTCTTTGCTCTTAAGGCCTTCAGCTGATGGATGAGGCCCCCCTTTATTATGGAGAACTATCTGCATTACTCAGAAGCCCACCAATTTAAATGGTAATGACATCTAAAGATCCCTTCACAGCAACATCTAGGCTACTGCTTGACCAAACTACTGGGTACCAAAGCCTAGCCAAGCTGACACATGAAACCCTCACCGTGGGTAATAAGTCAAGGCCTGGTCGACATGCTAAATCAGAGGTCAGGGATGGATCCCAGAGAAGGTGGACACCATCATTTTGTAGATCTGAGGTCATCCACAGATGTCGAAGGGGACCAGACAGGTAAGATAAATGAGTGAGCTGAGACCTGCTTATATCTCATACTTTCTTTACGTATTAGGAACATGATAACTTTTTTTTTTTTTTATAAAGAACAGTGTTCTCTCAATTTCTTTTAAAACGGAGCCCTTTCGGTCTTTGTTTTCCCGTTTTTGATAGGGACATGGCTATACAAGAACATGTCTCTGTTATAACCAAAATATAATGGGACAGGCGAGGATCAAAAAGTGACAACCACCACGTGTCCTTACTATAGCCGAGGGAATAACAGTGGAGGACACATAATGGATGGGGAGCACTGCCAGCCCGCTGGTCCAGTCAGTCATGCCGTCTGTCACATGTGGAGCCAGGGTGGCCAGATGTTCTGATATTTATGTGGCATCTCCCATTTTTGAAATGGCAGTTCAAAATATTTAAAAAGACTCTACAGACTAAGACTCACCTGCTGGTGATACCAGGTCCCCTGTTCTCAGTGGTGAGGACCATTTGCAAGTTTTAAGCAGAACAATTTTATGTTAAGTGGATTCATTGTCTACTGCGGAGTAATGAGCGAGTACCAAGCCTTGACTCACAGCCTCTATGAGTCAAGAATTGGGGAGCAGCGCGGGCAGGGCGTTCTGGGTTTCAGCTTCTCACGAGGTGTTAGTCGAGATGGCAGCCGGGGCTGGGGGTTCATTTCCAAGCTTGCTCACGCCTCTCTTTGCATGAACCTCGTGCAAGACCCGCAGGTGACAGTTAAAGGAGGGGTCTGGGCTCAGCTTTTGTAGTCCTGGCGCCTAGCGTGGTGCCAGCACGTGTAAGGCCCTCCCCGTGTGCCGAGGAAGACGAATGCTTGGAAGGGCGGGTCTAAGAAAAAGAGCCACTCGTCTGTATTTCGTGACAAAGCCTTGATGTAGATGACGTGTGACAGATCCTGGCGAAGCTTTTAATCAGTGTACGTGAAAGATGGTGCAAACAAGAGACGTCACTGTGTCTGAAAGTGCATTGCTGTTTGGGATATTCCTCGTCTTTCCCCTGTGTAAATGGCCATCTTTATATGGTGAGCGGCCTTTGAAGAAGATGGTATCTCCAATTTTGGAGAAGAAAACCGTAAGAGATGAAAATGAAGTGAGCAATACTGAATCCGCCTTGTGGCTCAGCATTTCCGGGATTCGTATTTGAGAACCCGAAGGAAGTGACATTCGGTGGCCGTGCACGTCACACACTCACCCTCACTTCGGCTGAGCAGCCCGGACGCCTCTAAGCGCATGTCGGTCAGGTAGTTTCTTTTGCAGAATATTCTACGGACCCTCCTTTTTTCCCCTTTGGACTTTGAAGTTCCTTGATGTTCCCTGCGCCGCCTTCGAATGACGACATGCCCCAGGAGGAGCTCGCACCGTAAAGGACTCTTTATGATCGAGTCCTTTCTGCTCCCTCGCTTTTCACTGGACACGAGAGACACAGCGCTGCAGCCGGCGGCCCGCGAGGGAGCGCGGCCCGCGATCGCCGTGAGAAGCGGCCCCCGGCGGAGTCACGCGAGCGAGCAGTGAGCAGCTCGGAGCAGATGGTGGGGTTCGGACAAGCGGGTGCCACAGGGGTCTCAGCAGGGTCTTCGCAGCCGCTGGCACAGTAGTTCATCTGAGTTATTTGCACCACTTCGCTGCACACGCAGACCACGGTTCCAGGTTCCAGAGCGCGAGGTAGCACGAGGCCTGGGGAGGGCTGAGTGGCTAAGGCATCACTTAGCCCTGTAAATGGTTCCTTCGGGTCGCAGGCTGTCTGCTCTTCTGAGCTGGCTCAGGCTGTGGGGACACCTGTGGGAGTCCTGAATGACGGGGACCAGGCGTGTCCCTCCACGGTGACTTCTCGGGGCCGGCAGTCCCACCTGGGGTCTGGGCCACACTGGGGGGTGTCTCCGCCCTCCTCTCTCCTCTCTCTACCTCTGCGGCCAAACGGAACCCTCCCTGCCCCGGAGCAAATCCTCCTCGAGGGTTTGGATATTCTGTCTGTCTAGCATCCTCTCTTGGCTTCGGAGCCAATCTCGCTGTTAGAAATAAGAACCGTATAGGTCTTCGTACCTCCTGTCCTTCACCCTGTCACGTCGCACCCCTGGGGCAGCGATAAGCAGGGTGACTCATGCACAGCTGCTTGCGCGGGAGACTTTGGGAAAGGAAAATTAAGGAAAGAAAAGAACTCACATGCAAGAAAAACAGCACTCCATATTCTCAGAACGTCACCTGATGTCGCCAGCCCAGCACGCCCAGCCTGCACCCCGCCCGCAACCAGCACCCCGAGAGCGGAACAGCCTCATTGCTCGATGCTCCATGGTGGGGAGCGACGAGCACCCGAATTCCCTCTGAGCTCAGTTTTCCTGCCTGCCCTCCTCCTGCCCCCCGTGCCCTCCCCTGCCCTCTGTGCCCCCTGGGCCCTCCCCTGCCCTCTGTGCCCCCCGTGCCCTCCCCTGCCCTCCCCTGCCCTCCCCTGCCCACTTCTCAGCAATTCAGATACGCCTGGGTCTTCAGGGCCGTACAGCTCGGCTCTGCTTTGGTGTCTGATGGTGTTCCCCCTTGGTTAGAAAAGTATTTTTCCCTACGCCCTTACCTAGTCGGGTGGAGCATGGCCGTCCCATCTGACGCCCACCGGCCTGGTGCCTGCCAGTGATCTGGGTTTTGCTCAGAATATAACGGCAGCTGGACCCATGACACTCTGGCCTCGGTGACTCTGGGAGTTGCTTAGGTCTCCTGTCCAGGCTCTGGACAGTTTCTCCTGTGCATGTCTCGGCCCCGTAGAGCCTGGCCTGGACTTGGGGCTGGGCTGCCAGTCTCGAAGGCCAGGCCGAGTCCCTAGTCCTGAGCACGGGCACAGCTCAGCTTCCTCTGTCCGCCACTGGCCCCCGGGAGCTTCAGCTCAATGCTGAGGCTAGCACACTTGAATTGTTAACATGGAAAACAGTGCTAGTTTGTAGTAGCTCAGAATTACTGGTAAGAGGTTTGGGAAAGGCTTCAAAGCAAACACCCTCTTCCATGCCTGAGTTCTGACGGAGACCGAAACACTACGCGTGGCAGTGCCGGGTGGGTGCTAGAGTATCGGGGGGATCACTTCATAAGTTATATAAATGTCTAACCATCGTACTGTAGACCTGAAACTAATATAAAATAATAAATTAAAAAAAAGACATTTAAAACTCAAAGAAAACAACGTTACGTGTATTTCTAACAGCTGATTTTGGAGAACATGACTTAGGCCAAAGGGACTTGCTACACCTCCCTTCAAACTCGGACTGGACCTTAGAAAAGCCCACCCAAAGGAAACTTGGTCGCCCTAGAGGAAACTCGCTGACCCAGGTCCCTGCATCTCCAGGGCGACTCCAACAGGGTGACTGCCTTGTCCCGGACCTGTCCCCGTTTAGCATAGAAAGCCTGCGATCCCATGAAACTCTCAGTCCCGGTTACCCTAGAAACCCCCACTCCTCTGGATTGGGTCGATCAAAGTGATCATTAGGATTCGGGGGCTTTTAAACCAGTGCTCCCCAACCTTTTTGGCACCAGGGCCCGGTGCTCCTATGAGAATCTAATGCCTGATGATCTGAGGCGGAGCCGAGGCGGTGATGCTGGCGCCGGGGAGCGGCTGCAGATCCAGATGGAGCTTCGCTCCCTCCCCCGCTGTTCACCTCCTGCTGTGCGGTCCAGTTCCTAGCAGGCTATGTCCCAGGGGTTGGGGACTCCTGTTTTAGACATCATCCATCAGAACCGAATTTTATTCTTAGTTTATGTCTCTGAAGTAGTATGACCTTTTCCCACTAGTTATTAGGAAAGCAGTATACGCACGCCCGCAGAAGCTAATCTCAACAGGGCGGAGGAGCAGAGGGTAAGGTTAGAAGCCGGCCTCCTTCCCCTGGCCTCCGTGCTTCGGAGCTTCCAGCCAGGAAACCCGCCCTTGTTAGATTCTCAGTATTAGCTATTAACAGTCGGTGCATATAGAAGCCTCTGCTATGTATGTGTGACGAATAATTTTCCAAATTGTTTCTTCGCAGTAACTTTATTTTGAAGCCCCATCCCTGAGAACACATAAACATTTCTCCAAAGTTTGAAAAACGACGATGTAGTTTTTTTCCCCGTCAAAGAACGCCATCCAATTGGCCACTAGTGGATATTCCGTTTTCTGCTGTTACAAACAATCTGCAGTGAGTAATCTCGTAAGCACATTCGTGCACGCGCACCCGTTGGATAAATTCCCAGGAGCGGAAAGGTGGAACCACAGGGCACGGCCGTTTCACACCCTGACGGTTAAGAAGTGTGTGGCAGCTTCCACGAGAGTGACGGTCTTCAAACTCTCATCACTGGTCGATGTCTTCATCTTTGGCAGCTTGTCAGCGAAAAATGAGAAACTATAATTCGCATCATTTTAGTTATAAGTTAGGTTGGACCTCAGTTTTATGTCAATTGGCCACTTGTCCAAATTTTTCGTGCGTGTGAACTGATTTCTCATATCCTCTGTCCGATTTTTCCTTTCTTTTTGAAATCTGCATGTTTCCGATTCTTAGAAACATTTATAGTTTGCGGGTGATTTTATTTGAGCTGGCGTTTGTTGTCGTTTGAGGGCGTTGACTATTTACATTTAAGTATTTAAGTCTCACGGTGCTGGTGAACAGCCAGTCCACAGCTCACGGGACCCGTTTCACATTGCCGAATTCAATTTGTGATATCTCAATTTTTTTCTCGGTGGAGCTTTTGCCGCAGGAAGTAGATAAAGAACATGGGTCAATAAAAAAAAGAAGACACTCTGGGGACAGGTAAGTTTTTAGGGAAGAAATGGTAATATAAGAAATTGGGATGAACATAGCATAAAAGCAAAATGTGAGGCACTCAAGCTCATAGGGTTCAACACGTATGATTTGAATTCCAATTTCCTCCTAGCTTTTTTTAGTTATAGAGAAATGACTCCATTCATTTCTGTCCTTTAATTTCTTTACCTGTCCGCCGGAGTGTCAGTTACTATTTCCTATTTAAATAGAGCATAGGGCAGCCCAAAAACTCTGTGCTCTCACTGCAGATTAGCTTTATTACCTTTGGGAACCCTGGAATCAGTCTCTATGGCTGTAAAGTCGAATCTTTCAGCCCTAAAATCGTGGTCTCGTGAGATATTAGTTGTTCCCAGAGTGTGGATTTCATCTAGTGACTAAGACACTTCACCTTTGAAGAATATGAACAGAATTTTCTTTCCAGTGTCAGCCCTGCCCTTGCATCTGCTCAAAGCTGACGTAGGGCGGTCGTGGGCACAGATGCAGGGTCGGCAAGGCTCCGAGTCCTCCCCTGGAGGGTGACAGAATGCCGAGTTTCCCCAAAGACCTGTTCTTTCATGTTCTGAAGATGGTCCCATGGTTTCTTGGTGGCAACTGAAGTTCTGCTCAAAGGCTGGCCACCCTAGCTTACCGAGGGCTGGTCGACCCCAATCTTGCAGCCGTTCCTGCAGAGCGGGGTGCCCTTCTGTGTACATGCGGTGGGTCCCTTCTGCCTGCATGTTCTTCCTCCCTCCACGTGGCTCTCGGTGCTTCCCCCAAGGCGGGTGCTCTCATAGCTGCTTTGTGACACGAGGCCCCTGGAAGTGACTGTCATAGCATGTGGCCCATCTGACCAGTCTGATGAGCTCCTTTCTAAAGCACTCGTCACTGTTGTAGGCTTAGAGTCTCTGTCCCTACCTCACAGTTGTGCCTCTGCCACAGACGAGCCATGGCCCCCGATGGAATCCCGGTGCCTTGTACCCGTCCTATGCCTGAGGTCTTCTCTACCCAACAAGAACTGTCCTGTGGCTGTCGGAAGAGGGAGTGCCCTTAATTTTGATATTATGGGATGGACTAGGGTCCCACACATCTGTTCACATCTCTCTCAGGAAGCCAATCAAGTCATGGTTCTAACTGGCAGGTTAGGCACAGCGAGGTGAGTTTTGCGCACTAATACTTCTCCACCAGTTTATGAGTTCCTTTTTGATAGAAAGGCTGTACCACACAGTTTTTTTATCCTTGGCACTTGTTGGCATTTGGGCCAGATGAGTCTGTGTTGGAGGCGCTGTCCTGTGCTTTGTGGGATGTTTAGCAGCATCTCTGGTCTCTCTACCTGTCAGATGCTCGTAGCAAACCCCCTCCTCAGCGTGACGACTGAAAATATGCCCAGACATTGCAAATGTCCCTTGGGGTGGGGCTGGGGGAATTGCCCTGGGTGAGAAACACTGATCTAGCACAGTCCCCGGAATAGTGAGAGAGAAATAAATGTGCATTTAATGGATGAATGCAGGTTTTATCTCCACAGGTACAAAAGTTTTAGAAGCATTTGACGCTTATTAGACAGACTTTTGATGGGTTCTTACCAGAAAGAGTATTTCAAGGTTTAAAAGAAAGACGTGAGGAAATAGCTTGCGACTGGCCGACTTGGAGGAATGAGAGACCCTAAAGCATGCAGCTTTAACAGTAGATTCAGAGCTCAGCTTCGCTTCTAAATTTTTCTTGAGACGTGACATGTAAATTTCATTCTATTGTCTACATACAGCGACCCTTTTGGCCAGTTCGGCAAACTCTGCAAGTCAGATTCATCACACTTGAGCAGAAACTTTAATTATATTAAATGAAGAAATAGTCCTTTCTAAAAAGACTGTTTTTGAGAACTGCTTTATCGTGAATGGTAGCAATGCGTTCGCAAGAAAGAGGAGGAAATGTAACTTTGATGTATAAATTCGATTTGGGAAATGTTTAATCTTTCAAGACGTATGGAACATGTGAAAATCTGTCGTAATAAGAATTAGAAAAAAATCCCAATATATGGAGAAACAATCTTACAAAAGTATTTGGAGTTAATACCCAGATATAGGCTTTAAAACTAGTATTTATCGAGTCATCATTAATTCTAATTTCTGGCATCTAGATTTCTTTTAGTTCATGTCTGTCTGCTGATCCTTCATTTCTTCTCAGAGACACAGGCATCTTTCTTCCTTTGTCGTTGGGCCGGGTTATAATCATATGCAATATCAAGAAGATATTGAGGAAGACTTTTGAAACGCCTGATGTCACCTTATATATTTCATTTTTCTTGTCAGAAAAGTAGTTTTCTTCATGCAGTAACTCAAAGGTACTCGACATAGCCCCAGAAAAGCTCCTGTTCATCTTGTTGCCAGACATGTGAAGAGAAGGAATTTCTGTGACAGAAGGGTTCGGGGAAGAAATAGATGAATATTGTTGCCAGGCTCCCTGTGTGGTCCGTCTGCCATCTTGCCAATGAAGCGGTCACCCCTTTTGCACATGGGGAAATATACTTTGCTTTTCCCATTTCTGTTCTGGAGAGATTAATTGACCAGCGGTGTCCACCTGTGTCAGCGGAGCTGAACAGCCCTGGCATTCTTGCTGTGATGCTGATGACTCTTCTATGCCATGGATTGAGCAGCCCCCTCTTACAAAGTCACGTGTTGAGGTCCCAACCTCGGTACTCCAGAATGTCACTGTGTTTGGACATAGAGTCTTTAAAGAGATAGTTAAGTTAAAATGAGCTTATTATGATGCGCCCTCATCCTAAATGACTGGTGTCCTTTTAGGAAGAAATTAGGATAGTGACGTGTGTCGAGGGAAGACCATGCGCAGACTCAGGGAATTGACAGCTGTCTACAAGCCGAAGAAGGAGACCTCAGAAGAAGCCAGCTCTGCCGACACCTGGATCTTGAACTTCTAGCCTCCAGAACCGTGAGAATATGAATTTCTGTTTTGGAAACCACCCAGTCTGTGGTACTTTGTCACAGCAGCTGGAGCAAACTCATACATCGTATTCCAAGTCGCTAGTGCAAGTGTACGATATAGATTTGTGTCCGTTAAAATGAACCTCCCAGGCTGTCTTTCCTAATGCTGGCCAAACAGATAAATTAAAAATACGGGCCGTGATGGCGAAGGCCGTCTCCAGGAAGGCCTGCGAGTGTTTATTCCCTTATCCCTCCTGGCCTGTAACTGAATGCGACGTTGTCTAAGAGCACAATTCCCATTACTTGTTAAATCGGACCTGTAATGGGACCAGAGCAAACACACAGTTTCTGATCTGGACATTTCATTATTTCGGAACTGAGAACTCAACGAGCGATTCCATTTCAATGTTCGAAAACATGCGTTGGGTACTGAACCAGCGTAACTTTACAAATCGACTCACTCAGAATCTTGATGAGAAGACAGTGACGAGAAAGTTGAGGGGAAAAAGCCTCACGTGTCCAGAATTTTGTGGGTTAGTTTTGTCTGTTTAAGGCAGAGTAAAATCTTGTTTTTCACACACTGGGGGTAGGTTAAACACCAGAATTTCTTTGGGGCTGAAAAGACACCAGAATAGGTTATCAGAGAAACGGTGGGTGTCTTTCTCTGAAGAACTCTGAACTAAGAAGCTCTGTTCTTTTCCATCGAGGATGCATAGTTGTGGTTCTCCTTCGGGTGGATGATGCCCCAGAGGGCCTGCTAATCATATGTCAATATAAGAAATAAATGAATGATTACTTCAAAGGTGCTACAGGACTGTAGCTAACGATGTTTTTCTTCGTGGAGGGCAAAGTAGCCAAAATCAGAAACATCACCACGAAAGGATCGAGGCCGTAGAAGGAAGATGGGCAAGTGGCCTATGAGCCATTGGCTTGCGACACATTAGGTTCCCGCCGCAGCTGCCCAAAGCATGGCCACACAGCAGAGCGCTTGGTTTTCTCGTGAATGGTTAAGGTCCACAGAAATGTGTTTAGAGACAGCGGTTTAGAGGCCAGGAAAAACCCCACAGAATCCACGAAATCATGTGCATTTTGGTGATAGAATCTGACTTTGGCTTTCGATGTGGATCTCTGTTATTCGGTGGTGGCTCAAAGGTATTAGACACAAGCAATGAAATAGGATCGTATCACGTCTACTCATATAAATCTACCCCAGAGGAAGAAACATCCTGAGAAGTCAGAAAGCCACCTCAGCTACATGTCAACGGTCCCTTCAGGGTTCAGTGAAGGCATCGAAGGGACCTGATCCAGCGCACGGGAGTTCAGCTACGTCACTTTGGTTTTGGGGTGTAGAGGTCAGTTGTGCCTCTGATTGGACTTATGTGTTAGACCCTTTACTATGTTTGCACAACTAGATGCTTCTAATCATTGTGTTTATTCCGTAGTTTGAGGGTAACCGCGTGAACAAATATTCACGTTTCTTGGTCTGTTCTCTCTGACTTCTCAGTGCACCTATATATCTTATTTTTAAAACAGCTTCGTTGAGCTATAATTGATATACAAAAAGCCGCACTCATTTAGTGCACGCAGCTTGATGAGTTTGGACGTATGTGCCCCCCCGGGACACTGTCACCACCATCAAGGTGACAGACATAGCCGTCACCTCCCGAAGTTCCTTTCCCTTTTATTTTTATTTCTTTTTATGGTGGGAAGAACACGATATGAGCACTATCTTCTTAACATTTTTTAGCGCATGACGTGGTGTCCTTGCCTCTAGGCGCGACGCCGTGCGCCAGACATGCAGGCTCCATCTCACTCACCGGCAGCTCCCCACCCCCACCCCGGCCATGGCCATGGTCACCACCCTCCTCCTCTCTGCTTCTGTGAACGTGACCATTTCAGATTCCTCGTGTGAGTGGATTCACGCCGTGTTCCTCGTCCTGCATCAGGCTCATCTCCCTTGGCGTGATGTCTTCCAGGTTCATCCATGTTGTTCCCTCTGGAGGGGCTGCCTCCTTTTTTAATGCTGCATCATATTCCATTGCCTATATAATTTCTTTCTCCATCTCCGTTTATTCTACGAAGGACATTTAGGTTGTTTCCACAGGTTGGCTACTGTGAACAATGCTGCAGCGAACATGGGCGTGCAGATATCTCTTAGAAAGCCTGATTTCAATTTATTATTTTGTTTGTAGCATCTCACATCCCTCTTGAAATATCCCCAGTTGAGAGCTGTGTACACGGAGGTGAGCCAGGGCTTGTTTTTGGTTTAGTTCTTAAGTAGGTAAGTCTCTTTTATTGTACATCTCCTCTCTTGTAAAAACAGTGATAGGGTGTCACTCTAATGTCATTAGGATGACATCCTAGTACTGACATATGGGGGCGTGGGACAAACAAATTTGGAACGCAGGTATAGAGAAAACATATGCAACGGCATTTGCTTTGAAAACTTTGAAATATATAATTTTCATGAAGTCTATGGTGTCTGCATGAAGTTTAGCTACTGACCACCACGTTCACAAGAATTTCACAAACTGCAGAAGATGGTGTTTGCAGGATATCTTCTGCCTTATGGGGTATAGCTACTAGGAATTTGTCGTTAAAAGAAAATTTACTGAATTCTTAGATATGTTTATATATCTTGAGGTTATCTGCCTAATATATTTTCCTGTGGTAGCACAATTTTTAACTTGGAAAGTCAGTGAAAAAATTCGTCTCAACTTTATTAACAAAACAAAATACTAAACCTTTACGGAGAGGTGCCTTTTGTACAACTATTGAAAAAAGGTTACGAGGAATTTTGGGTTTCCGATTTTGACATGGTAGTGTCAGCACTTGGAGATGACATATATCTTATGATGTTGCTATAGCAATCAAATATAAATAATTCATTTGAAAATGATTAACAGAATACCTAAGCTATTTGTACCAGCTTATTTTTCCAGGAGGTTTCGAATCATGGTTTTCAAATCTCAAGAAAAAATTCCGTTGGGGTTTTCATTAGAATTTCATTACAACTGTATATTCACTGAGGAAAATGGACCTGTTAAAATATTTATCATGTTATCTGAGAACATAGCATGTCGCTCCTTTCATTTGAAAAAATATTTTTTTATGATAAAATTTTATCTTCCTTAATGAGGTTATTCCTTGATGATGTATGTTATGAATGTGCTGAGAACATATTTAAACATATTTCTGGGGCATAGGCTATGATGAATTTCTGTCAACTTCAATGAGTTTTCTTTCTAATTCTCAGAGATGTCTTTCATTGATTTTCTTGGACTTTTAAAATCTGTTTTCTGCCATTGTTACTAACTTTTGCCTTATCCTTCTTAATGGTTATATTTTTGTTTTTGTTCGCTATCTTATTGCATAAACCCAAACTTTCAGAATTATGTAAAATAAAAATAGTGATGATTATCTTGTTCCTGATTTTAACCAGAATATGTTTAGTATTTTAATATTAAGTTTGATACCTATTGGTTGGAGATTTTTAAAAAAACCGTATTAAGAAAGTACTATTTTTATTTGTAGTTTACTGCCTTTTTTGAAAAAGAGAAACTTGTGTTCAAATTCAATGAACTTCTTTTGACAAATAGCAAAATTCTTAGTTTTTCAAGAATTGCTCTCAATGTATAAAACGATGTTAATAGATTTTCTAATAATGAATCGGTTTTGCAGCAGCGGGATCAACCTCTATGAAGTGGGTCATTTCTTTCATGATAATTGAATTGTGTTTAGTATTCATTTTCCCAAGTGACATTGGACTTGAGCTTTCATTTATTTTGTTATATATGTTACACATTGATCTCATGCTTTCGTGCTAGCTTGATAAAATGAATTGGATAGTTTTGTTTATTTTTCCGTCTTCTGAATAATTTACATATTATACGGACTACTTCTTTCTTTGAAGTTTTAAAGAACTATTCTGTAAGACAGCCTATGGTGTATATATTTTTGTAGTGTCTCAGAAATAATTCATTTATTGACCAAAAAAAACCTCTTTAAGTCCCATTGTAGGTGTCATATGCAGTATTTTGCCCTGCTTTATTGATTTATAATTGACATGGAACCTTGTGTAAGTTTAAGGTGTACAGCATGTTGATTTGGTACATACATATAGCAATAAGGTTACTGCCATAGTGTTAGCTAATGTCTCATAATTACTATCATTTCACATAATTATCCTTTCTTTTTTTGCGGTGAGAACACTTAAGATCTACTTTCTTGGCAACCTTCAAGTATATAATGCAGTATAATAACTATAATCAATATGCTGTATGTTAGGTTCCCAGAACTTATTTATCTTTTCACTGTAAGTTTATACCCTTAAAATCTCCCCATTTTCCCCCACCTCAACCTTCTACTCTGTTTCTATGAGTTCAGCCTTTATAGATTCCATATAAAAGTGAAACGCAGTATTTGTCTTTCTCTGTCTGACTGATGTCACTTAGCTCAATGCCCTCGAGGTCCATCCATGTCGCAAATGGCAGATTTTCTTCTTTCTCACGACTGAATAATATTTCGTAATATATGTCACATCTGTATTATCCATTCTTCTGTTGACAGACACTTAGGTTGTTTCCATATCTTGGCTAGTGGCTGCAATAAACATGGGGGTGCAGATATCTCTTTAAGATTCTGATTTGATTTTCTTCAGATATATACCCAGAATTGGGATCGCTGGATCATACGGTAGTTCTGACTTTAATTTTTTGAGGAACCACCATACTGTGTTCCACAGTAGCTGCATTAATTTATATTCTCACCAATAGTGAAAGGGTTCCCTTTCTCTACATCCTCACCAACACTCATCTCCTGTCTTTTTGATAATAGCCAGTCTGAATGCTGTGAGGCGATACCTCGTTTTGCTATTATTGATTTTGATTTCCCTGATAGTGATGTTGAGCATTTTTTCATGTACCTGTTGGTTTTCTTTGGAAAATGTCTGTTCAGATCCTCTGTCCATTTTCTTAATTTTTGTTTTTTGTTTTGCTATTGAGTTGTATGAGTTTTTTATGTATCTTAGATATTAACCCCTATGAGAAATATGATTCGCAAATATTTTATCGCATTTCATAGATTGGCTTTTCATTTTGTCGATTGTTTCTTTCATTGTGCAAAAGCTTTTTAGTTTGATATTGTCCCACTTGTTTATTTTCGCTTTTGATGCTTAGGCTTTTAGTGTCATATCCAAAATATTGCCAAGATTAATGTCAAGAAGCTTTTTTCCTGTTTACTTTGGAGTTCTGTGGTTTCAAATCTTATGTTTAAGTCTTTAAACATAAGTTAATTTTTGTGACATGCTGTAAGATAGAGGTCTATTTTTATTCTTTTGCATAAGATTATCTAGTTTTCGCAACACCATTTATCGAAAAGACTGTCTTTTCCCATTGAGTATTCTTGGCTCCCTTGTCAGCCATTAGTTGAATGTATATGTGGCAGTTTATTTCTGGGCTCCTGATTGTGTGCCATGATTCTTTGTGTTTATTTTTGTGTCGATACTATGCTGTTTGGATTACCATAGCTTCGTAGTATAGTTTGAAATCAGAAGATGTGACGCCTCAAGCTTTGTTCTTCTATCTTGATTATTTATACTATTTGGAGTCTTTTGTGGTTCCGTACACATCTTAGGATTGTTCTATTTTTGTGGAAAATGCCATAGGAATTTTGCTGGGGATTACATTGAATCTGTATATCACTTTAGGTAATGTGTACATTTTAACAATATTAACTTTTCCAAAATACGAACACGGATAGCCTTCCATTTGCTTATGTTTGCAACTTCTTTCATCGAAGTCTAGTATTCTTTTAACTTGAGCAAAATCTTCTGTATTTTGGGGGCCAGTTTTCTCCTTTCATTTCCTGATAGTGTTTATTTATGTTTTATCTTTTTTTGTTTGTTTCAAGAGTTTGTCTGTTTTTTTAAGGCAGCTTTTAGATTTAATTTGAATGCAAAAATTTTCATTTCAATTGCATTTTCTTCCTTTTTTTTTTTTATTTCTTCTTTGTCTTCTCTTTTTTCCTATTTATTGTTCCTTTTTAACTTTTCTAGTTGATTGCTTAGCTCACTTATCTATATGTTATGTCATTTGTACTGAAAGCATTTAAAGTTCTGAATTTTTCTCTGTTGACATTCTCGTGTATGTCCTTTAATTTTTTATGTTCTATTCTCATTTTTATTATATTTATAGCTTATGATTTTGATTTTATTTTAAACCAATCGTTACACAGAATCTTATAATTTTGAAGTGTTTCCAAAATTTGTTCAACCTCTTATTTTGAAAGGTAATACTAAAACCTCTCTTTTGTTTAACCTTAATTCCACCAGAAAAATAGGAAAAATTGCAAAAGTTTTACTCTCGTTACCTTTAGTAATATATCCTGAGACTTGCAAAACAAATTAGTGTCATTAAATGCCAATTCGATCTTGCACGTGTTTTCTTCTGCATTGCCAGTATTCTGCTTAAATTCATCTACCGTGGAATTACTTTCCACCCTGTTAGTGTGGCTGATTAGTTCCTCTAGTGTGTGTTTTAATGCAGCTAACTTAAAAAGTTGATGTCGTCCCCATTCATTCCACCCAGCATATTTTTCACTGCAGCCTTTCTCTTCATACTTCTCTCCTTGCTCTTTCTTCGGGGTGATGCCGTCCAGCTTCCCACTTGTCTTGCCTCCTGCACACTCCATCCATTTCCTGAATCGAGCTTCGGTTGCTGTGGTAAATATTCGACTGAGGTAGGTCCCCTTGCTGTGTGTCTTCAAGATGGCGTCCCCCTTGCATACCCGGAAGTCTTCTATAGCCCCGCTTCGGTGTGGCGGGGTCTTTCTTCCTGTGTCCTGTGGTCATCCTCAGGTGTAGTCACAGAGACCTGTTGTTCTGCTAAGGCTGAACCTCTGGACTCCACATGGCTTTGCTCGCTGTCCCATTGGATGCACCCCTGCAGCT
>NW_011888971.1:1393048-1400266 GCF_000151845.1 Pteropus vampyrus | reverse complement strand
GTTACTACGAGTTACAGTAACGACAGCAGCAATTTCGTTAACAGCTTTCCCGGCACTGAACACTAAGCCTGAATTACTGAATTGCTTTATATTTAATGCACTCTGTGTGACAGATAATATCATTCCCTCTTAGCAAAGACGAGGCGAGGGCCACCGGAGGTGACCTGCCCCTCTAAGTCACACAGCAGGTACACGGTGGGTTGGGGTTTCACCCAGGCGGCGTAACTCTAGGATTAACGCTGATAACCAGGCTCTGGAACTAGAAAGGATTTTACGTATTGCCGAGTCTACTCCTAGAGCACGAGAACAAAACTCTGAAGAACATCATGAAATTGAGAAAAGTCCTTTAATGGTGAACTAGTGAAATAAAATGATGGAAAACTGAAAATTCAGTGACTTCTAGAGAAAGGTACTAAAAAAGAGGCAACTATCTGGAATGACCTCCATGGGATATTCATGATTAAAATGAGCCTAAATAATCAACGTGTGAGAAAGAGGTAAAGAATCATTGTTTTTTAAATCAATTTTCGAGTTAATTTTCACATATCATTCTCTTCAGGGCTTTTGTTATCACTGACACAACTTTCTAGCAAAACATCATGACTCACAAAAGTGGATTTAAAATGAGATAATAAAAAATATTGAAAATTAGGATCAAACAGTAGAAACCCGTTAGAGAGAAATTGACCATTTTACATTTTCCTTTCATAAATTTACGGGTGACAAGGAAAGTTAATATACTTCAAACAAAATAACACCTACTAAAACGTTGGAAGCCGAAATTAAGAAACCCTTTGCTTTGTACGTAGGGTAACACAACCCCATTTTCTTATTCTTTTACTGCTTTATTTCAGAAGAAAATTATTTTCAAGACCGTTGTTTGGCGGCTCTTAAGCTAAGGACAGGAGGTCACACTGGGTTCATCTCTTATTTGATTTGCAACTACTGAAATTTCCTTTGTTCTTGTCTTCATTTCTTCCATATTTTTTGTGAACTAAAAACTTGTTTGATTTTATCTGTTCCAATTGTTGCAATTTATCATCTGCTTTCACCCCCGTTGTCAACAGCTGCAAACATCTTTAAGGCAACACTTAAAAGGGTCAATTTTGTGATTCATTTGTGTCTTAATTTTAGCAAAGGGGATCTAATTATCAATCTTTTCTCGTGAATTCTAAGAAGCAGTTTCTCTTGTTCAGTAACACCAGAAGTGGAATAGCTTTGTTAAAACCGAGTATCTGTTGGGAAAAGAAAAAAGCTATTAATATCTTTGAAGACAGATTATGGTTGATTTTTGGAGGTGAGGGTTGTGAGTTGTAATAGCCAGTTTAATTCCGTTGAAACATGATGTTCTAAATTGCTCTTGAGCGTGGTAACAGCTGGCTGTGTTATTTAAACTACTGTTGGACAGCCAACACTTTACACAACCAACCTCTAAATGGACCCAAGCATTGGCTAACCGCTGGCCAAGTGATAAGACATTAAAAGTAGGAAAAGCAATGTAGTCGGCAAACTCAGTTTGGGAACAGAAAGCAGCCTAACAGAGACCAGGCTGTAATTGGTCAAGGGAGACAGGTAGGAGGAACTTGGAGAAATTTGCCTCTTTATTATGCCTCTCCATTAAAACAGGACTCGAGGAAAGTTTTTCAAATGCCTACGAGAAACCACATTTTAAATGGTCATTGTACAATCTATCTGTATTTATATTTATATATATTTAGTTTTCCACCGCCGAGCCGAGGCAGACAGCCATCTCTGCTTCATCATCGGCTTTGCGTTCTGCTCGTGCCCAGGGGTCCATCCACTGGTGGGGAGCAGCCTTCAAACGCCCTCCTCTCCTCGCGGAAACAGTTTTGTGGGGAGTGGGTGGGAGGAGTCTGAGGAGATGGGAAAAGGAATGGCTTCTGAAAGAACAAGCCCACGCAGCCAGGAGAAACAAACCCTCCTTCAATGTGGGGGTCTCACGTGTTCTCAGCGAACATCATCTTTCTTAATAAATACGTTTTTAAAAAATAAAGGAGAAAATCAGAGTGAAGAAGAAAATGAGACAGGGCCCGGAAGAGGCTATACTGTATAAAAAGTGGTGGGCCACAAAGACAGCTCCGTGTCACGCAGAGAGGAGAACACGCTTGGCATGAGGTTCTTGGCCTGTGCCCAGTGGAGACGCCAACTCTAGAGAGACGCGGCTCGTTTTGATGAGCGGGCCTGGGAGAAGGTCTCACAGTTTCGTGAAGACAGAGCCTGCGATGCCGTGAGCAACAGTATCCACAATGGTTCAACCACTAACGAAGTGTGGAAACACAGCACTTTTTGTTAGTGTTCCTGACTGGAAGCTGATGGCGTAAAACCAAAGTGCGGTTTGGTGCGAGCCTCTTAACAGGCAACCGCATTCTGTGAGCAGCTCTTTGACGGTCTGGCAGAATTCAAGAGCAAAAGCTTTGGCCTTTTGCGGAATGATCGAGGCTCACACATGGTAAAGTGGGTGTGAGAAGGGTTTCGATTGTTAGTTTATGACCTCTCTTCCCTCCCTTGATCACTTGCAAAAGATGGCTTGCTCAGGAGACAGAGCCCCAGGGTAGCGGAGGCGGACGCAGTTCATTTCACGCTGTGGGCAGCCTGCGGCGGCTCGTCTGCCTCATTCATCTCTGCCCTCCAACTTAGAATTCAGGAGTAAGATGGTTGGTCAAGGGATGCACAGCAACACCTTCGACTGAAAATGAAGTCAGACATTTTTTTCCCTGACAAAAATTAAGGCCGACTTGATTGGGTTGACCATGACTCATTTGGCTAATTAGATCATATAAAGGCTATTTCTACAAGCTAAGTCGTGTCTTTCATTTTGATGAGAATATATTAAAGGCACCTGATAAGACAGAAGCATTTTAGGGCCACCACATTGTGCATATCCAGGAGCTGCCAGCCATCTTAGAGTTCATGCAAATGTTACCCGCTTAAGTTATGCAGTACATAACCTGTGCAGTCATAGTCACAGACCCAGATATGTTAGGTAAAAATGGCTATAGCTCACAAAATTTTATTTTCGCAAATGTTTATAAATATATCAAACTGAACAAGATGCTTTTTGGGGAAAGTTGCTTAACAAATTTTGGTAAATATATGTATTTTTGAATATATATTCCAGAACTTACAAAAAAGCTTTTAATTAAAGATAACAAATTATTTTAGCGGTTAGATGGATTCTAATTTTTTTTTTTTGCTTTTAATAAAATTAAAGAAGGTCTCGATCATATTTTCAGGTTACAAAAAATAACTTTTGATGACATATTACTAAATGATTTTGATCATATAATTTAAGCAAATTTCAATGAATTGTTTTAACAAAATGTTTTCACAAAACTTCTTTTATTCCCGTCTACTTATTTCTGAGAACTGTTTTCCAACATTTAATATTAAGAGTAGAATTGACATCGACTCCTAACTCATTCTTGCAGTCATAAGCAAGAAGATTGTTTCATCAAAGGATGAATAAAAGACCTTCACTCACCTCATTAAGAGATGAGTTTGTAATGATATTTTGTTTTCGTTGAATAATATCAAAATTTATATCATGTGTTTATCAATTATTCATCATAGTGTGAGGTTGTAATAACTCACCTAGAATAAATGTGTAATATTTAGAACCCGTAGACAGGAAATTTTAAAATGATAATTTATATATATATGTTACTTTGTTTCAGAGAAGTGTGTAGAGTAACAAATAAGACTCTCAGGCCTTAAAAACGTACTATATTATGATAAAAACCTGTGGAAGAAGACTCCAAGCAGGAAAATGAATAAAATAAATTTTCGAAATTAAAAAAGAACTGATTATATGTATATTTAAATATTATTTTTATATATATTTAAATGGATGACGGTAGGTGTGAACTTCCCATGGCAACAGTTTTTAGTCTTGAGAATGCATCAGAATCAGCTGCATGACTTATTAAACACTCCCAGAGTTTCGGATTCAGTAGGTCTGGGGTGGAACTTGCAAATGTCCATTTCTATCATGTTCCTCATGCTGCAGGACACACTTTAAATAAGGCTGCCCGTAGCGGTTTGTCGTCCATTGGATAACTTTATAACAGTGCTTAACTGGGTCCATGCGCAAAAATATTAAAGGTCACAGGATGCAGGACAGGTAGATTGATGACAGAGAGACACATACATACGTATGAACGTACGTAGGACCTGGCCAGAGCAGAGCCATAGTCGACGAAAGTGAGTAAATGGACAGGGATCAGAGTTCCCCGTTCGGGGTGGTGCTGGCGTAGCTTTTAGGGACGCCTCCTTAGCTCAGGCTTTAAAACGCCGCGTCTGCGCAGGTGCAGGCGGTGCTGGGGCGTGGGCGGGCCATCTGTGCTGAGCACTTCTCCCCGGTGCGCGGTTCTCAGCAGCTGTGTCCAGGACCAAGGCGGCCAGTCCCCCAGCAGGAAGCTGCAAACGTGGGAGAGGCCTGGCTTCTCCCCTGCCACCCTGATTTGCCGTGGTTCTTATAGAAGTGGCTTCTGGAACTGGGCTGATCGATACCCCCCGGAGCATCCACTGGGCAAGACTCTCCACATCCTCAGCCTTCCAGGCCGGGTGCTATTCTCCCCGTCATAAAGATGTGGACACCGAGCCTTCCAGAACCCATGGGACTCACCCCTGCTCCCAGGAGCGTGGGTGGGTGGGCGACCACCTGACACCGAAGTCTGTCTGTGTCTTTGCTCTGCTCTTCTCAGCGTACATCAGAAATACCCGTATCCAACGCAGCCTGTGGTGCTTGTTGAAAATGCAGATCCCAGCCTTGTCCCAGATCTGTTCAGGCAGAGTCTGAGGATAGCTGGGAATTTCTATTGTCTAACAAACCCAACAGATGATTCTTATATTCAGTAGACTTCAAGAATCCCTCTGTTTCTGAAACAAACAAAACAAAACAAAAACAACAACAAAAAAAACCTCATCTTTGTATAACTATATAGGACTTCATTCAACCTGCACGAATGATAAATCAACGCTCTGTCCATGGCATGAATTTCGAAGCTTAATAAAGGTCGGTCACTCCATTAATGGTTTAAAGGGTTCCCGGATGTCCATTGACAGAATGAAAAATCACATCCTTGTTTTGAGGTTTCTGGAACTCACATCTCCTAGGCTTGGGACCGAGCCTAATTTGCCATTTCCTAGTCTTCGATTACTTTTCCTCTCTTTTCAAGAGTCCATTCTTCCAAGTCTGTGGCCCTAGGGATCTAACTGCAGTGTCTCTCCTCGGATTTGACGTTGGCACGTGCAGCACCAAGCTACCTACCCGAGAGGGTGCCCGTTGATCCCCATCACTAGAAGGACTCCCACCTACATTCATCAGTGCTCATTCAATTAGAGTTAAACAAAGTAACACCAGCGAGAGATCTCTTGCAGGCAGGACCTCTGCTGGCCTGCAGGGAGCTGGACGGGGGGATGACGCAGTCTCTGCCTCCTCGAAGCTCTAGAGAGAGCACAAGGATGGAGCTGGTGACACCGGGAAATTGTCATCAAGCATTTCTGCCCTGCTCTGGGCATGAGCCTTGGAGATGCCTGGGGAACAAGCTGCAGGTGCCAACAACTCTTTGGTGACCGGGGGAGTAAAGTGATAGAGAGTAGGCAGAGAGGGTCGCGCTGGGGTTTTTCACCTGGGCACATGGCGTGCTTTCCCGGCCCTTCTGCTCGCCCCTCCGGTCAGTCTCATCGACTAGCTCTGGCGGGCTGTCCCCTCGCAGGAAGATCGTGACATAAAACTGCTCGTCGGCACCAGTGTTGCCCGAAAGTCAGCATTTCCCAAGCAGGGCGACAGTAGTCCTGTTTTCCCGATTCGCTTGCTGGTGGCTCTCGTTACATCTGGCAATAGTTTAGTGTAAGTAACTAAACTGTGGATAGAATTTGGGGGCCTGCGGATAGTTATTTAAGACTCCTTTTTTTTTCAGCGATGTGCTGTTATCATAACATGCTTCTGAGAGATGTTGGGCTCTGTAAATAGACAAACCTAATCAAGTGACATTTATTCTCTGGTTACCATTTACAATACATCATATGTTAATGAGCCCTAATTAGAATATATCATATATTAGGACATATAGTTGAGTTATATATTAATATATAGTTATATATTAATAACTTGTCTTTCTGTTCTCTATCAAAGATTCATCACAATTTTAAATTCCGGTTGAATATTTTATGTTTTAAGACATACATAAAAGTAAGTAGACATTTTAAAAATATATAACATTATTTTACTTTTTAAAGTAATTCATGTTAATGTGGAGGGTAATACAGAATAGTAAATACAGGGAAACACATAGAGGGAAATAAAAATAATAAATACTGTTACCAAGATATAATTACTATTATTGTTTAGTTTCACTTTTCATAGTAATAAATATTTTAAAATAAAATTGGAGCTATTCGGCATACACTATTTTAAATTTTGTTTTTTAAAAGGTAACATTTTGTTACGAGAGCCTCTCCATGACATTAAGTTTTTTTGAAAAGCAAACTTTAGCAGGCATGTGCTTTGTATCACACGGATATAATTCGTTTGGCTATTTCCTCTAATGTTAAATCTTTAGATGATTTTTTTCCCCTCATCTTTATTTTGTTTCATGTTATTTAATTTGTTTTATTTTATTTTATTTCTTTCCTCCCTCCCTCCTTCCCTGTCTCGCTTCCTCCTTCCCACTCAGAACCTGGGAGACCTCACTTCCTGAACTGCAGGGAGGTGGCATCTGCTTGACACCAAACTCTGTCCGCTCCTCCCTCCGCCTGGGTTCTTCAGGGCCCTGCCTTCCTCTCTCTCTTTCTTCCTCCTCTTGTGAATAAAGCTACACTTCACATCACACCGCAGGCCTTGCGCGTGATTAATGACATGACGAAGCAAAGTCCCGAGGAGTTCCTTGGGATGAATGGTCACCAGGAAAGAGTTCACCATGGGCCAGATCTCGCATCTGGTGGTCAGGTCCTGGGAAGGGCTGGGGATGACATCGTTACTGCTGGATCAGCATTTTTTCCTTCCTCCCTCAAGAATAATAATAATTTTTTTAACGTTAGATTTCCCCAGTGGCAACAGCTTTGTCTTGTTGATGACACTCTGACATTCAGGATGGTTGTCTGTTTTTCCGGTGCTGATGAATAAATCTAGGGGTTGAAGATTTTGTGAAACAAGATTCATTCAATTGTAGTTCAGCAGATACAACCAAAACAGCA
>NW_011888971.1:1373685-1390818 GCF_000151845.1 Pteropus vampyrus | reverse complement strand
GCCGTCTGGCTTAGAGGAGGCGATGCTGGGAGAGGGGACGAGCAGTCACGGTGGCCGGGGCCTTCAGCGCGTGTGGCCTCGTTGGCACTGTGTGCTGTGGTAGGTGTTGTGGGCTGCGCTTAGTCCCCCGGACACCACAGTGAGACAGTTCAGAACCAGTCTCAGAGGGGCAGATCAGACGGCCTCATCCTAAATTAGGCAGAGTTCAGCCAAGTAAAGCACTTCAGCTCTATCTCTGTGTGGGTTGCATGATCTTCCCCCTGAGATTTTTAGTTCTTCAAGATTTTTAGTTGCTGATTTATATTTCTCTTTTCTCTCTTTTCCCATTTCTTTATTTCCTCCTTATTTCCCACTGTGGGTGGGGACACTTGTCATTCAGCGGGTAACCTACTGTCTGTGCACCACAGGAGGGAGGGAGCAGGGCTGACTGAGCATTTCGGAGGGGACCCTGAGCGGGTTGACCAGGCACCTCTGTTTTCACTCTCTTTGGTTTCTTCCTGGAGAGACCACGGTTCAGGGCTGCTCTTCCATGCCTTAAATTTTACAAGAGCAGATCGCCACACCCGGAGGGGAAGCTGCCTAATTCTGGGCAAAGTTTAAGGAAGCTGCTTAGCTGTAAAGCAAAGCCATGCTGTCCCAAGTCATCTTTGTCAGCAATAATTGCCTGACCTTTGCCTGTCTCTCAGTTATTCCTAAATTCTGGCAAAGAAAAATGAACTGAAGTATTAGCCTATAAAACTCATATAAATTTTCCATACGGCCCCTCATTTAACGTGTCCTGGAGCCAGTCATTAACTCAGTTCTGCTCCCATGAATGTCCCGGATAAAAGAAGAGAAAAGAAAACAAAACAAAACAAATGAAACGTCACCCTTGTCCTTAATGAGTTCATACCTTGGTGAGAACACAGACAATTAAAGAAAATCAACCACATGCTAAGGTCTTGGGGAAAACTATATTCTGGATGCTCAAAGCATTTCCAATTGTAATAAGTCTACAGGTCATCTGGAGATCTTGTTAAGGTGCAGATTCTGATTCTGTAGATTTGGGGTGAAGTGAGAGTCTGCATTTCTCATGAGCACCCAGGTGATGGCTGTGCTGTTGGTCCATAAACCACGCCGAGAAGCAAGGCAACAGACTGAACTGCTCTCCCCAGTAGCCGAATGGCACAGAGAAGGGGCAGCCAGTCTGTCCATTCGGGGAAGGTCAGAGAAGATTTCACTGAGGAGGGGACAATTAGGTTGCATCTTCAAAGATGAGCCATTTGTCAGGAAAGATCTGGGGTAATGGACTGTCCAAAGTGAGGGCTGGCGGAGGGGCACGATGGTTGCGGACGTGGTGGTCGTTTGCCCTGAGAAGCCCCCACAAGGGTGAAATGGAGTGCCAGTTGGACAAGGGAGACGATATGGGACGATAGTCAGTGTAGTGGATGGAGTGTTGATTTTTTTCCTCCAAGTAACTGGGAACGTCAAAGAACATCAAGAGGATTTTTATGAGCTCACTTAAATTTTTAATAGACTTTAGTTTTTTAGAACAGTTTTAGATTTACAGAAAAATTGAGAAGATATTACAGAGGATTTCCATATATCCTGTTATTTGAATTTTTCCCTATTATAAACATCTTATCTTGTTAGTAGAGTAAGTTTGTTACAATTAATGAACCAATATTAATATATTATTATTTATTTACATCCATATTTTCTTCATTTATACCTAATATAAACATCTTATCTTGTTAGTTGAGTAAGTTTGTTACAATTAATGAACCAATATTAATATATTATTATTTATTTACATCCATATTTTCTTCATTTATACCTAATGTGCTTTTTCTGTTCCAGGGTCTCATCCAGGATACCGCATGGAATTTAGTTGCCATGTCTTCTTAGATTCCTCTTGGCTCTGGCGGTTTCTGTGACTTTTCTCATTTTCTATGACCTTGACAGCTTAGAGGAGTTCTGGTCAGATATTTTGCAGAATGTCCCCGTATTGGGATTTGTCTGATGCTTTTATCCTGTTACGACTGCGGTTATGAGTTATTGGGAGAAACCCCAAGGAGGCAAAGTGCTGTTTTCATCACATCACATTAAGAGTACATAGCATCAACATGATTTACGACTGTCCATGTTGACCTTGGTCACCTGGCTTGGGCGGTGTCTGGTTTCCCCACTGTAAAGTCGTTCTTCCTTTCTCTTTTCTCTGAATGGTACAGAAAGACAGGCAGTGTGCACAACTCACACTTAAGGACTAGGAGACATGCCCTTCTCCTTGAGAACAGAGTATCTAGGTAAACTATTTGGAAATACTCCCCACGGGCAATTTGTCTCTCCTCCTCGTTTATAAATGTATTTAGTTCATCTATGTCAGTATGGACTTATGAATATTTTATACTTGGGATTATAATCCAATACTATCTTATTTGGTTGTTCATATTTTGCGGCTTTGTTTATGGGGAGCTGTTTCAGTGGGACCCTGTGTCCCATCGACATACCTGCCATGTGATGTTTTCTTTGAGCACTTTTTTATTATCTGGGGCTACAAGATGCTCTAGGCTTATCTTGTATTTTCCCTGCCTCAGCCCTAGAACCAGCCATTTCTCCACGGAGTCCTGATTCCTTTTATTGGAGAATGGTAGAAGACACCAAGATTTGGGGGTGAGGTGTGCTCATTGCTATGGAGGCATTGTTTCTTTTAGGCGCTCAGCTAATAGAACAAGGAAACATATGGGTATATCCTCACCTTCATTTATACACATATCTGTAAATATTTCTATATGTAACAATTTACGTCTTTATTAGGCTAAAATTAATTCATACTGACGTCTCCATCTCTAATCCAGTTGCCACATGGATCATTCTAGCCCAGCGGTCCCCAACATTTTTGGCACCAGGGACCGGTGCTCCTATGAGAATCTGATGCCTGAGGAACTGAGGCGGAGCTGAGGCGGTGATGCTGGCGCTGGGGAGCGGCTGCAAATACAGGTGCAGCTTCGCTCGCTCGCCCTCTGCTCACCTCCTGCTGTGTGGCTCGGTTCCTAACAGGCCACGGACTGGTACCAGTCCACTGCCCAGGGGCGGGGCCCCCTGTTCTAGCCTCCTTCCCATGGTTATTTGTAAATTCTCAGTCCTACAGTGAGAAACCTGCCTCTCGCCATTTGCCATCCGCTTCCTCGTTTGTCCAGTCCCGGTATGCGTGTGCAGCAGCATCAACGCCGCTACCCTACCCTGTGGGAAACAGCCCGACCAGCTGGAGCGTGGAGGGCGTGGGGCTTCCCATTGCCTCGCAGGCTCGGCTCATCTCCAGTTACTCAGGTCAGTGCCTTTTCCTCTCACCTTTTTTAATGATGTTGTTTCATACATTTGTAATATATTTAGAGTTTCTTGTCACATTATGCATTTCTTATTGGGATACCTCAAACTTCCAAATGATTTTTTTTTTTAATTTACATATACTAAGATTCACCCTCTGTCCCACGAAATTCTATGGATTTTGACAAATGCATCATGTCACATATTCACCATTATAGTATTGTACAAAATAGTTTTCTTGCCTTAAAAATCTCTCGTACTTCATCCATTTATTCTTCCCTTTCTCTTCCTGAGCTCCTGGAAACCACTGATCATTTTACAGTCTTTATAATTTTACATTTTCTGGAATGTCATATGGTTGGAATCATACATATGTGGCCTTTCCAGACTGGCTTCTTTCACAGAGCAATATGCATTTAAAGTCACTGCTGGTCTGTTTGTAATTCCATAGCTCATTTATTTTTATTGCTGAGTAATATTCTACTGTGGGGGATGTGCCACAGTTTATCCAGTCACCTACCGAGGGACATCATGGTGGCTTCCAGCTTTTGTCGATTATGAATAAAGCTACTATACATATTCACATGCAAGTTTTTTGTGTGGACATAAGTTTTCAAGTCAGTCGAGTAAGTGTGTAGGAGCTCAGTTGCCGGATCATACGGTAAGACGATGTTTAGCTTCGTTCGGCACTGCCAATCTGCCTTCCAAAGTGGCTGCACCATTTCGCATTTTCACCAGCTGTGCTGCATTCTTGCCAGCATTTGGCATCGTTAGTTTTTGAATTTTAGATGTCATAATAGATGTGGAGTGATATCTCCTTGTTTTAATTTCCATTCCCCTAATGAGAAATGATGTTGAGCATCTTTGCGTATGCTTTTTTGCCATCTGTATATCTTCTTTAGTGAGTGTTCCGACCTTTGTCCAGTTTTTAATTGGGTCGTTCCTTTTGCTATCGTTGAGTTTTAGAGTTCTTTGCATATTTCAGATAACTGCCCTTTTTGATATATCTTTTGTGGATATATCAATTGTGTCATTCATGAATATATTCCAGTCCATGGCTTGTCTTTTGATTCTCTTAACTGTGTCTTTTATAAAGGCAAAGGTTTTAATTTTTATAAAGTAATTTATTTTTTGGTCACGTATTGTACCATTGGTGTTACATCTGAAAACTCATTGCTAAACCCAAAGTCACATATTTTTGCCTATGTTTTCTTCTAAAAGTTGTATAGCATTACATTTATATTTAGGTCTATGATTCATTTGTGTTAATTTTTGAGAAAAATGTAAGTCCTGTGTCTATATTAATTTTTTCTGCATATGGATGCCCAATTGTACCAGCATCATTTGTTGAAAATGCTCTTCTTTCTCCATTAAATTATCTTCGCCCCTTGATCAAGGACCAGTTGATAACATCTGTGCGGGTCTATTTCTGGGTTCTCTACACGGTTCCATTTATCTGTGTGTCTGTTCTTTCGTAGCTGTTTTGGTTACTGTAGCTTTGTGACAATTTCCTCCAGCTTTTCTTCCTCTTCAGTATCGTGCTGGCTATTCTGGATCTTTAGCCTTTTCATATAAGCTTTAGAATCAGTTTGTGCATAGCCACAAAATAGCTTGCTGACATTTTGATATATCTGTATATCAAGTTGGGAAATACAGATATCCTGACAATATTAAGTTTTCTAATCTGTGAACATGGACTATCTCGCCATTAGTTTGTAGATTCTTTGATTTCTCTCATCAGAGTTTTTTAGCATTCTCTATATTAATCCTATACACATTTCGTTAGATTTATACTTAAGTATTTCATTATTTTGGTGCTATTATAAATGAAAAATGAAAAAAATTTTAATTATTTATTGCTGGTGTGTACAAGAGCAATCGACCTTTGAATATTAGCCCATGTCCTAAAACTTCGCTATAATCACTAAGTAGTTTCGGGAATAATTTTGTTGATTTTTTTTTATTTTCTACGTAGACAGTTGTGTCGTTCATGAATAAAGACAATTTTAATTCTTCCTTCCCAATCTGTATTCCTGTTATTTCACTTTCATGTCTTATCGCGCTATCTAGATTTTCCAGTGTGATGTTGAATGGGAGTCATTATCCCCACAGGTTAATTTTTGAATGATGAATTTCTGGGATGTATCGGAAAAGCAGAAGACAGGGGAAAGGAGGCGATATCGAAGCAGTCTGATTAAGGAATGATTTTAAAAACTGCAGAAGGAAAAATTCAAAGGAAAAGATAGATTCAAGAGAAATGACAACTCCGTAGAAGCCGGAGACTGTCAGGTACTGTGATGGTGAAAAGCATTAAAGTTGCAGATGGCCTCCACCTAGCTGGCTTGGACAGTGAGGCAGTGAGCTGGCACCATTCATTAAGACAGGAAGATCTTAGAAATTTACGAAGTATTCTGAAGGCATTTACGTATTTTAAACTCAATATTCATGCATCTTTGTGAGGTAGATACTATTTTTATTCTCATATTATGAGGAGGAACAGAGACATGGAGAAGTTAAGTAATTTATTTAAAGTTACCTAGTTGTATGGTAGAGACAAGATTTAAATCCAGACAATCTGGCCCCAGGATCAAGGCTCTTAATCATATATAATTCTCATATACAACACTGGGCGAAGTTTTGGCCCATGGTGTTCTAGAAACATGTGGGATTTTAAATGAAAATGTACTTATTTGTTTCTTAAGCTGTATTATTGGGACACTATTGATAAGCATAATATTTTTCATACCTTTTTTCATACCTTTTTGAATATCTGAAATGTTTTATAATAGAATATTCTATTCGAGATTTGATAGCATGAAAGCATTGGTTGACTCTCCAGTAGGGCCTGAAATAGCCGTCATGGAAAATAGAGTTATTGGGACTGTTTCTCATTTTTGTTACATATATGTTTACTTTCGATCTCAGATTAGCATTGAAAACTGGAAAAAAGCCACCCAGGTGCCAGAAACTTTGAGAGAGGAGCTGGTGTTACCTTCCGTGAGACACCTCTTCTTGCAAGTGCATGATCAAACCCCAGCAGAACCCCTGAACATCCAGAAAGGTGGAGGTGAGAGCAGGTATGAGCAGTGCGTGGGAGCGCACACATCGCGTGATGATTTTAAAGTATTTATTAGTGTAGAAAAGTTATAAACTAGATAAAAATATAAATAAACACATAAGTAAAAGTAACTATAATGCCTAAACAGATAACATCGGTTCATCTCCTTTAAATCTCTTTCTCTGGCATGGATATATTTAAATCGTTAGCATATTAATTTACTTTTTAATGCCTAAACTTTTAAAGCAGAGGTTATACTCGTAGCTATTTAAAATATGTATTTCCAGTTTCTCACACAATGGTAGGCACGTGGAAGATACGCATTTAATATGATGCAGAAAAAAAAGACTCCGGAAATCAGTACAAATTTTTTATGTCTCGTGTATTTTTATTTCGAAACGTATCTGTTCTAAAATAAACATATCCACATATCCTATGATAATTCTTTTAAATCACTTTTAAAAATTTTTGACTTGAAATTTACTTTTTAATGATTATTGCTATTCTCAGGTTTCTGCGTTTAATATCACTTGCCTCATATATTGCCCATCGTTTTATTTTGAAACCATATTTTTAAGGGTGTCTCTCTTTAAATAGTATATAGTAGGATTTGTTTTATGACTCCGAATCTTTTGTAATTGAGTTTAGTTCTTCTGTTTATTGTCATAACTGATATCTTGGCTCTTCTGCTTTTTTGTTTTTTCTTTCTCTTTGTTTTTGGGGGGTTCTGTATTATTTGCCGATCCAGGCATTGTTTGTTTTTTACACCCTGCCGTGATTTGAAGATGCACGGTCTATTTTTATTCTATTGTCACTTAGCGTTAAGGCTTTACCAGTATGTTTATACTGTAAATATGCCAGTATGCAAATATAAAGGATACTGTCATTGGCCCAAATCTGTTCTTCCTACGCATCAGTGCCAAGAAAGGAATAGTTCTTCCTTCCCCCTGAGTCATCTGATAAGTCTGGGCGCTGTTGCATCGATGAAGCCTCTTATCTCTCCCAGATGCCATGCACATCAGCGAAGGCATTTTGTTAGACTTTGAGAGAGGTTTGGCTAGCCGTGGTTGGCCCGAGGAAATTTAGGGCAGGCGCGAGCTTTGTAGGTACCTTCGTATTATATATTAGAGTCAGCCCTAGACCTCGTCTGCCGACATGTCCGTTTTAACACCTTAGTTACAGCAAGGGCCTATCTATCACAGAGATTGTTTTTCCTGTTTCTTAATTACATTGTAATTTTGCTTTTAGTCAGAGCAGGTACTTCAGTAAGTAGAACTCTCCTTAACTCTTTTTTTAAAAAACAAAACCTTTCCTAGAAACAGAAAAACCTCTTCTTATGATTATTTTCCTACCAAATAATCTGTTTGGAAATAGGCAACATAAAAAAGAATTATGACTTCTCCTTTATGTAATTTCTCTGCATTCAGTTCAACTCTGCCATTGATTAGTGAGCATCTGATACGTATAAATCATACTCCCTGCCACCAAAGCAGGTTGAAACTTGGCGAGGATACATCTTCCGGGAGAGACAGGTATTGACAGTCCACCCATTCTATAGAGGGATGGACTGAGGTTTCACTCCGGACAGGGCTGCTCAGAGTCTGCGGTCCTGCACGTTACGCTCCATCATCTCACGGGCATCTCCCGGTAACACCGTTTGTACTTGCACGGTCCTGGTTTCGGTTAAGATGGGTCTTCGGGAGGTCACAGAACATAGGTCAAAGACTGAAACAGATTTGTGTTTACAGCCCTGTTCTGTTCCTTATTAACAGTGAAAACTATGGGTCGGCAGAATTATGGCCCTGAGAATATTCTACACCTGATTCCCCAGGACTGCGAGAATGAGGCGACACCACACTTGACTATCACCTTCGATGGCAAGGGACTTTGAAATGTGATTAGGATTTACTAATCAGTGGATATTAAAATAGAGAGATTAGCCTGGGTTATCCAGAAAGGCCCAGTGGAAAGGCAGAAGCGGGAGTGGCAGTCAAGGCAATGGGGACCTCAGCCCTGTGATTTCAAAGAACTGAATTCTGCCAACGGCAAAAATGAGTGGAGGCAGATTCTTCCCTAGAGCCTCTAGAAAGGAACACAGCCCCGTCCACACCTTGATTTTAACCTTGTAGGATCCTGAGCAGAGTAACCCATCATGCTGTGTTGGACTCCTCACCAAAGAGCGTGAGATGATAAACTGGTGTTAAGGCTGCTGAGTTTGTGGAACTTTGTTACACGGCGATATCCGACTAAGACGGTGACCTTGGACAAGTCCTGAATTCTGCCGAGTTTGTTTCCTCATCCGTACAGAGGGGCTAACGGTCGATTTCGTCCCTGAAGATTAAATTCACATGGCAGCCTAGTATGGTATCCAGAACACAGTAAAAGTTCAGTAATGTGGTTCCATTTGACAGGTATGAAAAATTCATTGTAAGACTGATGAACAAAACAGGGAAACTCTGAATAAGGGAAGTGGCCCTTTAACGGAATAGGCTGCGTTTTGATAGATAATTTATATTAAAACTAAACCAGTAAAGAATTGTGAGGAGAAAACGCCAGGGTTTACCCAAATCCATCCCGCATTGCATGGAAGTATGAATGTGCATTTTAAGTGGCAGAAGAAAATTAACTGATCTCAGACTGTGGCATCTTTCAGAGGCAACTTGCAGTCCTAGAAAGTAAAACAGGAGCGAAAGAAAGAAAAGAAGTCGGTACGGAGCTCACACAGCGGTTCACAGCCCGTGTGTTCACGTAGCTGGCTGGCGGGGCAGGGCCCTCCCAGGGCCCATTGATGTCACCTCTGGACACACATGTTCTCTGTAGGTGCGACTGAGGACTGAAATGTTTCTGTGTGAAGCACGTGACTGCTCCTAAAGGCAAGTGTGGCTCCACGTTCACATGTGTGGTGGACATCCGATGTAGGTGATACAATAATAACTCTGGTCTTCTGCCGACCTCAAAGGCAGCCAGACCGTGAAATGAAACCTCTGAGATTTTAAATAGGGTTAATTCAGGAATTACGGTTCTGCTGGTTTGTTGGGAAATGTGAATAAAAAAGAGGGAGGAGGGAAGGTGATGCTGAGTGACAAGGAGGGACCGCATTAGTGTCCTAGGGTTGCCAAAATCTTATCCCAGATCGGGTGGCCTCAGACAACATACGAGAAGTCTGAAACCGAGGTGGTGGCAGGGCGGGCTCCCTCTGGAGACTCTCACGGACGGTCTGTTCCTCGCCTCTCCCCTGGCTCTGGTGGCTGCTGGCCATCCTTGGGGTTCCTTGGGTTGTAGGGACACCACCCCAAACTCTGCCTCCGCGTCCACATGGCCTTTTCCTCTCTCTTATTGGGACACTTGTTCTTGAATTTAGGGCCCAGCTGGGTAATCCAGGATGATTGCGTCTCGAAATCCTTAATTATGTTTGCAAGGACTCTATCCAAGTCACGTTACAGTCACAGGTCCTCTGGGGGATAGTTCTCGGGGTCACTGTTCAGTGTACTGTAGGGACTATTGCGCGAAACCCTTGTAAATGTGGAATTGTAACAGAAAATAAGCAGGCCCGGTGGGGCGAATTTCTATGGGTAACATTTTAAGTTTTAAAAACATTCTCTAATTTGGATTTCAGGTAAATTTTAGTATAATCCCCTATATGAACAAAAAAGCTCCTTCTTAGAAGAAAAAAGGGTTAAATCTCTGAAAATAGTTCAGCCATTATAGGCAGTTGGAGTTTATAAACCTTTCTTCCTTCTCCATTACAGAGTTATAAAGATTACATGAAAAATAAGAAAAGATTAAGAAAAACAGGACAATTTAAAAATATAAACTATTTTTCTAACTTCATTTCAATTTTTTTTAAATATTGCCATTCATTGGTCCAGAAATTCCAACTTGTCATCATGGTGATAGAGCATTATTTGTCTCCCCCATCCCTGTTTTTTTAGCCTGTATGTTGTTTGTAGGATTATCTTTACTTAGCAGAGTTTGCATGAGAATGAGCTAATTTCTAATTGTCTTAATAGTTTTGTTATGAGTTAATGCATGTATAGTGCTTTATAATGTAGAGTACTGTGCACATGTAAAGTGGAATTTCATTGGCCAAAGCAAGTCACGTGACGACATTTCATTTTAAGTAGGTGCACAGTAACCAGGCTCAGAAGGAGAAAGGGCCAGAGTGTTTGTGAACATCCCGGACGACCACGGCTTGGAGTCTCAAGCTCTATGTCTAAAGAAATGGCAATGTCCTAACTACAAAATGAAAATAGATTTTTTGATTCAGGATCGGGATAAAATCCTTCCATGTCAGATCAAAGGTAATTGGATATTGACAAGCAAATTCTGTTTACATAAGGATCTCTGGAGCAAGTAAGAAAAAATTCCTCCTATCAAATTTCTTATGGAAATGACAAGAAACCCACCAATTGTGGTGTTCTTCTCTCTTAACTGTCAAACTAATAGATTGATGGGCTGTGCGTGCCTGTATGCATATGTGCATGAACATGTGTGTGTATATACATTGTGCCATTAATTAGCAAATCCGTTTGCTCACGTTTGAGCTCCCTTCTTTCTGGGCACATGAAAAGACTTCACCTCCCTCTCCCCTGAAGTCAGGTATGATCATATGACTTACTTTGGACAGTGAACTGATTGGGAGTGACATATGTCACTCCTGGACAGAGTAGTTAATTGCCTGCAAGACAGTTCATTGATATCTTTCCCTCAGCTATAATAACCAACACAGCATGAAGAAATCCATCATCCCGCATTCCTGACTGAGCACAGCCCCTAGCAGACTGGGATGGACAAGCAGCATGAGTAAAAATAAACCTCTGAGATTCAGGGCTTGTGACAGATTATGAAAATGGCTGTAAAATCCTCCATCACTTATGCAATGTGACTGGCTGCTCTTCTCACCAAGAGGCAGCTTTTCTTTCTCCACCCCTTGAAACTGGGCTGAACTCGTGACTTGCTTAGATGAAGAGACTGAGCGAGCCGAGAAGTGGCACTGGGGAAGTGCCCAGCAGAGGCCTCCAGGGGCCTCACAACTTCTGCTCAACTGTCCTGCAGCCTCGAGTCCACCTTGTGGAGCCGGTGACCGTGGGGAGAGACCATGTGCAGAGAGAGACCTGGCTGGCAGCCAGCATGCACCTGCAGGCAGGTAGGACCGCCCTGGACTGTTCAGTCAGGTATGACTGCACTACCTGAGTGACCTGGGCCAAACTCATAGAAATGCCAGCTGAGCCCTGTCCCAAAGCTGCTGACCCACAGAACTGTGAGTGCATAAAGTTTTGTTATTTTGAGCTACTAAGTTCGTATGGTTTGTAGGAGGCGATAGATAACAGATGCAGCATAAACTTGCTTATCTTGATGAACACACATTATGTGTGTGTAGTTGTGCACGTGTATTTAATAAAAGTCTGAGTCTGAGTATATATTACACACACACAGAGGTATCAACGCGTGCATTTATAGTCGTGTGTGTGTAATATAAATCTGTGTATATATTTTATCTCTGCTTAACAACAGGGTTATGTTCTGAAACTTGCGTCATTAGACAATTTCGTTGTGCAAACACCATGGAGCGCGCTTACACGAACCCAGCAGTGTAGCCTCTTACACACCTGGGGCTCATGGTATACCACCATCGTATATGTGGTCTGTCACCGACCGAAATGTCGTATGGCACGTGACTGTATGCATTCACCTATGCACACTGATTATACATCAAATGAATTTCTATCAGCAGACCGGGTCAAGAATGTGATCCAGTTTTCATTTGATAAACAAAGGAATTCAGATGTTCACTGAAATGTCCTTCATTTCTATCAAGATGTTGTTGGCAGATGGCTAGATTAAAGCGGCCTTAAAAATGGGCTTGAGGAAATCATTCTCTAATAGCTGATTCTTCTGTAGACAAACGATATTAAAACCAGATTGTGAGGTTAGAAGATCAGTATCTTCGTTCCTCCCTCTTCGTCCTGAGGCATTCCAGAACGTACTATGCAGTCATTGCCAGACGTGATTGAGACCACCTTCAGGTCTGAAAAGATAGCATCCACTCTTTTTTTTTTTGAGTTTAGGATTACATCACTTCTGACACTGCTATGATTAGTCAAGCCGGAATCATTTGAGCTAAAATGCAGCCTGGAAATCCACCGAGGCTTATAATGTAGAAAGTGCAGTATAAAAAGGTATAAAGAACTTTCTAAATCATTTCATCTGAAGAAGAGGGTTGCTTTACAAGAAGGAACAGAGTTCAGGCTGATTAGAGTCTCTGCTAGACAGAATAGGGTTGGTTAAAATAGAAAGGTTTTAATTAAAAAAGAAACTAGCATGAAAACCATGTATTAGTTTTCGTGGCTGTCATAAGTAATGACCACAAACTAAATGGGTTAAAACTACATACATTTATTATCTTTCAGTTCTGGAGGTCAGAAGTCCAGCGTGGGTCTCAGTGGGCTGCAATCTGGTAGTCAGCAGGTTGTTTTCTGGAGGCCGTTGGGGAGAACCATTCCCTTGCTCATTCAGGTGTTGGCATAGTTCAGTCCCTAGCGGGTGTATGGCTGAGGTCCCCATCTCCTGGCTGACCATCCGCTGGGAGGCGCCCTTACTGTGTAAAAGCATTTCCCAGGTCCTTGCTTGGTGTCCCTACCTCTCGATTACTCCCTGCCTTCCTCTTCCAAGTTTAAGAATTTATTAATTAGTTTGGGCCCACTCAGATAATTCGAGTAGTTTTCCTATCTCAAGGTATATAAACCTTAATCACATCTATAAAGTCCCTTTTGCCACATAAGGTGTTATTTTCACAGATCCCAGTGATTGGGATATGGGCATCTCAAGGAGCCATTGTCCTCAGCCCACAGGAGGCATGGGATGATCAGAGGCGAGAGTTTGAGGACCTTGTGACTGTTGGGTCACACTTCCCAGGTTGGGCAGCCTGGCCGTGGGCTCAGGGAAGGAACGCTTTAGGAAATCTAGGTATGTCGGTGACTGCTGAAACATGTTCCGTGTAAGGAAGGATGAAGTTCACGTTAAGGCCTTAGTTTTTCTGTCCTTTTGTTTAGAAACATTGTTGAGTGATGGTCTTTTCCATATCACCTGTTATTTATTCTCAAAAAGCATTTTTAACTACCTCCTATTTTAGGAAGTCCTGCATAGAAGGATGCTTGGTGCTTTCGCGTCCTGGCCTGGACAGCCTCGCTGGTGGATTCGGGGCTTAGGGCGAATCTGAGTCTTGAGGTTTGAGTCTGTTCACTGCAGAGTGAGACTGCCTGGAGCACCCCCCACAACCTCCTTTCCTGCCTCTTTGTGGGGACCGTCCTGACCCAGAGACGTTCTCTGCGGTCACAGTCCGCTTTGGTGACTGGAGAGCGTACCAGCAAAAGAATTCTTCGGGGCTGTGGTTTGGGTCCCCTTCCGAGGCAGGGGGTTGTGGAAGGGAGCCCAGTAATAAACCGAAGATCTTCTGTTGGGCCTGACCCCTGACGGCCTGACAAAAGGGCTCAAGTCATGTGTTTCCTTCTCATGGCTGTGGGACCACCACTAGGTGTGTCCCCACTCTCCGATTTCTCATATGTCAGAGAGACCCGGTTGAGGAGCCACGTGATGTCATGGCAGTTGTGCACTGGCCGCCAGCCTGGTAGCTCTGCGGCGTGCTCGTACAGGTGCTAGACCGCAGGCTGAGACTGCTCCACGCCACTGTGCTGGGCAATTGTTCTATGCGGAGCGAGATAAACCTGAGACTTACTATCGAATGTGGCACCATTTTTACCAGGGGGGCTGCCGGTCTGGGTCTTGAGTGCAGGTCGTAGTTACGAGGCAGCCTTTCTGAAACCAGCCTCACTCACCGCAGCCCCAGCATCTTTAGCAAAAGGGATACTGATGCTCCCCTTCCGCTGGGGCAGGAGTTCAGGGGTCCCCGTGCTCCCCTGGAGTCAGCATGGGTCTGGATTTGATTGTCCACTTTGAGAGCCCAGGGACTGGTTTTATCATTTTTCGTAGAGGTTATCAAACTCTGGAGGTTCGAGCCATGCAGGAAATTAATAACAGACAGATTTATTAAATCTGAATGCCGATTTGCTAATTTGCCACAGGAGATGGACTTTGTAGGCAGGAGGATACTTGTATCCAAGGCAACCTCTGCAGGAAAAGCAGATGTAGGCTGGAGAGCAAAGGGAAAGCGAGGCTTTTGTGGGGTGCTGTATGCACAGCGTGTCTTCGTGACCTCTGAAAACGAGGCTCCAGCGATGAGAAGTCCGTCTGTGGGGTTACGCGGGCTTTGCAGTCCGTGGTACTCCTCGGCTTTCCGTTGTTCGTCTGGACTCCCAGCAGTTCTGTCGTGAGATCATACTGATACATACTTGCTGCGATACAGCTGAATAAGTAACAGTTTTTAAATTGGATTATCAACCAACTCTGCCACCAGTTCCTTCCATATCAATAGGAAGTCATTCGGGGTCAATTAATTTGATTTACAGGTAACTCATCCATGATTGATTGTTTATTAGATTTAATTCCAGAAAGTCAAGGCTTAGTGTCCGCAGTGTGACTCACCGGTGGGTCGCAGACCAGCAGGATTTGCCCACCTGTGAGCCGCTCAGCGGGTTCCTAACCTGAGCTGGACCCTCAGAACCCGCCACAGAAGCAGCATCCGACTCGAGGTCTGAGAATCAGTAGGAGGTGCCCTGACATCGAGTTGGGGAACGGTGGTCCTGGAGAAGGAATGGAAATCCCACTGGCAGGAGGAAGCAGGGCGAGGACAAGATGAGGCACGCGGTTGTTTTAATTTGTATTTCCTTGGTTTCTGGACAAGTCGAATGTTTTAAACGCTTATTGGTCATATATTTTTTTTCCCTTGTGAACTGTGTATTCTTATCCCTTGTCTATTGATCTATCCAAGTTTTCAGTGTATTTTACTTTTTTTTATATCTAAAAAAAGTTTGTTTCATCTTTAATTAATTTCTATGGAAATTCTGAGACAATGGGAATCTAGCTTTATCTCTTCCTGTGGGGGTGTGTGTGGGGGAATGGGGGGCGAGGTTAACCATTTATCTTAACAGTATTCATCAAATCCTCTATAATCTCTCCATTGCTTTAAATACTAAAATGATTTGATATACATTTTTCTTTTTCTGAACTATCCATTTATTCCCTTTTTTTTTTTTGAGGCCAATATCACTCAGTTTTAGTCATCATTGCTTCATAATATATTTCAATATCTGATAGTGAAAGTCTTTCCTCTTTACTCTTATTATCCCACAAGGTTTCTGGCTATTCTTGTGCTTTTAATCTTGCTTGTTCAGGATTATTTTCCTAAAAATTTGATTTTCGTAAGTCAAAGAATAATAGGGGGATAGAGAATAAAACTGAGGTGGTTTCAGCCTTCTGTAAAATTTACCCAAGAGAATAACAGCCCCAAATCTTATTTAACAAAAAAAGAAAAAAAAAAAAAAACTCATTAGTTTTTTCTTACACGGCAAATGCAAGGTTTTCTGTTTTGTTTTTAATTCTATACCAAGCTGAAGTTCAGGAGTTCTTTTAATTAGAGCTTCAGGCATCATGGAAATTCCTATGGAAAGTAATTTTAAAAGTTCTCAGCTTCCCAGGATCTATTTTGGGAAGAGAACTTACATTTCTTATTAATCTGCTTCAAATAGGGTGACAGTGCTCTCAAGGCTTGCCACCAACACGGCCTAGCTGAGCTGTCAGACTCAGACCTCCCCTCAGTGTGGCAAAAGCACCCACCAGTGGAGGGTGTTCGTTACGGATCGTTTGCTAACCACAAAGCCGCCTGCAGCTGTGCCTTCGAGCTCAGAAATCACCACATGACCACAAAGCCGGGCTGGAGGAGAGAGGGTGATGGTGGCTAGCTAGCATCAAGAACGAAAAGTGGACTCGAAACGTTTGGGAATCGTTCTTAGTTTGAGACTAATTTTCAAAGATATCGTTTAAAATTTGAGTCAGTAATTGATGCGCTATCACATGGTTTCTTGCCTTGTGCTGGAGGTTAAGATCCTAGGAAGTTCGAACAGAAAATAATGAGAGCTGGTCAGGCTGTGGGGAAATGAGAACCTTTGGTGGGTGGAAAATGGTGCAGCTGCTGCGAAAAACAGTGTGACCATTCCTCGGAATGAGTAGAACTACCACGTGACCCATCGATTTCACTTCTGGATATGTACCCAGAAGTATTGAAAGCAGGGACAGGAACAGATATCTGCACACCCGTGTCTATAGCAGCATTATTCACAAGAGCAAAACGGTGGAAGCAACCCAAGAGCCCCTGATGGATGAATGGCTGAACGAAATGTGGTCGATACACACAGCGGAATATCGCCGAGCCTCAGAAAGGCAGAAAATGCTGACAAATGCGACCTGGGGCACAGGAAGACACTATGCTAAGTGAGATAAGTCAGTCACAAAAGGACAAGTACTGCATGATTCCACTCACACAGGGGACTTGGAGACTTAGAGGAGTCACATCCATGGAGACAGGAAATAGAATGGCAGTCGCCAGAGGCTGGAGGAGGGGGCGGGGGAGTTGCTGTTTCATGAGGACAGAGTTTCAGTTTTGAAAGATGAAAAACGTCCTAGACGTGGCTGGTGGTGATGGGTGCACAGCAGTGCGAATGTACTTAATGCTTCTGAACTATTCCTTACAAATGGTAAATATGACGACTTTTATGTTATATATATTTTAGCACAATTAAAATACATTTTTATGGTGACATTGGTTAATGAAATCCAGTAAGTTTCAAGTGTACAATTAAAAAATAAGGCGTGTA